>NC_137219.1:16315344-16637844 GCF_949987685.1 Ammodytes marinus | reverse complement strand
TGTGAGATATATGTTTTCAAGCCCCTCTCATTTCCCCATGGCCCTGAAAGAGAGGACCTCATGGTGCTGTGGGAAGCATGTTTTTTTCACCAAAATAGGTATTTTTGCATGTAAAAGTAAATTTTCTTGCTGTCAACTTAATCAACTGTTGTGCCAAAGCAAATGTATTCACGTAGAAAAACTTCTATCATACGTGTTGCTGAACTATCAACATATGAAACCATGTGATGCTGATAACTGAAGATTAGCCTGAAATGCTAAGAGAGGTAGTTTTTTCTCAAATTGTGGTGGTGGGGGAAAGTGAGCCAAATGCTGTGGGGGAAAGTGAGCCACTGTCTCACTTTCCCCCACCATGAGGCACAAGTTAAGTTTAGTCTTAAACATATTTTAATGAAATATTACATAATAGCCTATATGTTTTATTTTAATGTCATACACATTATAGAAAAGCCATCATGCCAAGGAAATACACCAGGAAGACGACCTGGGGCAACCACACGGAAAGAGCACCTTCTCATTTTTCCCTGTAACCTTCAGGGCTGGAATGTAGAGTAGGCCTAGTTGTAGAGTATTGCCTCGTTTCCACCGAGTAGAGCGGGTCGGGTCGGAGCGGCTCATAGCGGGACAGCTCACTTTTAAGAATCTCTGTGGTGTTTCCACCGCCGACCCTACCCTTACTGGTAGGGCGGGATTTAGGCTGGACTGCGATAGCCGCCGCCAGAATGTGGGTCAAACTATCGAGCTGTGGAACAACTGTGGTCAAGCCAGCGGTCTCTCGTTTTTGCTTGGTCAAACCAGTCGCTTCTTTATTTATTCCCCCCGTGTTGTCGTGAGCACAGAGACGGCTCGGTGCAACTGATAGAGACAGTGAGCGAACAGCGCTGGCTGCGGCAGCTACGTGACATCGTAGCAGTGGGACACAGTGTAGCCAACTAATTCATTTAATGATGAGGAAAAACACCACACAATAAACAGCGCCGCGCTCACATTTTCGCCAAAACAGACTCTCTTCCCTCTAGCCGAGGTGACTACACACGGCGGAAATGATTCTTTCGACCAACTGTGGTCAAGCCAGCGGTCTCTCGTTTTTGCTTGGTTACACCAGCCGCTTCTTTATTTATTCCCCCCGTGTTGTTGTGAGCGTGTAGGCTATTTACTGCTGGCCTATCTATGGCGTAAACACACAGAGACGGCTCGGTGCAACTCATAGAAACATTGAGCGAACAGTGCTGGCTGCGGCAGCTACGTGACTAGCAGTGGGACACAGTCTAACCAACTGATACATTTATTGACGAGGAAAAACACCACACAATAAACAGTGCTGTGCTCACATTTTCGCCAAAACACAAGACTCTCTTCACTCTTGCCGAGATGACTACACATGATTCTGCGGAAATGATTCTTTCGACCAATCAAATGACGGCAGTGTGTAG
Organism: Ammodytes marinus; assembly: GCF_949987685.1. Classification (NCBI taxonomy): domain Eukaryota; kingdom Metazoa; phylum Chordata; class Actinopteri; order Uranoscopiformes; family Ammodytidae; genus Ammodytes; species Ammodytes marinus. The sequence goes on along the minus strand of NC_137219.1, from coordinate 16,636,411 downwards.
CTCCGCCTTTTCGGCACCCTTTCAGGCGGCTAGTACCCCTACGGAGGAGTAGGCCTACTGAGATTTGGAGCGGCTCAGAGCGGTTAGGTGCGCTTAAACCGTAAAAAGCCAAACTACCCGGACCGAACCGCTCCGATCCGACCCGCTCTACTCGGTGGAAACGAGGCATATGACAGGCTGATGTTATAATCCAGTTGGGTCTTCTCCTGTGTTCTGAGTCGCAGGCTGTTCTCGCTGGCTCTGATTTTCCTATGCTTTGACCCCCAGACACTAGCAGGCTCTAAGGGTCCTGTGTTCTGATCCCCAGACTGTGTTCTAATCTAACTGGTTCTATCTTTCATTTGAATCTTATTAAAACCTTTTGAATTATAATATGTTGTATTTGATTTTGTTCAGAGTTACTTTCAAGTGTTTAGAAAATTTGCTTTGCTTAATTGACCAAACCCCATCATTCTTTTACTAGTCCGACATTAGTTCTGGAATGTGTGGCTAGCTTTCAGGATTCTTACTGTTACAATATGTGTTGTTATGGTAGTTTCAGAGTGGAAAAAGTAAGTGGATCAGTTTACCCCACAGCTGGGGTAAAGTGAGCCACATGACAACTTTTTTTAAAACAATCATATTTTCACTGCCCTTTGTCTTGAAAAAATTCTGCTAATGCCCATTTCTAGGAAACATCCTGAATTAATGGGAAATGTGTAAATTTGAGTGATAAATCATTTAAAAAGTGGCTCAGATTACCCCGTTCTCCCCTAAACAATGTTTTTGATCCTCAGACTCCTTATGTCAAGACCATTATTCAGCTTGAGAAACGCAGTGAAGCCACTTCTGTGAAAGTCAGGGTTCCATTTTTTTCTTTTTAAATCAGCAATCAGACAGACAAACCTGTTAAAAACCACTGTGTTCAAACGGCTCAATATATAAGAGCCTGTATACGTGTGTACGTGCGAGGATGTTCGTGTCCTTTGCAGAAAAAGGAATTGTGGCTCACTTCACCTGAATCCCTCCCCCCCCCCAACAGCAGCAGACACTATAGACTCTTATCTCCTGTGTGCGTTCGTGATGAGAAAGTGGTAAAGAGTCTGCGGTTATTCTAGCCTTTCATTGCATCACAGCCTTTTCACAGCTCTGATCCGCTGACCTGAAGTTGACTTACACGCTACAGTCTCGGTTTATGAAGATGAAGATCAATCACTTATCATCACACTTTGCTCTGCATATCTTGGCGTGGGTGGGTGGGTGGGGGGGGGGGGGGTATTACCTTCTTATCAGTTCAGCTTATCATGACTTTAACTGAGTCACACAGTATGTTGAACTCCTCTTTGACCCTATACTACAAAAACACGTGTCGAGTACAAAAAGATGGATAAAAATGTACCCTCATGTTACAGTTATGTTCAGGTAAACAGTGAAAGTGTATTCTATTCTGTGGTACTATAGAACAGCCCGTCACTCTCAGAGCAAGAGGGACCCCAGAGCTTGTAATACAGCTGAGAAAAACAGATGGTTGTCAAGGCACATGTGGATCTTGCACTAATATGGAGGGATACAGACCTTTCCTGTAACAACACCTACTGTACGTTCTGTCTCTGGTTATTTCAGTGTGTCAGGTCACAGTGTCCCAGTTCGGCCAGTGACTGCTGTAGCTGGGAGGATTTGTCACCACAGCAGGGACACATCCTGCTGACCGAGGATTCGAGAGGGGAAAGTGTATGTACAGTATGTATTGTAGGCTTGAATCACCACAACATGAACTACAAAAAGTGGTTGAGTAACTTGAATTGTCCAATCAATGTGACAAATAATATATATATATATATATATATATATATATATATATATATATATATATATATTAAAAATAATTAGTTACTTTTTAACCTGGAAGTGATTGATTTCACTTCTAGGTACTTGGTCACCTTGGAGGTTTGTAGGTTCAATCAGAAAGCTGGGACACAAGCAAAACAAGTCTGTATACACTGTAAATCGAGCATAATGTGCATCGGTTGTGGGTTGTTTTTTTCTTCTCTCCTCCTCTCCCCTCTCTCTTCTTTTTTCTCCCTCCTCTCCGGAGCCTGCAAGGTCTGCCCAGGCTGTTGTGATTTCGCGGCGGGTGACTGGCAGCCTCGACCCCACCTGACCCCCCAGCGCAGCTTCTGCTGATGTCAGCGTCTTGCAGTAGATTGGAGCGTGTAGTTTTTAAACAAAGCCCCTGTCTCGGGGGCTCATCCACTCTGTTTCTTAAAGGGGCCGTATGCTGCTTCAACTTGTGGGCTGTTTATGGCACTGGATCTGCTTTCTCACAGTATGCCCTTTGCTTTTCATTTTTGCATCGCATGGTTGATCCTATGCGGTTTTAAAGCTATAGCGCGTAACTTTTTCATATAAATGAATGTTGGTTACATTCAGGCAATCACCAAATTAGTTGACACAAAGTTGATTAAGCCTATCAGCTCTACAAAACCTCTGTATTTGTCAGTATGGCAGTGAAAAGAAATTGGTGCCATCCACCGACACTGGCGCAGGAGCTCAAGAAGCCCCCAAGAAATGTTTCAATTGTTGATTCTACTGCTAAGAAAAAAATCTGGACGTACAGCAGAATGTATAAAATCCATGCGTGACCACCGACGGCATACGTCATGCAGATGCGCCGACAGTGTTGACTCAGAATTCCTTGTGGGGGCGACAGAAGTGATGCACTATAGCTTTAACATCAGTTATGTTGTGTGCGTATATAGTCACTTCATGTTACATAAGCAAGAATGATGTCCAGTCAAAACACAACAAGTGAAGCCAATGACAGCACCCGGCTGGACGCAACGGTTGGTCAGGATATCCTGCCATGCCCTCTGCTTGTCTGAATGAGCCCTTTGTGGAGGAGGAGCAGACAGCATTATGAAACACACTCATAACTTGCATCTCTTATCACCACTGTCAGTATTTTCACACATCTCAGACTGATTTCACAACACTCACAATGGCCTTTTCTGTACTTAAATCCACGCTGTGTCAGCAACAGGTTTGCGTCCATGTCGTGCCTATGTTGCGTGTGCAAATTTGTGTTTTTGAGTGCCTGAATACTCGTGCTTTTCGCTTTTTGCACTTTATGTCTGTGGTCAGCTAACAGTTGGAACAAATAAAACACACACACACACACACACACACACACACACACACACACACACACACACACACACACACACACACACGTGGTGATTCATAACAGATAGTAGTGCATCACGTTTTGCAATAAGCCAAACGAGGTGCAGGAGACGGTCTGCACGGCAACATAACAGAATGAGTGACTGCACATAGAGGAGATCATCTTGGTTAGTCCAATGTAAACATCCCATCAAAAGCAACCCCCCTCCCCCCCATACATCCATGTGCTACACACACTCGCACAGATTCAGACTGAGGTCATTGTGCTGGCACGTCGTCTGCACCTGACCCAACTTTATTGCTCCTGTGTGCCCTCTTTGGCAGGGTGTGTTGTGTGCGTGAAGGTTTTTTTGTGTGAACAGCTGGGTTGAAGCCTCCTCGGCTCCAGTCATCTAATATCTCCTGGCTGGCCCTGAGGACTCCAGTCCTCGGGAAACACCATCCATAAAGAACCCTCTTATCTGGCCTGGGCCCCTTTTACATTATGCTGCTAATAAAACACCACAGAGACTAACCCTAAACCTTTGGCTGTATTCTAAATCCCAGCCATATTCTAAGATAACAGCTCCAGATCAAAAGAGTGAATCATCGAAAGGGGTTTTGCCAATCTTAATCTTACTGTTGTCTGTCTGTGTCAGCCTAACTCACCTTGTTCCAAATTAAATAACACATCATGAATCAGTTGTTGCACAGACAACTGCCCTTCTCGATTACCCTGCCAATGGGACAAGGATTTAATTCTATAGCTTAACAGTGTTGATAGCATCAGAGTTATAACAGGCTTTTAAATGCAGACTGAAGCCCAATCAGTCAAATTAACCAGCACTTACTTTTTGCCCCTTTCAAAGTCAATCAGCCACAAAGGATGATTTGAGGAGCCACCGTTTAAGTGAGACGTTACTATTACACGGATCTCTGTGAATCACATAAGAAGTCATTATAATCTAACACAGGCGCCACTGTCTGCGAAGCCTCACAACACTGCCATGTTATCATGAGATTCCTATTAGTTTCTGATTGGAACCCCCTGGCTCAGTGCACGTGCATCGTAAAGGAGAGGAGAGTAAGGCAGTATCACTGGCAAAGATTTACAGGGACACACAATACTTTTTTCATGACATCAACCCCTATATTAAATCCTTTATACGTATCTATTCAATGTACTTCCATTCTGTAATTTCTTCTCACTAGTTGCTATAGTACTTTTTTTCTTAACTTAATTTAACTTGACTTAAAGCCACTACGAGTAACATGGCACGTTGGCGTCCCCTTTGGACAAAAGCGGTAGTATTTTTACGACGCCCGCTGTCGCAAAGCGCGTGCCAGGCGCGTGGGTGAACTGAGAAGGGAGCAATATAGTGCATGTCCATGTGTTGAAAGTGTGAGGACTCTTTTCGGCTCCGTGAGAGTGGTTTTGACACTGCATCAACTAATGCCAGTCACTGCCACACACACCTGATTGCAATGAGTTGAGCAGTGTCACCTAACTACTCGCTCTCACGGAGCTGAAAGATTACGTGTCCGACCGTGTCCGACTCCTCACAGAAAGCGAATGAACGATAGACGGCAGTTAGTATGGATCACGATGAGGTATGTTTATGTTGTTGTAAATAATTACTATTTCAGATAATGGTTATCTGATGATGGTGAAGCAAAGCAAACTTTGTGTTAGTAGTACCAACCGCTCATTCATTTAGGAGTAAACACTGCAGTCTAGTTTCGCTCTCGTGAAATTGTATACACGTTGCTTGGCAACGCCCTCGTCCCCCGTAGCCTATATCACTCTCCCTTTTAGCTTTTCTTCGTTGCATTCTCTTTTTTTTCTTTGATGGTTCAGCCCCGTTATCAGTCATTATGACGACAAATAACTGTATCAAACAAGGCTCCCGCTCCCCTTCCCTCACCTGGAGGGATAGGCTTCTCAATTCACGTTGCAGCGCCACACTGAAATCTGCGACCAATACGGATATGTGACCATAGAGCTTGCACGAGCGAACCGAAAATCGGACTGGGTGTGCGACCAGACCAAAAGGAGTAATAAAAACTATTTAAAAACGTCTTTCTTTGCACTGATGGTCTCGTTTGCTGTTAAAGGTAATTTATGATTATCAGAGGAAACATGAGGCTGTTTAAAAGATATTTAGATGTTACTCGTAGCCGCTTTAACTTAAATAGAAGTGTCATTTAAAGCAATTGCAAAAAAAGAATCTCTTAAAGTAGCTCTGAGGAACTTTAAAATATTTCTGAAAAAGGCCTAATGTTTCCTCTAATGATCAAACATGTAATTTAACAGCAGAGGTAACCATCAGTGAAAAAAACACTATTTTTAAATAGTTTTCTCAATGCCCATGCATGTCCAATCAACCAGGAACGTGATCTGGCGCCGTAAAAAAAATCCGCTTTTGTCCAAAGGGGGCGCTAGAATCACCACAAACTGAAAGTTCCTCATATACTCTTTAAATGTGTTTTTTACACTACCCACCTACACAGCAAATTCAGGCCTTAGGAATAAACTCACATGGAGTTAAAATCAACTCAATCAAAGTGTATATGTAGGACCATCGAATACACTCTGGGCCAGGGTTGAAATTATTAATTAAAAAAATTAAATTTTCAGAAAGGGGGAGAGTGAGAAAAGGAGAGATTGTTATTTTTCTTAATATTTTGGCAGTCTCTAGGCACACCATGGACCCATGGATATGTTAGAACACATTTAAAAAGTGCATTTAGCATAATATGTGACCTTTAAAACTGAACTCTTTTAGGAGTTAAAATTCTAATCCCATGTAGAGTAAAATCCAACTCTCACCTTGAGTTAATTTGAATGTGAAATCTTTCATGGAGTTTATATTCAACACTTAATGGAGTTTATATTTAACACTTAATGGAGTTTATATTCAACACTTAATGGAGTTTATATTTAACACTTTATTGAATCAATATTTATATTTCAAACCACTAGAAATAACAATTTTTTTTTACTAAACAACACAATGTGTTAAATCAATGCAGTTTACAAGTTACAGTTTTAATACATTTCCTTTATACAAGCAATTTAAACATGTTACTGCAAACATTCACATCCAGAACTGATATTATGTGGAAAAGTACACTTAAAAAAACATTAATGACTCAAACAGTAATTTGGATATTTTAGCAAAGTAATAATGCTGATAACACATTCCTTTGTATTGTACTGTAGAAAGTTTTCCAAGGAAAATACAAAACGTGCAAAAATTGTGTAAGCAACTTTGTATTTAGATTCTAGTAAGCCAAACATTTTTACAAATTGAATAATACAACTCTCTGACACCACATTAGTATATTTACCTCACCCACACCACATTTGAAAATCATTTAAAATGTCTCTTAGCAGTCTGAGCTGTCAGCCGTGTTCTTTGATGATTCTGCAGGTGGGATAACTGAAATGCAAACAACACAAGAGTTTTACCAAATGGTGCTTTCCATTAGCTCAGAATAGTAGTCACACAAACAATACACTTTCTCTCAAGAGTCAAGATACACATTTAGAAAAAAATAAAAATAAAATGTACAATCACTTACCATTAATAGTGTAGATTACAAAACCCATTTATTTGACTGTGGCAAGTTTTGGAAAGACATCCACCTCTATGCCCAGCTCATCTCTGACTTTGATCTCTCTGCTGCCCTAAGGAATAAGAACAAAAAACAAGTTTTACATTCAAGATTTGACATAGTATTCAAAACATGTATTTCACAATTTCAATTTTGTATTTATAAAAGAGCTGGTCATATGCAGCCAGAAAAGGAACCCAATAACGAAATAAATTGTCAAGCTGTATCCTCACTGACACCCCAGAGAAGGAAAGAATAGAGCAGGAAAAGGCAGCTAGCATGCAAAAGAAAAAAGGGCAACAAAATCAAAACAACCCAGTGCATCCCAAACTAGACCAGCTGCCAAGGCTACAGTAAGTTATGTAGGCCTATTTGTCAACTTGACAATGCAATTAAACTTTCAAATGTAGTTCTACTTTCTTGCCTTCTTTTTAAGATTATTCCCATTAAGATAACATTGTGACAAACAACCCCATAGTGTTTTGCAACCGACCCCTTGATGGGGTTGGTTGTCACAATGTGTAAGGGTGTCTTTGATGGTTAATTTCTTCTTTATTACAATAAGATAGAAAAAGTGAGGGGTTCACATTTCAAGCCAACACCTTAAGCTTCAATTTAATGTAGGAATGACTGTTGAAAGATGTTTAGGTGATAAGCAATTCTCACTAGAGTAAAAAGTGTGCCTACTTACCCCGTTCTCCCCTACAGTTGAATTGACCTCAAAAGCTTATTTTAGCCAAATTTGCCATTACATTTTCATTACCTTGTCCACATTTCCTCATTTTAAGTCCTGTGTCGTGTTGCCGACTGAGCCGTCCAGTCCACCATCTTCTACAGTATCTAAATAAACCAGAGCAGGTTCAGTTAATATGTTAATATGTTGATGGAACTAGAAACATTGTAAGCTAACATTAGCCACCTTACGTACACGCACAAAAAATGCGGGAAGCCGTCAAGCTATGCCTATATTCAGAATCTTCAACAAGTTTGGGGCAAGCGTTAACTTCAGCAGCTAGTTAGCAAGTTGGTCCAAGCAAAACATAATATGTAAAACAAATTTAACATCATGGCACTTACAGAAAGTCCCCAACTGCCTAACAAAAAGCATAGTTTGAGAAGTAAAATGGCGATGTTACCTTCTTCAGACGATGTCCAAGTGAAGAGTGTTCTTCTTTGTTGCCGCACCCAGTAACCAACACCTGTGTGGTGTTCAATCTCGTACCTCAACACCCATTGAATGAACACCGAAATATTACACCGTCAAAGTTATGTTAAAGGGACATAATATGCTATGTGTAAATTAACTCTGAAAAAGTCAGTTTTTCATAGCATGTCCCCTTTAATAGCCAGAAAGACAATTTCAAAAGTGATAACATTTCAATGACGAGTTTGCACCTTATTTCCACTGCCTCTGAAGTGGACAAAATACCAGTTACACTTAAGTCCTGGCTCATTGCAGCCTCTGCAGTGTTGACCACTAGTTTCTTCAACTGGACAGTTTGGGGCAGCGGAGTGATAATTGACCTTTTGGCCTCAGACTTGTTGTTCTAGCCTCCAGGCCACTGCTGCCTCGTATACAATACATAACTCTTCTTGTGTCTGTTCTGCCTTTCTTCCTCCTGGCATCTCTCCAGCTCCTCCAGGACATCGGAACAGTTAAAGGGGATGAATCTCGTGGAGGCTGGCCGCCTGTTTCGGATCCTAATCAGCGCTTTTTGCGATTCCTTCCCGCATCTTTACAACCGCACAGAGCCCCAAATCAGTCCCACCAGACAATAGTAAAGACATATTAATAGATTCTCGTAAAGTTAATGCTCCCTCCCGGTGTTAACTTTTTATGTTTTATTTTATAACTTCAGATTTGTTTTTCTTTACCCTGAGCAGCACTACCAAAGAGTTTGCGGAGGACAGAGGGTGATGAAGGAAGGGATATGAGGGCAGTTTGATGGGGGAAGGTCACCGGTCTTGGCACAAACCAGAGTAATCTGATCCAAGATTACAAACATGCCCATGGCAATAACACATATCCATTGTGTCACTTTAGGACAAAGGTGGTTGAAGCGTCTCTGCAAATATTGCAAATGTTAGTCTAAAAGGCTCTGTTTAACTTAGCCTCTGTGAACGGTGGCTGTTCTAATAAAGATGTATGTAGTCTTTGCATTTGGAATGAAAAAAGGTGTATATGTGTGTGACATTAGAGGATGATTTTATAGTTGTATTTAGGCACGGTGTAATATGAGAAAGCAGTTTTTTCTCCTGTCCTTACCCTGCAGCTGTGATGTTTTTATTGGCTCAACAGGCTGGTCTTAAAGAAGCCTGTCACCGTCTGAGCACAATTAACATAATAAGCATTTCATATTGAGAGTCATTACATGGGGGCTCTTAAATGGTAGAGGTAGTAACCACACTGTGACTCAACACACAGAGCACACACAAACACAGAACATACACACACAAAAAAAAACACACACACACACACACACACACATGCACAGAGCCGTAATTAAATCTCCCAGCCTAGTGCGGGGAGCAGTCGAACTGCTAGATTTCTGTCCTGACATGTCCCCTGACCTCAGCGCAGAGGGAAGCAGCCGCAGGCATGAATCCACACTTTAATAAGTCATAACTCTGACATGCTGCATCGGCTCCAATCTGCTGCTCCCGGCAATCATTTGAGTGTGATGTTGGAGAAAAATACAACGAAAAACACTCGAAATTTCGCAAAGGTATCCCATTTTAATGAAGTCACACAACAGACGGTTCACTTGCAGAGGGCTGTATGACTGGCATAACGCTGCTTTTGACATAAGTTTGTCTTTTGGACTTTTGTTGCTCTCTCCTCATCAGCCCCAAACACAATGTGCAACATAAAAGGCTGCCACTTCACAGAGCCTGTTGAGCTTTCAACTTCAATATGCGCCTCCCGAGACCTCCACTCACTGTCACAGCACACTCAGAACAAAGCACACCATCCAGTGTGTGTATGTGTGTGTGTGTGTGTGTGTGTGTGTGTGTGTGTGTGTGTGTGTGTGTGTGTGTGTGTGTGTGTGTGTGTGTGTGTGTGGGGGGAAGGTGTACTAGTGGGGAGGCATACTGCATTATTGCAATGAGATATTGTTTCATACAAGGTTGCTGCGCTTACCCTCGTTTGGTTTCTAACTTGACTGACATCGATTTGGGTTGGCTGTGTTAGAGTTTAAATGATGTTACACACTGCGCGCCAGTCTGAGGAGCTGTATCAAATGAGGCTTACCTTTTGACATGTGCCAGGTGCTTGTGGTATTGCAATTATGCATAATATTACAGCTTTACATAAATCTACCTGCACGGATATGCAGCCCTCATACATTGCATCTGGGCTATTATTACACCAAACATTACAGATGCATGAAGATGCGTGTGGATCAATAGTAAACATCATAAAATAGTTTCCAGACAGAAGAAGGAAAAATATGTGTGTCTTGAAGAATAAGAAGAGTATCTAATGTGTGTACACTGTACATAATAAAATTAGCTTTTGTTTCGTTCCACATCATCCATTGTTTGGACTGGCTAAATTAATTATACAGTAATATTATGGGCAGTTGGAGGACCAGAATTTGTCTGGCCAGGCTTGAAAGCAAAATATGACTCAGATAAACTGTAATCCATGCTTTTGCAATCCAAATGGTCTCTTCTTTTATGTTGTCCTTGGCTTGGACGCAAACACGTCTTCAAAGGGAGTAGTTGACCCATGTTCTGCCTCACTCCACCCAACACACACACACACACACACACACACACACACACACACACACACACACACACACACACACACCCTATACCCTCAGCCAACACACTGGTTCTTTCAAATCCCCTTGAAGATGGACACATCAAAGAAATTCATTGGCAACCGTGACCTGGTCTGACCACTATGACTCGGGACCTAGTTTCTTCAAACAACCACAGTTACAAGCTATGACTGTGCAGGTCACCTGTCTCCACCACAGCCTAGGGGGGAAGAGGGGGTGAGGAGAGTGAGGAGTATATGTAGTGGGGGTCTATCCCCCCCTCCTGCTCACACACCTGCAGCGGTGCAATTTCCTTCGCACTCCTCAGGTTCCTGAACTCCTCGTCTCTTTTTTTGACGTGTAGCCCTCTACTCACCACTTCTCCCTCCTCCTCCTCCTCCCGTCACCCTTCTCTCTGCGCCTCATCTGGGCGGCATTAGCCTCACCGCTGACACGCATGGCTCTTGATAGGCGAGAGAGCAGCGTGGAGACATGCTAAGTGTGCCAGTGGAAAAATTCTCGCTTCAACCTTTAAACAGCATGCTCCCCAAAAAAGCCAGACCACAACAACAACAATGCTGCCACCTGGCTCAGCTGGCCGTTTTGGATGCGGTGCAGCAAGAGCTGTCACAGAGAGGAGTGATACTTTTAACTGTGTGGGAGTCAAAGTGAGGGAAAGAGGGAAGCAGCAGAAGACCGTCTTGAAACACAGGAGTGCAGTCGGTTGGCGGTGGTTGTGGAATGAGCTTGACAGGAGGTGGGTCCTGACCTGTCACTCACGGTGATGCATTAATCTGTTGACAAGCCCAGCTGCTCTCACAGCTCAAGCCTTCCCAGAGAGTCTCGGCTCAGAGCAAATTGGCCCGTCCGCACCAGTCAGACTCAGAACTGCCTGACTCAGATCTATGGGCTTATAGGCTGTTACCTGAGGCGAGTCAGGCCAAGGGGGCTGAGTCCCTCCCAGCCAGCTCTCCCTAAATTATAGCCTTGCTTGTTGCACAACGCCTGAGGCCGTGTGTGTGTGTGTGTGTGTGTGTGTGTGTGTGTAGGCATGTGGTGGCTAACTCATTGCTTTACACATAAACACAAGCGCTGGCACCGAGACACACAGAGAAAAACCCAGAAAGAGAGAGAGGGGGCCTATTTCTTCCACTTATCTTTGAACAGACTGTTCCAGTTCAGCAGCCTTGGACATTCTCCCCTCCAAACTGAAGGCTGTATTCTGTAATTATCCCATAATATGGCTGCTAGCAGTACATGCTCTGTTGTAAAGTCCTTGAGGAAGAAGCCTAAGGCATTTCCCACAACCTGTACACTGTATTTAAGGTACAACTACAACAATGTGACAGTCTGTGAGCATGTATAAATAACCTCTACAGTAAAGCACAACATCACTTAAAGCACAACATCGGAACATCTCTTGTTCACTCGTAAAGAATGATATTCTATATGTTGCCCACAACTGTTTTGATGTAGGATTATTTCCCCTCAAGAACAGGTTTTTAGTTGATTGTCCATAACAAGATTAAAATCTTATACTTTCAGAAAATGTATAAATGTAGGGGGAAATAAATGTAACCATTTGTTTTGTCACTGTGCTCTGTATTCGGCTTACTTTTCAAACATTAGTTAGTTTATTTGAACTGTATTCCTTTATTTTTGTTTATTTTGTCTGAATTCTTAAGGAACAGTTATAGTTATAGTTATTAATTTTCTGGGACAGCACTGACGGCAGGACAGCTAAGCTTTTGATATGTTTATGTCCTGCTAGTAAGAAGCCTGTCATTAGGCTGTCAACCTTATCATATTGTGGCATAAGCGATTTTTTCTGTCTATCAGCTGAGATAACTTCATTTTAGGGACACACTCGTTTAATGTCATCAACAACAGGAAAATCCACCCTAACTATAGTGTGCACGTGAATGAGCTGGATGACAGTCTTTCACATCAATAACAAAGTTGATTGGTTTCACAAAATTGAGATCTGCTATGTTTAATTATGCAGTAATATGTTTATTAATTAATTCATTTTATTTTTTTATTTTTTTCATGTAATTTGATTCGCATTCACTTCTATTTCCACATAGACAAATTACCATCAACACAAAATTCATCCACGGCTGTCACATGAATTATGGTAATTACAGAACACAGTTTATCACTCCTCAGCACATCCACCTGTTACTGTTACACACACCACATTCACACTTTGCACTGCCTGCAGCACATAATGATAACTTCAATGCTTTTCTGACAGAGGGCTCTTATCTGCTCCAGGATTTTGTCATCGTGAACTGATTCCTGGAATGAATTAAAGCCCCGTTGTTGATATAAGGTTGGATACCGCAACACCGAAGTGTTCACATAGCGCTACATCTCCCTTCTGCAACAGTCTTCCTCACCACCACCACTGTAGGTGTAATGTCCAGTTATTAATAAGTCATTTGTTGGGTGTGATCACTTCTGCAGTTTGTTTTTTTCTTATGCCCAAAGCATAGTGAAAGATAAATTAAGCATCTTTATACTTTAAACTTTACCAATTCTCTTATTAATCCTTTAAAGAAAGAAAAGTGAAGGTCTTGTGACAGTCTTGGTTAGAGATTAAAGATTTAGGATAATTTAGGAAATTACTGTTAATTGACAGTGGTGTGAGCCAAACAAATCTGCCTCTAGTCCTTAGAACTCAGGGTTATCCCCTGTTATTTGTCCATATTGTATGGATGAGGGGACTGAGACCTGCACTTCCATGAGGTCTGGTTGCAGTTAATATTGGCGCCTGACTAAAGGTGCTTTACAAAGGGCTTACAGCAAAGACATAGTTACACAGTTGAAATGTGAAAAATATATTGGTTAATCTTAAAATCACATAAAGTATATTCAGGTTAGAGTGTGTATAGTTTTGAAACTTATGGTGCAATATTGCTTTACAAGATAGGCATAATAGTCAATGGATGATAATTCTGGTGCATATTCTGGTGCATTATGTTGCATACAATGCTAGCTACTTCAACATGCTAGCTAAAGCTATTATTATCATACTGTTAATCTTCCATCATCTGCCAAGTTTAACTGATATGTGTGGTTAGTTTCACACTCACAAATAGCTGCTGTGGGAGCTTTCCTATGTTCCACGGGTCCTATGTTCCCCGCTTTTCCAAAAAAGGGTCCTATGTTCCCCGCTTTGCATGTAACCAGGGAACATAGGACCCTCTTTTTGAAAAAGGGTCCTATGTTCCCCAGTCTGTTATTTCTTCCAACCCTAACCCTAACCGGGTTAGGGTTGGAAGGCCCATAGGTTTATGTCATGCAATTCGGCAATTATGGAAATTATGGTGGGAAAAATAAGCCCTTTCTAAACATTATTAGGACCCGTTAAGGAATTGCGGGGAACATCGGACCCTTTTTCTGAAAAAGGGTCCTATGTTCCCCGGTATGTATTGCGACTGGGGAACATAGGACCCTTTTTGGGAAAAACTGGGAACATAGGACCCAGGGGACAGAGAACCCATGGAACATATGGATGATCCCGCTGCGGTAATGTTAACTTCTTCAATTGATTTCAAGCTAGCTGAGCCACTTCACAGAACCTCAGGCCAACCGCATGTAAAGAAAAACCTTAGCTAGCTTAAAAGACTTACTAAGCTAATTAATTCATTAGTTAACAAAATATAGTCAGTGCTTATTAATTTAACTATGTTAAGTATGGCCTATATACCGATTCAAAACTAACTGAAAACTATTTTGTAACCATGTAAAAGAAATTCAAATTTGAAGCAAAACAAAGAACACAATCTAATAATATGAAAAAGGCAAGTGAAATATTGATGAACGACTTCTTGATCTGAAACCAAAACTGAAAGCTTTTTTAATTTAGCTACTCTGAAAATTCCAAACTCATTTTACCTAGCCTACACACTTTTACACTTTGAAAACTTGTCTTAGGGTAGCGTAGGTGCCCTCAAACAAAGCACCAAATCCTGCAATTAAAAACTTGTACTGTACATGTGAGCAAGAGTAAAAAGGTGAGGGAGTGGATAAGACAAATGTCTGTGTGTAGACAGAGACAGAGTGCGTCTACAGTCAGCATTTCCCGGGGTCCAGAGTCTTTGATGTTGGTCGAGTAGTGCCCACATGGACAGCCACTCTCTGCCAGGAAATTACAACTCCGTCCCCCCGGAGCCCCGCTGACTGCTGGGAGAAACACTTTTTTCTTTTGATGTTCTAAAGAGGGATCTCCAATGCAATTTAGCCTTTCATCTCTTTTCTTTTCTCTTTTGTCTGTGATTCATCCAGACTCTGGCAAACGTTTCCGACATTTTCTCGAGTCACAAGTGATATCATACTTTCTGCTTTGTAAAAAATAAACAGAGAGACATGGGGAATGTACTGTGTAGTATTTGTCCTCCATACTCATTAGGCATCAATGATGGTCTTTTGGGTAATAAGTCCAGGTTTGATAAATTGTGTCACTGCTATTGACAAAACAATCTCACGGCCAATTTACTAGCCGGACCTGGAGCTTTTGATCATATCACAATTGAAATGTTTCAACTTTAAAGCTGCCTTAATCAATATGTTTGTGTTAACATTAACACTGTTTGAAATGACTATGTTTGATGGGGAAGCTTCTGCCATCTGCATAGGACAAAATGGCTGGAGAAAAAGCTAGTGACTATAGCTGGTGGAGTGTGTTTAGACACTAAAGAAGGTGGGTTGAGGTCAGACCAGAGCTAAACAGAGAGTAAATAATATCAATTTACATTCATTGTGCGGCCAGGCACATATATAGTACTTCAGATGAATGCTAATGCTTTCTCTATATCTGCTGCATGTGTTTTTACGGCAAACGTTTGAAACTTTGTACGGTCATAGTATGTCAATATTGTGCTTGCAGTTTGATGTGCTGGTTTAAAGTGCTCAGAACTTATTTTTTTTATATTCAAACATATCTACAAATATTATACTGATGAATATAATGTGATATAATTGAAAGCCCGTGAAAAGCTTATGAAATGGACATTGTGGTTTGAAAGAACTCCATCATACACTGGAGGTTCATGGCTGTGCTTCATCTTTGACACTGTATAATATGGCTGTAACTGTTCTGCTTTCAATATTATTAACTGACCTTGTTGACCTTGAAGCTTGACAATGGGTAAAAAATAAAAAAATAAAAAATACAACAACTCTCCCTTCCACCCTTTCGACAAGTGCAGCTCTGTTTTCCCTCTGAGCCTCTGTTTGGACCATAACGCCACAGATCTGCCAGGGTACAAACTCAAACTCCAACATCTGTCTTCTCTCTATTGTAGAATAAAGAGCTTGGCACTGCTTTGCTTTGGACGGTGTTCAGTTTCAAGATTTTTATACCCAACCGAAAAAAGAAACTGGCTCCTCAGGATTCATATGAGCTGATGGGTTCATGCTGGAACAAACAGCTGTTTTGTGTTGCCCTCCATTTGCTCTGACTTTTATTTATCAGCTCTCGGGGTTCACACTGGTGATCTATGATAGAGTAACGGTCTCGCATCTTGAGTATAGACTGCAGACCCAGCTGGGGGGGGGGGGGGGTGTTTGCCTTCGAACGGAGCGCGATTAATGTTCAACAGGCTGTTGTTTGGTTAAAGGAAGGAGGATTGCTTTTCAAATGCTGCACCTCCCCGCTTCTACTCCACCACCACAGCCCTCTGCCCACTTCTCTAAAAATAGAGTTTACCATATGAGTTTTTTTTATAGTGTAGTTTTTGGCATTTTTCATGCTTTATTGGTAGTATTAAGAGACAGAGGTGAAATGGGGCAGAAAGGGGAGTGAAATGCAGAGAACGACCGCGGGCGGGAATCGAACCCGGGTCTGCTGCTGGGCCCGGCCCGGGGGGGTGGGGGGGACGCCATACCAACTGAGCTAAGGGCGCCCCTACCATATGCGTTTTGACTGGGAGGGCTAGGTGATATAACCAACATTCACTGATTAAACTTACCCTGCGTTCCATATCTCTTTCTTGAATATAGTTGGGCATCTGTTTTATTTCAAGCATTCTGCATCTGATCTGACTAACATGTATTAGGACATCCTACATTTTTTCTACCACATACTAAATAGCAGGGAAGATGTGTGGGTATTGCAACGCAGCATTATAGTTTCTGGTTTGGTGTATGTCCTCTAACGTGACTGGGTTCTAACCTTTTTTTTTGACCAGCTGGGCATAATAAACTAATGTGACCACGGCAGATCATTTGATTGTTTTTAGGAGAAGAGGAGACCTTTTATGACACGACCACGATGTCACCACCGCCCTTGATTTATTCTGAGATTCCCTTTAACACTTGCCCTCCTCTCAGCCTGGAATCCCAAGAGCTATAAGTGAATAACAGCCTGCCTCTGACTAGTTGACCCTGTTGAGCGTTAGACCCGTCCCCTCTGGCTCTGGTTAAATGGCCCTCTTTGTAAACTCCTCAACACATAAAGCAGGATATATCAGCAGTGATGGACAATCGCTTTTTCACAGAGGTGAGACAGCTGCCTTTGACTTTTAAGCGCACTACCAAAAGTGCAAAGGCATTGTCATCTGTGCTTGTGTGCACACAGTCACAACAAACAACGTTATTATCGGGGTCAGGCGGGAGCACCGATGAATGATGATCAGACTTACCATATTTGACAGAGTGCAGGTAAAACATCATTAACCTAAAGCCCAAACAACACCAGTCCATCTCTGAGTGAGTTGTATTTCTCCTAATTGTGTACGATGGGACTCTGCAGTCAGGGGAGAATTTGTTTTGAGTTAGCCCCAAACCTGAAACATATGAAACATATAATTCCTTGGCAGGCTATAACGTGGCAAGAGCGGGCCTGACCTCTTTCCTGTGGTTATTTTGTTGCTGAGGGGGGGCTGGGGAAGGTATCAGGGGATTGCTTATCACTCTGACACAGGATGCCAGCAAGGGGTCATGGTGCAAGAGGGGAAGTGACAGCGTGGCACTCGCTTGTTTTCATAGGGAGAGAGGCGATTATTGTGACACACGGCCGCGCACCTAAACCAAAACAGGAACAGTAATGACGTCCCCCTAAAAAGATTGTCACCCGCGTTATGGATTGTATTATTTTCTGCTGCATATTAGTCAGACTTGCCGATTGTGCTTGGTTAAGCATATTTGTGTTAAAATGCTACATTCTGTTTTACCAATATGTTTCACTTTTCATTATATAACTGCAAATGTGCACGAGACAGCGCTAGAAGAATGACAAGAGCTGCAATGGAGCATATGTAGTGTCATGTACTGGTTTGGGGTGAATGTGCCTGGTGAGGGGATGTGGTTGTAATGTCAGTCTTAAGGGGGGGGGGGGTAATCTCACTCTGTCACAGGTGCATTTCCCTTGAGTATCTGTGGTTTTACACACAGGTCACACAGCTGCGTGTGTTTGCGTTCAGTCTGTAACAATGAGACGACAGCTGCTGGAGTTACAGAAAGAAGAGTGCATGCAACAATATTAGTGACCAAAGCTTATTTCCAGAGTATGTGGGGAAATGCAGGACAGACGTTTGTGCAGACATGTTGCACATAACATTGACATATGTTACATGTTTGGTTTTGTTTTTCTGACAACATATACTACGAAGCTATTTTGCTGTAATGTTTATATGCAGGACTGTGGTGCAACACTGAATATAGCTAAAATGCTTGGAAATATTTTTATCCTTGGCTAATTAGAAATTGCACATGTCAGTGTTGACAGGACTGTGATCCTACTGTAAATTAATAGTACTAACTTTAACAAAAACAAATAAAAGTCTTGAAATCGAAATCCTTACAGTGAAAGTAAAAGTGCAGAAATATTATCACCATTGTAATTTAGCATATTTTATAAACTTGTCAAGTAACTCGAAAATGTAGTGGATTAGAAAATGATATGTGTCCCTCTGAAATGCGATGGACCTAACCCTAAATTACTGTAAACCGGTACAAAATAGAAAATAGTCAAGTAAAGTACCGCAGGTCACATCTAAATGTATACTTGTGCAAATCTACTTCGTGAAATAATGTATTGATGTTCACACTATTGAGTCAGCCAGCATAAACCAGAAGCATCAATACGAAAGGTCCTCATAAACATATTACTTAAATATGTGTTATCCTTGATGTAGTTCAGCACAGGTACAGATTTTACTTTACGCGCAGCAATTAAAGAATGAAAGTCGTAAATGTCACGCTTCTTAAAAAAAGCTTTCCAAGAACAAAAGTCACATCATGTCTAAAAAAAAAAAAAGAAATAAAGTCAAAAGTCAAAAGTGCATTAGCTCATAAATCATAGATGACCATGTTTGTCTTGTGACTGGTCCCCACAGAAAGGAGAACAGAGGGTTAGAGCTGGTCAAAACGCCTCCACCCTCTGTGACTTCTTGACCCCCTGATCCCTGGCTCCCCCTTCAGACCACAGACTTGTAGGTCAGCGGGTTTGACCTCACCCGCTTTCAGCTCAGCGGGCTAATGGCCTGCCACTGTCACTGCCTGCCACAGTCTGACAGCTCTGTGAGTCCTCATCATCACACTGGGCAAACTTGAGAGGCTGGGCCAAAAGGGCTGGTGCAAAAAAGGGCCTTCGTCTGTGCGCTTCAGATCCCTATATGCATTAGTGTGACAAAACACTGATTTCTGTTATGCTAGAAAGCACACACGAACACAGACGCTATAGTTGTCAGGCATGGACACAGAGGGATTATGTGTTTTGGACTCAGGGCAAGCATGTGGAAGCATGTTACCCACAGAATATTAAAACAAGGGCGACTCTGGTGGTCACACCAATGGCCAATGCAAAAAGGAGTATTCTGTGTGTCTGTGTTAAGAGGTCCTGTGATGCCCGAACAATGGTTCCTCTTCATCTGGTCATGTGGTGTGTGTATGTGTGTGTGTGTGTGTGTGTGTGTGTGTGTGTGTGTGTGTGTGTGTGTGTGTGTGTGTGTGTGTGTGTGTGTGTGTGTGTGTGTGTGTGTGTGTGTGTGTGTGTGTGTGTGTGTGTGTGTGTGTGTGTGTGTGTGTGTGTGTGTCTTGCAGTGCAGCTTGGTCACATGAAAATAGTGCTAAGGAGAGACTACTGTTCACAGCTGGCACCAGCGGTTAGACCTTTGCCGCACACACATACACACACATGTACACAGTCTCTCACTCACACACACATACACACACACACACACACACACACACACACACACACTCACACACACACACACACACAACCACACACACACAACCACACACGGCTATTGCCAGAAATGAGAGAGTCTGGAGGACAATAATGACAGTGCGGGCAAGCTTGATATGTTTTTGGAGGTGTAGTTTAGTGCTTCACACAGAGATGGATTCACTAACAACTGTACAGCAGATACATCTGAATGCTAGAGTAGATTTTATTTTGTGATAAAAAACATTTTTTTTAATGATAATAAATAATAATCAAGTCAAGTCTCAGCTGCTCTGGTGAACAAAGCCATAGGCAAAATCTTGCAGACAAAAGCTCTAAACATACTAATGCTAACATTACCTTCCCGTCCGACGATCTGATATCCCGAAAACAAAAGCTATAGTTGGTTTGCTATTTTTGTTTTAAGAGCCATACCTCGCTTTTGCTTAAACAAAGTCACATTCTTAGCACGTCAAAATGCAATAAATAGTAAGGGTATAAAAACTGGAGAGTGGAGAGTGTTTATATTTTTGCGACTACGGATTGTGGCCTTTCGGTGCAATGGGATAGCATATAAACAGTATGTTGGACTATTGAGCTGCCAGAATAATGGACTGTCGAAATGATTGCCAGTCCCCGCTGATCGCTAGCTGTGCTAAGCTAACCATTTTAAGACCACACTGGCTGTGGGTTTGACAATGTTTTAAAACGATGCTGACACATTTATGTGGGAACTGATTATCAAGAATTATGTTAGTGTTGTGTTGTTACTACCACATAGCTTTGCCCTATTCCTTATGTGGTGACTTGTGTGTGCTTAACCCAACCTACATAGGCCTACTACATACAGTTAAGGGCCCAATTGTACCAGCCAGTAATCACAGTCCCATTAGGAGGCTTTTGGCCATAGGGGGTTGTTTTAAAAACCTTAATCCTTTTAACAGCAGGGGGCTTTTGTTGGCCACTGCCCAGCATCCAGGTGATACATTATAGGAGGGCAGTGGATGCTGTTTGCTGTGTGTGTGTGTGTGTGTGTGTGTGTGTGTGTGTGTGTGTGTGTGTGTGTGTGTGTGTGTGTGTGTGTGTGTGTGTGTGTTTGGCTCACAGTTTATCATTGGAAACCAGCCAGCTGACAGCATTTTGGCAGCGCCTGTTGAGTCTTTGTGCGAAAAACTTTTCCTCAGCCCAGCGAACCAAACACGCTGTGTAATTGTTGTCAGACACAATCTACTACAATGTGCAGTTATTGCAGCCAGATGAAGAATATGGATCCCCGTGTTAGAGTCATTTCGGGAAAACAAAAGCATTGTGGCCTTTTTTTCTTTCTTTCTTTCTTTCTTTTATCCTTTTCTTCGTTTGCTCTTCTGGTGCCTAATTAGAGAGTTATAGATTAAAGCAGCCAGCATGACTCAAGAGCAGCCATCTCTCCTTCCCGGCTTCCTTCTTTTGATGGAGGCAGATCCGCTGCTTTAATTACCGGTTCTTCATTCATTCATGTTTCACCCAAATTGCTCCATGGTCACATGATGGGGATTATCCGCTGCTCGTGGTCACGGTCGACCGTTTGAAGATCACAAAGCTTTCTGGAGCGACGATCACATGAAAACACACCAACTAACAAAACACTATCCCCTCATCAACGCATATAACACTGCCTGATGCAACACAAAATCGTTTCAAAATTGAGGCTATCAAAGTTAATTATCAAACTGCATATTCATGAAATCCCAGGCTGGTAAAATCAGCGTAGACTAGAAAAAGAATAAGAATAACTATTATTATTCTTACGGAATAATTCAGTTACTGACCTCTGAAGTCCTCTGAACTTTGAATTGCTTTTCTGGGTTTTTTTTTTTAAATTTTTTATCTGCTGTAACTTTGCCATTCTGCATGCAACATCACATCCCTCAGGGAAACAGATGCATAGTTAGCCCCATATAGTACAACCGGTCAATATACCGAGGAAAAAAAAACCTAAGAGAATGATTGCTCCTCCTTGGCAGTGTTTCTGCTAATGAAAACCATACACAGACCCTCTGGCCAGGCGGAGGGATGAGCAGTGGAAAGAGTAGATGAGCCCGAGGCCCTGAGTGATACATTACGGCCTAACCTTGAGGGACTGTTTGGCTGACAGTCGGGATCAGTAAAGTGCAATCGATGCCACATGCCGCAAGAGGCCAGGACGCACGCGGGAGTGGGAAATCCATCACATCTCCATGACAAGACAGTCTTTCTTTAAGTTTTTTGCTGCTTTTGAGAAATGTCTTGATATGGGGTTACTATAGTGTTAATGTATGTACACATGTGGGGCTGAAAACAGAAATACAAAACAAGTGAGTGTAAAAAAAAAGAGAGGAGAGGAGTGAGCAAGGAATAAAGGCTATTAAAACCATGTGTTTGGGGCAGTGCCATGCAGCCGTGGGTGCCAAGAAGGAGAGATGGCAGGGTGATTTTTTTTTTGCAAGCCCTGCACATTGGGCTGGTTGGGTTTCAGTTGAGGAGGAAAATGACAAGAACTAGAGCAGAGTTGCATGTCAGGGGTGTGTGTGTGTGAGTGTGTGTGTGTGTGTGTGTGTGTGTGTGTGTGTGTGTGTGTGTGTGTGTGTGTGTGTGTGTGTGTGTGTGTGTCTGTGTGTGTGTGAGTGCCTGCGTGTCTGTATGTCTGTGTGTGTGGAGTGTGTGTGTGTGTGTGTGTGGGGGGGGGGGGGGTGTACGGCCTGGCAAGCCTTGGCCATGGGGATGTGGAAATAAAGTTTTTACATCCCCTGCTGTTTTATAGTGCCATTAACTAGAGAGCAGGTGCAAGTCTTTTCAAATCTCCATTTACTAGTAAAAATCACATCAGAATGAATTGCACATTGCAGGCGCAGGTCCGTGTGACGACAAATGAGGAGTTGAAGCGCAGGCAGGCAGTAGCTGGTGGTAAAGATGAGAAGCAGGGAGTTGCTTTGGAGGAGTATAGTATACTCTCTTGGGGGTCAGAGGCAAGTGCTGCAAGAGTTGAATCACCCCGAGTTCACAAACGTATCTGTTGTTGTTGAAGTGCACGGGTATGTGTGTGTGTGTGTGTAATTCTAAATGTGCTCCCTTAAATTTTTAGACACATAATAATGCATGCGTGCACACAAATCAGAGAAAGGCACTCCCTCTCACGCAAAGCAAGAGCCGTGATTGTGTCAGCAAGAATCAGGCGTCCTGCCAAAGGAATGGGGGGAGAGGGGGGTGAAAAAGTTAAGGTGGGGGGAGGGGTCCACAGGTGCTGAGCCTTGAGCCTGCATGGGGGAGGAGTGGAGTTGATGGAGGAACAATCAGGGAAAGGCAAGTGAACGCAACCTCTGCAAAACCTCCTCCCTGGTCTGTATGTGTGTGTGTGTGTGTGTGTGTGTGTGTGTGTGTGTGTGTGTGTGTGTGTGTGTGTGTGTGTGTGTGTGCGTGTGTGTGTGTGTGTGTGTGTGTGTGTGTGTGTGTGTGTGAGTGTGGAGGGGCAAATGAGAGCCAGCAGACATTTTTTATGACTCCTTAACAGCCAGTGGCCTCAAAGAGGACAACCAAGACAACAGCACGCTAAGGCCTCTGACATTAAAAAAAAAAAAAATCTTATAAGGGAATAGCGTGACATCCGAATGTGTCAACAAAAGGAACAGAATTTTTTTTTTTTGCTGAAAGATATCTGAGCCATGACATATGCTTGCCCGCTGCATGATAAATGCTTTTCCGTGAGCTCTTCCAATATAAGTGTGAGAGAAGCATGGGATAAGCCTTGTCGTAGTTTTTTTTGGCGTTTTCTGAAATACGATGTGTGAAGTTGCCTTTTTTTATTTCAACTATTGACTTTTCTTGAACTGGTAATTTTCCATCGCTTCTCCGTCCTCCACTCTGCACACACACACACACACACACACACACACACACACACACACACACACACACACACACACACACACACACACACACACACACACAGACACACACACACACACACACACACACACACACACACACACACACACACACACACACACACACACACACACACATGAGCACACATTAAATGAAGTCCTTTCAAAAGAATAAGAGTGAGGGGAGTTTTTTTTTAAAGAAGGGGAAAAAAAACATGCTGGTAGATTGTATTTGCTCAGCAGAATTTAATATGAGCGAGCTGTGGAGGTGCTTTTCTTCTGTGGCCAAATCCCTGGAGACACATCCATCTCTGGGAGATGGTGGGGAGGACAAAGGAGGACTGCCCCCAAGGCTCAGCCCAGGCCTGCTTAAACACACACACACACACACACACACACACACACACACACACACACACACACACACACACACACACAGAGCATGATCACGCACGCAGATATCAACAGTTACAAGCACACACATAGACGTGCACACAGATGCGCTTATTCACACAAGCGCAGCGCTCAGACAGAGACCGCCTTGTCTGCCAACAACTACAGACTACTTGGTGAAACAGAGGAAGGAGGAGGGAGAAGGGAATTGGGCAAAATAAGAAAAAGAGTTGAAAGGGACACTCAGAGAGGTAGAGGCCCATATACTATAAAGTAAGTAAATGGATGGACTCAAGGAGAGGGCATTTAATAGAACACAACATGCTGGATGGAGGGACTTGAAAGCTGGGGGAGGGTTAGGTGCCAGTGAGAGAAAGCATGATAGAGAGAAATAGGGACAAAGAATATTGAGGGGAGGTTTTTCTAGTGAGCCGTAATAGCCTGTGACAGCCCAGTGAGACTGAGGAAACAGCAGGGAGACATGTTTGTATGTAGAGTTGTGGCAAACTTGCCAGGCAGCTTGTACAGCATACTTGACCCAACACTTCCCGTACATGCTCAACTTTCTCAGGGGTCTGTCTGACAGCTGACAGCTCAGGTAACAATGGTATATTATTATATACATTACAAATACATAAATACATTGTCTTAGAAAACTTTAAAGCAGCTCTAGAAAATAAACAACTAAAAGAAAAGAAAAAATCCTCCCAAGCCTTCAAATGTACCCCACAAACTTACCTCAACATATCAAAACCGACTGCAACCCATTATACAAATTTGATATGTAGTTTAGAGAATTGGATAATTGTGTTTTGGTTAGTTGGTGTAAAAAAAAGTCCCGTAATCACTCCAATGAAAAACCCCCTTGGAGAATTCACGGCCTAGAACAGCCCCTGGCCTTAGCTTACTTCATTTCCTGTTCCTGGCGGAGGCAATGAGGGATAATACGCTCCTACTCTACGCTTACAGCTCTTGATGATGTGGTCACATAGCCCCACTAATATGGCAATCAGAGGCGAAAGGGCAAGACACAGAGCTGCCTGCCTAAATCCCCCCTCTGGTGTGATGGATGTGACGGGCAGCCTCCAGAGAGAACTATAGGAAGACTGTGCTGAAAGCTTGTCATCAAGACCGCAAAATGCAATGCAACCTTAAAAGAAGATGGCTCATCTTCTTGTCTGAAGTGAAGGCTATAGAGCGAACCACTCCTCTGGTGATGGTGTAGTCTGGCATAGACAGCCAGTCACAAGCCCCCCTGAAGAATATTGGCAAGACACTGTTATCTGCGGAAACTTGGAAACGATCATATTACTGGCCAAAGGGGGGCTATACAATGCTTTCAGACAATTGTTATGGGTTATGAAGAGGGATGAGTAAGAGTGTGGACTGATAGTTACCAAACCATATGTCCTATTAAGTCGCACTCACACTATTTTCTTTAGCTTTTTTTTTTTTTTGCTTTCCAAGACAATTACGAGGAGCTATATAACATGCAAAATACAGCTGAGGCCGTTAAGTAAAACATACTCCCAACAAAGCGTGACACCGAAACCAATAAAAACGGGGGATGTGTGAGCGATTCATATTAAAAACTCGGCAGCTTGAACCAAACTCGAATGTGACTGCTACCGCCACAGCTCCACTCCCCTCCTCCCCTCCCCCCCTCCTCCCTACACACACAGCACTCCCCAAATCATAAGCAGATCCTCAGCTATTCCACAAACACTGGTGCTGCCTGGGTCACATTTACCCCAGCCCTGGTCGCAGATACCCGTGACCAACCTTATTACACACTTACCCAATTACCTAGTGAGACTTAGCAGGTGGGGGGGCACACACACACATAAATACACACATGCAAACACACACACACACACACGTGCGCGCACACACACATACCCATAAATGCTTGTGCACACAGGGTTAGCAGGGGGCTGCAGGGGTCGTCAAGTGCGAAGAGGGTGTGAGTTGACTGACAAAAAGTTCATGGAGTTATGACCAGGCCCGGCCCTCTCCCAGCTGGGCCAAGATACAGGTGCCCCCCCAGTTTAACCCCCCAGACCTCTCTACCCCCCTCCCATATACATATCGCTCTCTGGCTAGTGTGAGCCTCCACAACAGGTGCAGTAGGTTAGGCTGCAGGCCCCGACATGCGAGGAAACAGACTGTTATTGTGGGCCTTCCTTCCATCATCTCCTCTTATTTTGCTCCCCCCCCTCTCCACCTCCTCCTCTTCTCTTCCCAACAGCCCTGGGGAGCAATCGAGAGGTCCAACCTGTACGTGTAACCCGAGTGCAACTCTTCTGTATTGTGCAAGGATGTTGAAAAGAGGAGGGGAAGAATGGAGGAGGATATGTTGCGCATGCATGCAGAGAGGATTTGATAGCCTGGCAGCGAGTAGAGTTTGTGTGTAGGTGTGTGTGTGTGTGTGTGTAGGTGTGTGTGTGTGTGTGTGTGTGTGTGTGTGTGTGTGCGTGTGTGTGTGTGTGTGTGTGTGCGTGCGTGCGTGTGTGTGTGTGCGTGTGTGTGCGATTGTGTGTACCCAGTATATTTTGGTGTAGTGAATACATAGCAAGGCTGGGAAATGATAGACTTTTTCCACTATGGCTGGCGATGGCACACTTGCTGGCAGCTAGATGGTCGTTCATAAATCCATCCGTGTCTACTAACAGTGTAACATTGGCAATAATAATATTGAAATAAGCACTCACTCAACTGTGCGTATATATTTGAATAAAGTTAGTTTTTTTTTAAAGACAAACCAAACAACTGACATTCTCAGTGACTTCTCTCTCTACTCTACTGTATATTTACACAGGAAAACTGCCTGCAAAAGCCTGCATTTCATTATGAGAAATCCAGATGTGCTTCTTGGCTGCCGGTGACTGTCTTCAGCTGTGTATGACACTGTTGTTGGCCTGCCTGCACCCGAGCACAGACAGCCAAACAACGCCTCAGGGCAAGAGTTTCTGCTCTCTGTCTCTTTCTCTGTCTCTCTCTCTCTGTCTCTATCTCTCCCTCTATCCTCTCTGCCATATCTCCCTTTCTGCTGATCTGCCTCTCCTTTGTCTCTTCATTCCACCCTCCTCCACTTACTCACACATTTGCGCCCTCTTGCCTTTCACACCTCTCAACTTTTTTTCTTTTTTTTGCTCCGTATTGTCCGGCCTTTCTTTTCATCCATCGTCTCTCTCTCTCTCTCTCTCTCTCTCTCTCTCTCTCTCTCTCTCTCTCTCTCTCTCTCTACCTCTGTTGTTTACACTGCCACTCTTATCAAATCATCTGCTCTGAGAGAGACACCGTTGGTCTGACCACTGACAGGTAGACAGGCGTAGGGCATGTGGGAGTCGGCTCCAGAAAGTCTGCCCCTATACCTACTTCTACACTGGCTCTCCCTCTATTTCTTGTTCACACACACACACACACACACACACACACACACACACACACACACACACACACACACACACACACACACACACACACACACACACACACACACACACACACACACACACACACACACACACACACACACACACACACACACACACACACACACACACACACACACAGAGAGTCATCGGCAGCCTGCATGGTGGACCAGTCATGTCAAATGTCAACTAAAAAGACATTAGTCAAAGGAGTCTTGTTGAAACTTCAAAGAGAGTAAGCTGTTGTTGCTAATATCTCCCTGACAGGCTACATGGAAATGGTCATTGTTTTGCAAACAAGAAAAAACACACCTCAGGGGTCTGAGCATTGACATTGACAATTTGTGTTGGGCAGATTTTCACGCAGTGCATCTATTTTTTTCAGACTAATATGGGGGGAAAAGGTTAAAGTACACCAAGTTACAATAGCTGTTTCTCCTTCTACTGTATAAGAAAAAAATAACTTTTCCTGAATTGAACTACACTGCTGAAGGAGGTTGACAAATGACTATTAAGAGAAAGGTCTGTGATGCGATTTTTTAAAAGTATTTCTAAAACTTTGAATTATTAAAACTTGATTATTCTACATAATGAGGTTGGTTTTATGCACACCTTCGAGCATTCACACCAGTCGAAAACCATTGATCCGTTTCTGTGTGATCATCACTGCTGCAGGAGAGTGATCAAAGCCATGACACTTTCTTTTACATATGACTTTCTCTCGACCTGCCTGATCAATCACCATCTCACGGTGGTGCCATGAAACAAAACTCTCACCCACTTCTTTGCAGTTCAAAGTGACCTTAAGAAACCCTGAGTGTCGGATGGTTGTATCATTCTGCCCTCTAATGAAAATATTGTGCAATTGCAGGATAAACTTAGTCCAAACATTTCTAATTTTCCTTCAAGTGTCTGTTCTAAACATGTCCGCCCATCATTAATTTCTTATCTAAGATTTTTTTGTCAAACTTATCATTTTCACCTCCCAGGTAAAGCAATATAATAACCGTTTGTCATATAAGGCACAGCAACCAGATTCCACACGATCCTCAACAGGTTGGATATTGTAGGGAAAACGCAATTCACAAAAAGCAGGATGCATTAGAATTCACCCAAGCCAAGCCTTGCTTCATAGATCTTGTTGACCTCCTCCAGCCAGACAGCTTTGTAGTCATAGCTGTTATTGAGCTGCACACTGAATCAGAGCAGACGCAGCTGACGGACCGCCGTCTAGACAAAGAGCAGGCCGCTTCCTAGTATTGTTTGTTGGTGGCAAGTGCTGGGAGAAAAACAGGAAGAGTGTGTGACTAAGGCAGTAAAAAAACCCGGGCCCTGGAGGAATGAAGGCTTCCTGCCTTTGGATGTTTTCTTTTCACACATGACTTGATTGACAGGCAGGCAGAATGATCACCAAAGTGATGTGATGTGAGAGGAACAAGAGCCTGAACAGTATGAGACCAGGTACATCCCTGGTTACACTGCACTGCCTTCATTTCACCACACGGTGGCAGTACCACATAAAGAGATTTCAAGAACAGATTTATCTTTAACTCTCAATCTCGCACCTCTCAGCCTCTTTCTTCTTTCATATTACATTTGAATAAGTTTGCTTTTGATGGGGTTTTCAAATGTCTCTTGATAGTCGTTGTGTTGAGCTAAGCTAACTTAGCTGGTTCATATCAAACAGACCGCAAATTAAAATAGTTCCTATTATGTTGGCCAACCATTCACCACTTCAGAAAACAGAAAACACAAACATTTGCATGGGCATTTCCAGGAAGTGATAGTCCAAACAACTTTCATCCTCTGATGTGTGTGGTTTATATGTCGAAAACATGTAGTACTAAGTGGATGGATTTACAGAAGTATTTATACAGCACGTAACTTAACCTACACTCTCCCCCTCATTTGACCTGTATCTACTTTCTTTGGGACCTACGTGACAGGCAAGCTCGCACAGGCCGGCTATGGTAATAATGATGTCAACTCGCTGCTTCACCTTCATAAAGGTCGGAGAACTCGCACATTTCTCACATTCTTAGCCCTGCTGCACTGTCCTTCCCCCCACGGAGACAGGAGTAAATCTGTGTCCCAGACATAACATTAAGCAGTGATCATTTTCCCCCCTCGCAAGGTGGTTGTTTTACCTCAGTGTTTGAGTTAGTGGCACTATAATTATGTCAGAATTTACAGCTGAAACACAGGTTGTGACATTCCTCTGCCAGCTGGAGGTCTGCCTGTAAATCTGGCACCTTTACCTGAGGAGCCTCCCCCCTCAAAGACCACAGAAACGTAGAAGAACCATCCATGCAAATTCACAGGTGCACGATGTGCAGTAGGCTGGAATTCAATTACATTTTCTTAGTTAACAAGACACCTAATTAGCTTCATTTATCAATTAAGCGCCACAGTACTTTCAACCTGTTTCCCCCTTCTTTCCTTCCAGTTGGACCCAACCGTCAGTAAAAAAAAAAAGATATCTGAGAAGACAAGGACACAATCTCTAACAAGGTGGTTACTCCAAAATGTTAAGATAGAGGTGTACCTACTCATGGAGGTCAAGGTAATGCTACCAATTGGCTTATTTGAAACATCTGTATACATACTATTAGAAAGTAGTCCTTCAAAGAATAGAAAATAAAATGTTAGTCCAAAATGTCTTAAATGCTATGTATTTTAAACCTGCGCTTAAAAATGGAAATGGGTTCATGGTTGCATGTAACGTGAAAGGAGACATTCGGAGATTATTACCACCTGACAGTGCATCTGGCATCTTAAGCATTTTTCAGCTTTGAGTTTTACAGTTCTTTACTGTTTTACTCCAACTTTGCTGTGTTGGTTCAGCGTCACTGCTCTTCTCATTGTTGTTTCCAGACAATTGGAAAGTTGGAAACAGAATGGGGCCTGATTAACTTACTAACTATGCAGATCTCGCCATTGGCCAAAAGCTGCTGAACACAGCAGAGCATTGAGCACGTAAAGTAATTATCTTGTTTTGCAGAAAGATGACTCCAAACTCATGCTAACGCTCGGTGTCTGCCTGTGAACACATTATGCCAACAGCAACACCTTCATAAGGTGATAACAATGTCTATTTTGTGAGTACAGTTCATTTCATTGGACCCAGGTGCACACAATATCTTGTAATGACTGTTTGAAATGGACAAAAAGACGCTTGTCTCCTTTCTCTCTTAAAATCATTGATATAGTGTTATAATGATATCATACATTCAAACGCTGTAAAATACAAAAACCTACTTCATCAAGATTGTGTTCTCGTGATAGAAAATCATCATGGCAATATACCAAGCAAGTAGATGAGGTTCTCTTCATGTCAAATACTGTGCCTGTTACTACCAGGGAACACTGCACTTTGGGACTTATGCATTGGAACCATAGATACACTCAAACATAGGAACAAGAGAAATCTGTGTTACTGCCTTGCCCTATACTCATTTACTGTAACTGTAGACTATCCAAAACAGGCTGACTCGTTCAATATAGTATGAAAGAGAAGATTACACTGGGCAGGTGTTGTGGGAATGGGACACACGGGTTCTTTTTAGTTTCCAATCCACTAAGGAATTCATCATCATCATCACTCAGATTTTGCAGATTAAAAACTTCTGAGAGGGTCCACTTAACGTTCCGCCCGCAGAACGACAGGGGTGAGCAAGTATGCCACTTATAATTGTCAAACAAGCTGGTGGTGGCCGCTCGCTCGCTCTCCGCAAGGTCACAGGATCTCCACACAGTAGAACAGGATGGAAGGGAAAGTGAGAGAGGCCCAGGGCTAGGCATAGTCTTCAGCCAGACCATCTGAGCCATGACTGTATAGGAAGGGTCCGCGACTGAGTCATTATGACGCCCGATGCCAATCGAACCCAGAAACCTTATGTGTCATTACAGCTCTTTTTAGAGAGTGTTGATGGAGTTGGTAACAGAAAATTGGTATAAGTCGACACAGTGTGTAGAGTTTAGAGTTATTCTATTAGCACTAAAAGACTGTCTAGGGTCTTTGTTACTTCATCAGTGGCTGACTTTATGTGTATATTATGTGCTCCTATAAGACCAAGCAAACCGAGCATATGTTTGCCATTCTCTCTGGCTTTACTTACGAACTTTGAGCTAAGAGTTAATGTCAGCATGCAAACATGACCGCAAAGACCAATGCAAAGATGTTGATGTTTAGCAAGCATAATGTTAACCATGTTTAAAATCTCAGTTTGGCATGTCATCAGTTTCTCATGGAGACATTCAGTCATAAACCAAAGTATTGGACTAATTAAAAAGTTGACCTGATGATTGGGTTATAAATCACCAAAGCTGTTACACTTCATAAGGGGAACATGAACGCCTGGACCTGATTCCATTGCAATCCATCAATAACTGTCGGGACTTTGACACCATACCAACTATCCACCACACTCCAAACTCAATTTTGAGCCAATCCATTAATTTGATGTGGAGATATGTAAGACAAAACTTTCACCTGCTGGTATAGAAAAAAGCCCGAGGATCACTCAGGTGTCAAGGATTTATCATGTGGGAACCATGCATGTTTGTAGATAAGTACATGGAAATCCATCATGAGATATTTCAGTCTGGACCAATGTAGTGGACTCTCGTTGCCATCCCTAAAAGTAATTTTAAAAACCCGAGTATTCGTGACAGGTGAAGGCCTCATCCTCCAACACTTGCCCAATCAAATGGAATGATCCGCGCCCACTTGAAGAAGACAACTTAGAAAACATGTCACCACACACAGAATTGATTTACATATCAATCTTTAGCATGCACCATTCACATAGCTGGTCCGCGCATCTGCTTAGGTTTACGTCCTCTTCCTGTAACTTCAGAGAAAAACAGCCAATTCACAGACTACAAAGGCAGAGTGGTTTACCTAACCCTCTGGGCTGGTTGAACCCACTGAACCCTTAAAAGTTCAAGCAAGACTGTGTAGAGCCAGAACAAAACAAAATAAATGGGGGGGGGGGGGGGGGGGGGTGGGAGGGGGGGGGGACTTGTAGTTTGACTAGCATCACTGTGTTGGTACTCTGCAGCTGTGATGACACACTGCAGGAGACCTGACGCTGTCAAAACACATTATTGTAGTCCCCGCGTGGAAAACAGCAACTGGACCAGACCTCACACAGAGAGAAAGAGGAAAAACAAAGACTGGTAAAGGAAGAGAGGCAAAGCAGATACAGGGACAGGGATGGGAGGACATCGTGGATAAAAGAAATGAGGGTCAGTGTGTTTTTTGTAAACTCGACCTAGGAATGGGCTCTGATGGCCCGCCGCAAGATGAGGTATACTTTTTCTGTTGGGAGTCCTCCGACTGTTTCCGAACGCTTTCTTTACAGAGGTCCAAACAAATGAAGTGTGAACAAAGTGAGAAACAAAAGCACATGTTGAGGGCCTCTGGATGGAGGCCATGGAAAAGAGAAGTAATCATCTCAGTCAATTATCACCTCCATATGCAGTCCAGCTGCCTGTCTGTTTCGAAAGGAAATCATCGTGTCAGGCAATGTTTTTGTCTTGTTTTCTGAAGAGGTTTTGCTTAGTTCACACCTATTTGCCATCTATCTCAACTGAGTTGGATAAAGGCCATTCATTCGTCTATATGTTGCCTAACATCCACAGTAAATGCTCCATATTTTTCGATATTTAGTCGAGGTCTGAACGGCTTTGAAACTCTTTCAACTGTCAGTATGCATTGCCATTACAGTATATCCCCCCTGGCCCACTCCTCATGGCCAACCCCTCCACCCCTTGGCCTGGATCTGTAGAGTATGGCTCAGTCCGGCACCATGCGCTCGCAGATAAGCTAAGCAGGGGGGGGTGGGGGGAGATAACCAGCACTGTATACACTGATCCTCTGGGGGAAGAAGAATCCCGGGGGCACATCCCACAGACTTGTAATCAGGTGTGCCACGCGCTGTCTACTCGACATGCACTCGACACTTCCATGTCACACTCCCACTTTCGGGCCCCGCGTCACCCTCCGCCCTTGTTCTGCTTTAGTCAGTTAAGTTAGTTCACCTCCAGTCCATCACTCACACCCATTTGAATCCCAGAAAACAGCTCCTCCTCCTCCCCACCCGCCTGACGCCTCCGCAGCAGTAAGGGTGTATAAATCAGCTTGCCTGTGCAGTGGATAGAAGAGCAGCAATAGTGGATGACAGATAGAGAGGTCATCCAAATCTCTGGAACAAATCCCACACCATGACCCCTCCATCCAAATTGGTTCCAAGGGGAGGGGGGGAGTAGGCCCAATCAGAAGCTAGTTCCAAAAGTCATCACCCCGAGGACTTTTGGTGTAGGAGACGGGGGAAAGCTGGGGCCCCTATTGCTGTATTTTCCCAGAGATCTGTGACTCAGAACATCATCATTAGCACACACACACACACTACTGTTATTCAGGCCCTGCAAAACGCCCTTCACAGCCCCACCTTTTTTCCCCTTGTTTGCTCCATCCAGACACTTGCATGCAGTTACTAAAAAACCCAGGCTCATGGAGTAGCGGATTGTGCTCTGTTTTTTTTTCTGTGAACTTGGCACACCATGGTTCTAATTAGCTTTGTTTGGGCTTGATTAGGCACTTGTTTGAAAAGAAAAACAAAGGCACAAATGATGGATAGTGTCACTATGGTGTTTGATGCTAGACTTAACAAAAGGGACATGTTTTCCCAACTACCAAATTCATTCAACATTTGACCAAGGGTGTATTCAGCTGGGCTGAGTCTAATGAGGGTGTATTCTAGATTGGTCCCAGTCTCTGTTTTGTTTATTGCTGCCCATCTTAGAGAAAAAATGCCCCTATTTATAAACCCCCTGGAGCACTTATTCATGGGATAACTGGTATGGATAGATAGGATAGGATGAGTATACCAGAAGGTGCTGTGGTGACCTTTTAGTTAACCAAAAGCAAGCACTGTATAGTCCATGATAGCAGGATGAGGAGAGCAGCCAGCTGGCCTCCATTTGAAAGCGCCTGAACATCGCCCAAATGGGTCAGTGCCACTGGGCCACAATCTCTCTTTTACTTAATGGAAACAAACCGAGGCTCTCCAAGGTCCTGGTCTGATCTGTGGTCAGCCAGCGGTGGGTGTCCGGCCAGCGGTCTGCGGGTCGGCCTCTTTGACAAGAGCCTTAAAGGAGGGGGACGGAGCGAGGGAGGGCGGAGGAGGGACAGCCGGAGGACAAGAGGCGAGTTGTGTTGCAAGGGGGCTGATTATGCGTGCTGGCTGCGGGACCGCTTTCCTGGATGTTGTGTTTGTGTTGGAGCGGGTGGCTCCAGGCAGATGTTGCAAATGAAGGCGGTGCTGTTGTGTGTTGACATTGTAGGGGGGGATCATCCCGGATGACATTTGATTGGTGCTTTTGAAGAGGAATGACAGGGGGAAAACATTGAACAAGTATTGCATCATCCTCCTCACACTTTTGATATGCGATATCTATTATTATTGGATTGGATTACTTTTTCCTGGAATTCCAAAATGAGGTGTTCAGAGGTGGCAGCCAGCTCCATGTAGGCCTACAGCTGACTTAAGTGCTGCCATCACACAAGACCGGTTCTGAAGACTTATTATGATCTGTCACAGTGAGAAAACTAAAAATATGTGTGCTTAGCTCTGGCTCAATCAAGAGGGGATACTTACTTTTTGTTGAACAGTATTTCTTGAGTCCTCAGCGTTTGTGCCACTGACACAATCAGCCTCCAGCTGTGCCCACTGCCCACACACACATTGGCCCACACACGCCATCCATCTGCCAAGGCAAGCAAACAAACACTGCTTCAGCAAACATGGGATGACCTTTTACCTCCCCAAAAGGCCACCTGCACACACACAATCGGACACCTACAAACACAAGTGAGCACGCACTCACCCACACACACACACACACACAGGAAGGTAAAGCTGTGGAACGATTTATGGCCTTGATAATGCCTGATATGTTTGATTACCGGGCTTTGACAGACTTTATGGCTGTATTGTTTACAGAGATAAAGAACAGTTAGCGGGATGGTGACAAGAGCCCTACCATAGGCTATATACATTCCTGTGACATAAAAGCGTAGATAGGCATAAAAGCTATCAAGTTTATTGACTATTGTCCTGCATTGTATACAATATTCTGATGGTTTTATGTAGTTAATAGCTACCCTGACCAGTCTAATTACATGTATTGGTGTGTATACAAGTTTTAAATTCTTAATTGCCTAACCTAAAGCAAGGAGTGAAGGAAGGGTGATCCATGTTTATACAGTAAAGCAGCCCAGAGCTGTCTATGGAAGGAATTTGATTGGAAAATAGAAATGTGATTTTTCAGGATTCAGAGGGTAATTTCATCATTCTAAGATTAATTATCACCACTCACAATGGGAGATTGAAAAGATAATGAATATTAGTATGGACCTACTGTTGCTGAGATTACCTCCAGAATATGTGACAGGAAAAGACTAAAAGAAGTCTATATGAGAACATGACAGCAAAACTGCAATTGAAAATGGAAATGTTTCTACAGAGATGGACACGAGCTATGTTGTATCTGAATACCTATGCAATCAGATGTCCTTGAAAAAGATCAATTGAATGAAATGCCCTGTGTCAAGCATTGTTTTGATGCAATGTTAGTGATAAGGTAACTGGAAAAAAGTTTTTGTTTTTTAACTGCTATAGCCCATGCTAGTAGAAGACACAAATATGACGAAGAAACGGCAACTTGCACTCAAACCATCCAGCGTTGCATCATTGCGCAAGACAAAAGACGAGTCGCAGAGCGGGGATAAATCAGTTCAAATCCTCCCTCCTTTTGCTCCCTGTGACTGGTCCGCGCCTGTGTCAGTCAGGGGGAGGGGTGCACCGCTAATTTCTACATGCCTGTATGTCAATTTAAGAGTCAGATTGCGTTCTCGTGCGCGACTGTCAGCAGCAGCAGAGAACCTCAGTGGACGCCCACCATACACACAGACAGCCTCTCTGGGATTTTCGACTCGTACTGAATCAGATGAGACGCTCGAGACGCGCGTCTACCTGCTCGCACTGAAACCAATTTGCCTGTGGATATTTCTGCCACTTAATACGCATACGCACACTTCAGTCTCGTGGTGTTTAAAAAAAAATGTCTTTGAAGTGTTAAGCAGTAGTAGGTTACGCCTGAGGGAAGAACCGTCACCAAACTTTACTAAAAGGAGACTTTGCAACTTTGGAGTTTACATCGCTGGCGAGTTCATGTGGTTTATCATCTGACACAACTCTCAAGGAGCATTTTTTTTTCTGGGAAAACTTTCGGAACTTAGACTTTTTGAAACATGGTCAGCAAGTGCTGCCCGGTTGTGTTATTGAATGTCCTCTTTCTAGTGCGGGCACTCTCGGCGGCTCACGAATGCACGCCGTGTAACCTGCGGACATGTCCCGTCAAAGCCCCGCACGGCTGCGAAGGTGGCCGGACCTTGGCCATGGACCCGTGCGGATGCTGCGACCAGTGCACCCGGCTAGAGTGGGAGACATGCGGCGGACAGGACTGGGCGCACGGCTACTGCGCACTGGGGCTGACCTGCGCCTCTGTCAACAGAACAGAAGCAGCCACCATCCCCGAAATTGGAATTTGTAAAGGTGGGTGAAATCTTTTTCTTGACTTTTCATTTTTTTTTTAAATGTATTTATGAAATCATAAAGCCTAACTTGAGGCAGTATTAAGACATACTAAGATATAATTTAGTTATTAAACAGCCTAATAAAAGAACTGTATAGGTGTCAATTATTTTGGTATATAGGCAACCTACCCCTGCCTTGAAGTGACTTGATGGCATCTCTATTCAGATGTCAGCTGAGTCCTGACTGCAGTAGTGACTGTGTCAGTGTTCACCTTGTCTCTGGCTGCCTGGAGCAGCTCCACAGGTCTGAGGGGGCTCTTGACTGCCAGGAGAGGAGTCATGTTCAGCTGCTCTTTCTTCTCCTCTCCTCAAAGCTTCATTCACTCTCCGCTCGGAGGCATGACAATAAGTTTGGCAGCGGTGACTTGGCACTATAGGCTACACTTGAGCTTCAATAGGTTCTGT
The DNA here is from genome assembly GCF_949987685.1 of Ammodytes marinus. NCBI lineage: Eukaryota > Metazoa > Chordata > Actinopteri > Uranoscopiformes > Ammodytidae > Ammodytes > Ammodytes marinus. Next base: position 16,598,909 of record NC_137219.1, on the reverse strand, counting down.
TCTGTTCGCTCTAGCCTACAACTAAAAGGGACACTTTTTTAAGGCAGTGGAATTGAGAGGAGACCAAAATGACTCAAAGGTTTGCATTAGCCATGGCATGACCAACAATGGTGATTGGTGGAGCTGCCTTTTTATTGTCTGTTTTTATTTATTGATTACACTATGGGCTTCACTGTGTGCATCAGAGATGTAACGGTTTGACACTACGATTGCAAAAGTCCCCAGCACAGATCTTCAGCCACAATCGTGTTATTACACAGTGCCAAACAATTTTCCATTCCTGGCCTGTTCCACCATGTTTGTGCTCATTTTTATGCACTGTTTGAGCTTCAAAGACATGTGTAGCCTAGGTCAAGGTGTCATATTCCTCACAGTGAATGCAGCAGTAAGTAGCAATGGCCTTCCCCTGAGGAACAAATAACCCCCCCAGCAGCCCTTATACCTGCACTGTGTCCAGGCCTGTTGCCAGATGATTGAAACGGACTTGGCAGGACTTGTAAGAGAGAGTGAGCAGCTCTCAATGGGTGTCTGGATCACCCTGACCCTGCCCTGCTGCCATCATCCCACTATATGGGGTGGTCCGGCCTCAAGTCAGGGCTCCACAAAAGGGATTTCAATGGGTTTCTCAAGCCCCCAGGCCTTCCCATGAGACACTGCTTCTGCTGCTACTGATGATGATGATTGTGCCTCTTGTGCAGGTTAGGTTATAGGCATGGCGTCTGGAGGACATCTTCTCCTCTGCAAATTAACAGCTTTGGAAGGAGCGGGAGACCTAATGGCTCCTCTTGATTGAGACGTGCCTCTGGTCCTGTGGCTCCAGGGGGCCCCGGAGCATGCATGCTGACCCCTAAATCAGACGCATACGCACACACACACACACACACACACACACGCGCGCGCACACACACACACACACACACACACACACACACACACACAATCTCAATCTCCCAAAGGGTCCTAGGGTGGGGGTAAACCAACACCTCCCAGTGTGTTTTCAGGGGCCACAGTAGGCAGGTTTTGCAGGAGGCTGATCCCAGATTTCCCCCCTCAAGCTACAAGGCTCTTAAAGTGATTAGACTCGCAATCAGGAGTAGGGGGTAAATATTTCCGCTTTTCTGATCCCCCCCCTACTTTTCTGCTCACAGTTTTTGATTTTCTGGGTGGTCAATATCTGTTACTACCGTATGTGATGTGTTTAATTATATAGCTCAGTTATCATTGTTGGTAGGATTGAAAAACATTTTGGAGTAGCCATCAATTAAAACCTCTAGGTCTCCCACTGTTCCAATAGCCATCAAACTAGTGTTTACCAGACCTGTAAAATGTTATGTAAGAAAAGTAAATGGAAATGAACTGTTTTTCCAAAGTTATAATAACCATGCGTAATTGCATGAGTCCCAGGAAATGGTTGTGGCTTCCCCCCCCAAAAAAACTGGGATATTAAAATCACTTGTTCTCACAAAAGAATTTGATATTTGAAGACTGAAGCTTAGCTGACACAAATATGTAAAAATGTGCATGAAATGTTGCAGCCTCAAGTTGCAGTCTCCACAGCACCACAGGCACCTGTCCTGAGGGAAAAGCCAAAGCATCTGTACCCTTCACCTTATCATGTTTGTCAGTCGGGGTGAAATCATTCACCCTTTGCAGCTAAGTGATTTGTTTGGATGTTCTCATTGTGTTCTCGCGTCTGTCTGCCCACGCCAAGTCCCCCCCCCCCCCGAGCTGCTCCGGAGGCACTTAACATACCGTGTAACAGAATGTCTGTCTTACGTGGATCGCTATGTCCACCACTGCACTCTTTTCACATGCCTTCTACTTCGGCCTTCCTCTGGTATTATCTAATGTTTCAAAGACTTCCTTTTTAGCTCGCTATCAGCCAGAGGGCCTCGGGAGGTCAGCTTTCCCATCCTGGCCCTGGATGCCAAGACAAGCAGTCTCGGTGGCTGAGAGAGGAATCCCCCCTGGGATGAAGCCATTGACTTTGGCTAGAGTCATGCCAGGCTGGATAATAGATAGCGAGACCAGACCAGACCAGAACAGACCAGGGTCAGGTTAAAGGGGGCTAGGTCGAAGCAGACTAGTTTAGAACGAAACAACAACAAACAGCATTTGTTAAGAAGACAATGTTTTCAGTCATATGGTCTTTAATTAATCTCCCTGTCCCACCCCATACATGCCAGATTTAGCACCCCGCACAGACAGGGCCACCGCCACCACCACCTCAAATGAAAATACCCTCCCAGGCACAGGAAAGCCTTGCGATGGAAAAAATGTGCAGTTGAGGATCATTTTAAGGTGAAGAAAATCACAGAGAAAGTGTAGTTGCGGTTTATTGAAAAGGCTGCTTGTGCTTTTGCCAGCCCCACTGGATGTCTGGGAGAGCTATTAACGGCACAGGCTGGCTCAGGTTATAGGTAGTGTTACCTCCATTGGGCTGTGTTTAACACAGTGCCTGTGAGCATCGTCCATTACCGAGGAACTCATCCACACAACCCCCACTAAACTTGGCGGCGGAAAAATGTGTTACAGTGAGAGACGGGCCTTTTTCCCCCCAGTGGAATATCTGTTTTGAATCAATATGGATCAACATATGGGTTTTATTATGATTTATAGCATTTAAAAAGCGAAGCCATGGAATTCCATTTCTTTGCAGTCGCTTTGAGTCATCCCATTGTTTGTCTAACCCCTCGCTGAGAATGAAAAGGATTTTTCATTTTAAGAGGGTTTATTTCAGGTTGAGTCGCTACAGTAGTCAGGTAAATATACTATGAGGTGCTCATGTTTATGTTGGAGAGTTGAACCTGTTCCACTGGTGCATTGTTCTGGTGCGTAGCTGTTTGGAGAAGAAAGCCAGAGTATTATGATAAGCTCCAATCACGCTTCCACACTGGTGATTGAGGCCTGGGAGCTAAATGCTTGGGAAGGGGTTACTCAGTGTTACAGTTTGTCTCATCCTGTTTACTCTGTTGCCACTCTTAGTGCGCCTGGACAACTGTGAAGGAGGCTAATTTGGGGGTATACGTGTGAGTTTATTCATGCGTGCATGTGAAAGGACCACTATGCATGGGGGCGATGTGTATTTTGGGGCACTTTAATCCCAGGGTCCTGGTGCTTATTCAGCTAACGAGACACATAGCTGCCTCATACATTCCTCCCTATCGTTAAGTTTTGTCCAAGTTGGGCAAAGGCCCAAGGTGCCATCTTAAAGGGGTAAGGTTCACCCGGCGAAAGAACAATACGTGGGTATGGTGCTAGTGCCCTGGGTACAGAAGAGGCGTTCCAGCAGCCAGCGGAGATGGAAGCCCTGGGAGGGCCCCATGCTGTGGAACAAAAGCAAACAAATGGGCTCAATGGCTGAAGTAGCGTGGCACGCTGAGGAGGGAGGAGGGATGGCAGCCCAGAAATACACTGGTCACTACAGTAACGGTGGTGCCAGGGCAATGTGTTGCTACAGATTTCGGCACATTTGGCAATGTGATTACGCTTTTCTGTAACTTTGCCCAGCGTCCGTTTACTCCCATTAATCCTCGTAAGAGGAACTTTTAAATGTTTATGAAACATACATGTCTATATTTACTCTGATGATCTTAAATGACCTGTAACAGCAAACGTGACCATCTTTGAAAAGAGCACTGTTTTATATAGTTTTTATCACTATAACAACTGGTGTCGTAAAAAACAGTACCACTTTTGTCCAAAGGTGCCGCTAGAATAAACAATAACTGAGAGTTTCTTGTAGCAACTTTAAAAATAATAAAAACCTGTCTAAGTTAGAAGTTGATGTTCTTTCCCCAATCCTAAAAATGTCCTCTGTTCTCCCTGCTGTCCTCCGCAGTGCTCCCTGATCAGCTAGAGGCGGGCCTGGAGGACGAGCGTTGTCCTCTGGTGACTGGCTGCGACAGAGCCGGAGGTCAGTGTGTGTGTGATGCCCGTCACTCCTGCTTGGGCTCCTTCACCTTCCCGGACCAAGAAAGCTGCACCAAGGCCAGCAAGTCAGGTGAGCTTCCTCTCCTTCCATCACACACATGTGTATTGAAACCACACACTTAAACATACACATCCAAGCACAGAATCCCAAGTCAAGGGTGAATAATGCAGTCCATTGAGCAGGAGCTAATCCATACCAGATGTGGCTATCTTAGGTGACTAATGCTACTTACATATTATAGTGATGACACACATATGCTAAGGCTTTGTCTGGCGGTGCCGCGCTCACCCCTTGAGTAATGCCATTGTCCGTGACTCAGTGGTAAGTGTGTGTGTGTGTGTGTGTGTGTGTGTGTGTGTGTGTGTGTGTGTGTGTGTGTGTGTGTGTGTGTGTGTGTGTGTGTGTGTGTGTGTGTGTGTGTGTGTGTGTGTGCTGAATTTCAGAGGGTCGCAGGCACGAGCACCGGGACAGACACAGAGAGAAGTATGTGGGACCCTCCAACCCGGCCTGCATGTTCTCTGGCTGTAACCTGACCGCCGAGGGCTGCGTGTGCGAGTCACAGAGCTGCCACCACCACTTCGCCTACATCAACCGCAGCCAGTGCCAGGAAGCCGCAGGTAACCTTCAAATGACCCCCCACCCCACCCCAACTGGAACTGACTGTTCTGTACAGCAGCCCAGCACTAGTAGCTTCACTCAGCTCAATTTATTAAGTGTCGAGATGGAGGGGATTTATTCGGTGGGTCTGAAATAGATTCTGCGACTACAAAGTTACTTTTTGCATAACGGTCCGTGCTCAGTATGTAAACATTGACTTCTCTTGTACAAATCACCTCGGGTTGGAACACATCAGTCCTGATGTCCCAGCACATCATTGTAAAAGGAAGCATATTGTCGCAGAACAATAGAAAAACTTTTTTTTTGAGTTTGGGCACAGTTCATTGTAGGGAAAAGGGACACCCTAGGTTCAAAATCTATTGTATGTACAAAATCTGTTTTGTGCCAGTTTGCCTGGATACTTGCATTGAGTCAGTTACCATTCATCAGTCTGATGCTACCTGTGAAGGCTTAACAAGGCGTATAGCAAAATGCACAGCACATAAAAGGATGACACGCATAGAGTGCGAAAAGTATAGCGGCAAGAGGAGGAGAAGGGAGATATTAAAAGAAAACAAGAAGAATGTAAGATGGTGAAAGTGGAAGAAAGAAGGTCTGATTAGCAAAAATGGAAGACAAAAAAGGCCAATACAGGAGAGGGAGGTGCTGGGACTGATGATGGAATTATGGAGTGTTGGGAATCCTCAGGCAAAGGACAGAGCCCTTAAGGAATCCCATGAATGATGTGAGCGAATACAGGAATGTGTGGTTACCTTCACTCTTTAGCAGTCTCCCCTGATTGACACGTCTAAGTGAAAAACCTTATTGGCCACGGGAGAGTTTCCTCATTTGGATTGTGAGGTGTGTGTGTGTGGCAGACAGACAGGCGCGAAGTGGTGGCTGCCTCAGTGAGCGACATTTGAAATGTTGGACAGGACTGCCACTGACTGAGTGAACTCAGTGAACCTCTGTGCGTGTGTTGGGTAAACCTCATCTTACTGAACAAGGTTTTTTCAAATACAGAAATCTAGACAAAACCTTTACTGAAAAAACAGTTTGGTGTTAGAAGCAAGAAGATTCACAGCATGTGATTGTGACCGCTTGTGTTTTTACCCACATGTTGCTCTCCTTTGACACTCAAGGTGCTCCCTCTCTTTGCGGTTTGCTGATATTTCAAAGGAAGATCGACACTTCAGATAGACCATTCTAGGGCTGGCAATGTTCCATGGAAACCTTTCTGAGATTTATTTAGTCTGCGAATAACACAGAGGTTGTTGGAGAAACCTGTGCAATGGAGCTGTGTGAATGTTTGCACTCGAGCCATTTGCTCACTTAATCCCACAGGAAGTGTACATATCATCACTGAAGTCTAGTGTTTGCAATGAAAGATCTACTGTTAGTCTTATGCTTATTGTAATTCCCTCAACTCGAAAGCCCGAGCCCAACGGGATGACAGCTTAAAACTGACACCAGTGAAAACTGTAAACAACATTTTTCAGCAGCTTATGAGTGTTCACTGTAACACACACACACACCCACCCACCCTTCTGATTGGCTCCTCATTAGGTAAGAGACCAGGATGTGTGTGTGTGTGTGTGTGTGTGTGTGTGTGTGTGTGTGTGTGTGTGTGTGTGTGTGTGTGTGTGTGTGTGTGTGTGTGTGTGTGTGTGTGTGTGTGTGTTGTGTGTGTGTATATATGTGTGTTAATGTGTGTCTGTAATTAAGGGTGCATGTGGAAACGTTGAACACATGCCCACCTTTTCCTGTGTTGATGTACCATTGTGCGTGTGCGATGAGCCTATTTATGCGGGAATCTGCGCACGAGTGTCTGCGTCTGTGTATCTGTGTGTGATGATTATCTTGTTTGTGTAGATGTCTAGGCAGAGTTTGGCTTTTGTCTGTCACGAGCGGGGGCTTCCTCTGCGAAACAGGCAGACCGGGACTCTAGTAGTGGTTATGGGATCTTGTTCACTCGCTGCTGGGACTCCACTGTGGCTGTTATTAGGATCTGTGTTAGCTAAGCAAATTCTTGTCCCGTTTTATTTTTTACTTGTATGTTAGCACATGGTAATGGTTTGGGTCTCTCACTTTCTCTCTGACTCTCACTTTCTCTCAGCAGTCTTGTCAGTTCATCCCTCCACCATGACTCACTGTGAATCTGTTAAACGCCACATCCCTTTTGCGCTACCACCGTTGGCATCCTATCACCAAACGGTGCCCTTCTGTGGCTTCAGTGGGATCCGGTTCTTCTCGGCTTGGTATGCGACCCCGCTGATGTCATTTGGCTGCAAACGGTTCAATCAGACGCAACATGGTGTGCCAGACGTATTACCCACATGTCGGGGGGAAAAAAGAGGATGTGATAAGTGTAGGGAGGGAGGGAGGGAAGGAGGGAGGGGGAAGGCAGACGCAGGAAGATAGGAAATCACCACTCTGGGGCCAACCGTTTTTGTCTAGGTATTTGTGTATCAGGGCCTTGTTGGGAGGGTTGGTGTTTGGTCATTTTACACTCTGGGATGGTTTACATATTTCATTCATGATAAGGCCCCAACTGCTATTTTAGAGGAATTCCCCTGTCGTTGCTCACAGGAACAAGCAGCAGCAGCAGTGAGTCTGTGAGTTTTGATGTGTTTAGGTGATTCATACAAATGGCATCACTTTAATAATAACATCTGCTCAGAAATAATGACTGTTTAAAAACCCAAGCTATGCTGAAAGCTGCCTGGTTTTCTTACTTATTTGCTCCTGTGGATTGATGATGAGAGAGAGAAATGCTGTCCCTTTGAGGCATGGGGAAGTTCACAGGCGGTTCATCTGACGGGGTGAAACTGTGCCCACTATGAGGTCATAGCACAAACTGACCTCGCTCCCACAGATCTTACTTGCCCACCGACTGTATGCCACCTCCGTCTCTCAGCGCTTGTGTGAAAGGGCCGTTAGTTTCGCTTGGCTGCAGCCCCCTTTGTGGCAGAGCTATTACTGTCTGGGCCAGACCGCCGCTGGCTGGCAGGCAGGCAGACAGGCAGGCAGGCAGGCAGGCAGACAGGCAGGGGCGTGAGACGTCTCAGTGCGCTGTGTGCTTGTTGTGTACGCCGTCTGCGAAAGCTACACGGCCGCTGTTGTTGTGCACTGTCGTTGATGCTCGTTTCCCAGTGTGCGTGTGCGTATTTGTATGTGTATGTGTGTGGGTAGGAGATTTCTTTCAAGGAGGAAACAAAACTCTTGTGTGGCGATTGAAACAAAGCACTTCCCCCCCCCCTAAAGGCATGTTGGGATTGCTGTCTGTCATCCCACTCACTACTCATGGTCAGCCGCTAACCAAACCAGCCAGCCGTCATCGGGGCCAGCGGGAGAATACCAAGATGCACACACATCATTCCATTCCATTCACTGAATGACGACTGAAAACCTCAGCTCATTGACCCAACCATTAACAAATCAAAGACAGCCCCAACTGTAGCCTAAGTCAACTCTTCTTTCACCGAGAGGGAACAGATCCATATGGCCAAAAATTCATACATAACTCAACAGCCTTTTCCACTATTTATTCAACAGCTGTCTACACCCTAGGTCTCCCATGGACTACAGATGAGGGCCGAGTTATTTTCGTAGGTATAGTGTCCTTTGAGGGATGTCCTCATCATTTGACAACTCTTTTAGTTTTGTGCTTTATGTACTATTCCATTGAGCAGGGTATGTTCACCCATTGTTGAATTAGCATTTTGAGCCAGATGTAACGAAAGGCCATGCATAGTGTTGATTGCTGTCTGAGAGTATGCGCTCTTTAGCCAGATGTATACCTCACACTCTCTTGTCATTGGCCTAATCGTATTGGCCTTCACCCGGCGAAGAAAGGGTGTGTTTCAATGGAATGCGGCCACGCTATGTGCACTTGATGTGCACACACACACACAAACGTTTAAAGTCTATACGCAACTATGAATTTTCTCACACTACCTAACCCAAACATGCTCACTCACAGCTGCAGCAGTGTGACTTAGGACACTGAGATCACGTTTTTTCGTCTGCAAATATTTAGCAAAGGAGTGAGAGAGTCAGGCGTGCAGGCAGCAGATGCAGGCCTGCTGGTTGCTGCATGCCTACGCCCCACTACCTCAAGCTTCTGACCATCATGTGAATTTCCCACCCAGTGTTTCTCTTTGGTGACCCTGTCTGTGCCTTTTGGCCTGGACCCCCTCCCAGACCTGCTCCACGCTCCTCACACATACACTCACACACGCTGACGCACACACACACACACACACACACACACACACACACACACACACACACACATACACTCACACACGCTGACGCACACACACACACACACACACACACACACACACACACACACACACACACACACAGTGAACAATGCTGACTTTCTCAGCTGTAACTGCTGGCGGGCAGCGGGCCAGGCCACCACAGCTTTTTACGTGAGAGACAGCCCTGATGTGTCCCTTTGCGGAGCAACTTTATAAAACCTGAGGACAGACCAGAAACCCACGGAGGGCAGCTGGACTGAGACAGCTTTGTTCTCCGCTGACTTGCTTCCAAAGTCAGTCGGCGAACAGAACTCACATTGTGCGCTTTTTCCATGAGTAAACTCAGGCTGTCAACACAGCCTCCTCTGCCTGGCCGAGCCGCTCGGGTTCGGGGGAAAAGACTGCGCTCCTTGTACCCGGGGCTTGAAGAGCAGAAAAAAAGCCATTTAGATAGGAGGAGGTGTTATTCTTTCTTCAATGAGCTGCTGAGATGCGAGAGAGGCCATTCTGTGGTAATGAAGCAATTTCCGTACATCCAGATTGTGCATTAGGGTCAAAGGTTTTCCATTCTTTGCTCTATTTTACAGTCGCACAAGAGCACATGTTGCTATAATCTGCAGAGGATTTATAAGGCATCCCAAATCAGGCCTTTTGTGTTTGTGCGAGCTGGAGTATGGCCACCATTGTGATGCGAAGATTGGTTCAGTGGTTGTTGACTCACTAATTACGGCCATTTGTGCTCAGAGCTAGAACACAAACAGAGGAGGATAAAAATCCATTTGCTGCTGACTCTCTCCATCATCTTTGTCTGCCTATTGTGCTATATAATTGCGCCAGCCAGGAAATTATATTAATTGGACCTGCAAAGGCTGGACCATTTCCACGGATGGATACAATTGTATTCATTTGAATGACAATGGTATGTCTGCCAGCTGCTTTTCCCAGCGCACCCTCACCCACAGCTATTATCACGACTGAAAGAGTAATCAGCCTTCTCTTACAATACACAGAAAGTGTTCTTCAGGGCAGAACGCTGTGCGAGATTGTCCCAGGCTATTTTCTATGGCTTTAAACAGTCTTGAGGTTTTCATATGCAAAACCAAGTCTTCAATTGAGCGGCAGCAGACCGCGTTAAAGTTTATTGGAAGTAAAACATTCGCCAAATCAGAGCTTCCAACTGAAGTTTATTTAAGTCTAGCATAGGAATTAGGCCAAAAACCGTTAAAAGGGTTGTAGCCTCCCTTAATTCAGGGGTTTTCCCCTCCTTTTCTATGACACTATTCAGCTACGAGGTTTATCAATGAGAGCTTTGTGGCGGTGCTCACTGTTCCCAGGTTGCTTGAGTAAACATGTACAGTACAGATACCTCACACTCCTGCTCTATTTATCTGGAGCCAGAAAAAATGCAACGTTTTTCCTTATCCTCAATTTCATCTGTCAGAAAAAAAGTCACCCCCCCCCCCCCCACCACCACTAAAATGTAGCTGTCTGTCTGTCGCAGTCTAGCATGCCCTCTGCTCTGTATTTATTTTAGGCTAGGAAGGCATCAAACCGCCATTTAACCGCAATGCCAGCAAAGCATCAGGTCAGACCAAAGGCTTATACTTAATGGGGCTGGAATGGCTGAGATTATACAGTACGATGCAGAGGTCCAGAGAAGAGGCCTTATCAGGGGGGGGGGATCAGAAGTCTCTGGACCCCAAACTGCTCATAAGTTCACTTTCCCCCATCTTGTAGCGAAAGCCAGAGGGATCCACTTACATGTCTCCAAATGTCAGGGATGAGACACATCCTCTGAGACACTCGTGATGTGCCCGTATGGAGCCAGCACCGGTCTGGGAAGACCATCAAGAAAACTTCTGGAAAACACTACCATAACCTTAACCTCTCTCCTCAAAAAACCATACGAGAATTTTGTCAAGTGTTCCTAATAATTCAATCACAATCCACTTATAGGGCGAATCACTGCATCAAGTACTGGCCAATTTTGAGATTCATGTAGCTAGTTTTGCTTTAAGAACAGGTCTTCTTTTATGCTAGTAAAAATAAAAAAGTTCAAAATGTATAGGATGATTTCTGTAAGTTGTAACATTGTACCCTGTTCACCTGCAGTGCCTCGCCTTAACTCATCTTTCTTAAGAGGCACTTGTTGTTGACACATTTTTTCCTTTGAAATGTCTGCAAGGATTTAAATTCCAGATTTGACTCATTCTCATCAATTATATCCAACCCTACTTAATTATAATGTCGCTTTTTCCCTCTTCCTCACTCAGCTGTCAAAGTGCTACAAAGTGTGCATTTACTGTGCTTTCAGCAGGGGATCTGGAAAACGACTTGGTGATTGGCAATTATAGGAGAAGACATAAGTCTCCTCTCCCCAGTCAATCTCTTCACTGCCTGCACACTGTATACATTACAGGGACACTGAGAACCAAAATAAACACGTCCCTTTGGTTGGGGTAATCCAATCTTTGTAAGGTAGCTACTGTTCTCAACTCGTACAATGTCTGCCCAGAGGGGCGCTCCACTTTTCTTTTCCTGAACGGTCTCCAAAATACACCCCATGTGCCCCCATTTGCCCATATTTCCAGTTACCTCTTTCCCACCTAACAAGGGGGTTATCAGAGCTATTATGTTGGCTCTGGCCAAATGAATAGATAAACACGTCGTGGTATGCTAAGTGAATGGGGGGAGATTCTAAAAAGTGACAGGAAGAAAAGCTCTGTTGAAGGTTGGCCTGTATTAATGACTAGTTTTAAGAGCGTGAGGGGCTGTTTGGATTGTGAGCCAGGCTGGGTGGGATCAGAGGCCCATGGGCAGGATATGGCGAGAGCCCTGTCGTGTCTAGAGCGTGCTCTCACTTCTCTGACAGGATACTGTGAAGCTGTTACGGACTGAAGTGGGGATCTGGTGACTGCGCAGAAGTTTGTGTTGGGTGACTGTGTGAACTCGGCTTTTAGAACCGTAACACGAGTAGTGCTGTTCTAAAGTGGCTCAACTGACGCTACAAGGAGGCAGCCCTCATACACATTAGCACACATGTGTAAGCACAGGGGGAAAAAAATACTCCTTCCTCAAGGAGAACACTGGAGCAGTCAAAGGTGGTATTACAGAATGGCATAGGAGGAAAAATGTGGGTGAGACACAGCAGGTGAACGGGGTAAAAATTGTGACTTGAAGATATCATCATGGAAGTTTGGCGGTTGATAACTTGCATTAAAACAGTTATTTTTATATTATATATTCAAATAAATATGTAAATGTAGGTATTAAAGCATCTTTTCAAAATAAAAAATCTAGCTGTTGGATAAGGCCAGAGGTAAAATCTTTATTTCATGTTTACGACATAGAATATTCATATTTTTTTACGGAACAGATTTTGGATAAAGCCTTTTCATTTTATCAATGAAAAAATACCATATATGGGTTGTAAAATGCATTTCCAGCATATTTCTAAGAACAAAATGTACCATAAATCTGAAAATGACGTCCCACTAAGAATTGTTATGGAAAGTTTAGTTAAGTTTTGGTTCAGAGTATTGAAAAAAAAATGATATTGACATAATGGCCGTTAAAGATGATTGTAATATATACAGATAGAGAAATAAACAGATGCAAACAGAAAAAAATCTCAAAATCGACCAGTGCTTGAAAAAACAATATTTTTGCCTTTAGTGATGAGCCTTCAAAAGACACCAAAGCTGTGTCCATCCTTTTCACACTTTCTCTGCATATTCTCACATGAAGGTGCGCTCCATGTGTCTGTGTGTGTGTTTCAGAGGAGCTGAGGTGTGCCGGGGTGAAGTGCCCCGCTCTGCAGGTGCCCTCCTGTCCCAAGGGTTCGGTCCTCACCACGAGTTACACCCCCCCTTCCGGCTGCTGCCCCTCTGTACCGCCCCAGTGCACTTGCGACCTCCGTGCCTGCCGCAAGCCCCAGTGCCCGAACGGACAGCGCGCCGTGCTACTCAGCCAGGCCAGCGGGCGGCCGGGAGACTGCTGCGATGTCTTTGAGTGCCAGAAAGGTGATTCCACTGAGCTGCAGCACACACACTCCGTCCGTCTGGATTGGCCTCCCGCTGGGGGCGTATAGCAATGGCACAGTCGGTGTGAGATTCATCGCCCTTTGAGGAAGCAATTATTTTTACTCCAGTGTAAGGCTTTCCTCCCCGCTGACCAAAATGTCCACAGATGAAAAGGGAAAACATTTGCTGATTGGATAATTGCTGTTGGGGGCTGTTTATCAGGCTTGGACTGATGCTTCCCATGCAGGGCTCAAGAAAGTGGTTCAAAGACATATTTTTCAGGGTCGTATATATCCACAAATAGTTCTACTGCCTAAAGGGGGATATTGAATATAATTGGTCTTTTAAAAGCAGATTGCTATTGGCTTATGAATGCTAGTGGAGCATTTTCTTCACTTGGTGTGAAGGAGACAAAGGAAGTGTAGAGAAATAGAAGCGAGAGAGAGAGAGAGAGAGAGAGAGAGCAGATGTGGATGGCATATAGAGAGACCTCAGCTCTCTCTGACGTGGGCCAGGAGAGTCAGGAAGGCAAGGGAGGGGACCTGTGCTTTTGGTCTGTTTACTTTTCGCTCCCAACAAATATTCGCTGTTTTACCAACAGAACAAATTCCCATTCTGGCCCCTCCACATGCATAAATGAGGGCCGTGTCCCGGAATTAATGGACTTAACGAGCCCAGTGACCAGAAAAGTGCTTAGGCTACGAATTTGCTCAACAGAAGTGCAGTGTCAAAGGGTTCCAGTCTGGTCACACGTCCAACGGGAAAAGGTTCAACAGTTCATTGATGGGAATGCTTTTTATGTGCTCCAGTCTGCCAGTGGGGAGGGTAATCGAGTCCGGCAGGCCGGCGGGGGCTGAATGGCAGCCGCGGGGGCCATGGGATCAGTGTTTTGATAACAAGTGTCTGCTGCTCTTTGGGCTCCGGGGCTTGATGCCTTTTGTGCTAACCCTACCGTCCGTTTAGGCCTGCATGACTGCGCGCCATGTCAGAAAGCTTCACACACAAGTCCACATGGAAAAGGAAGGACACACACCGGGGCCCCCTATATAGTCACCTCCCCCTTAGTCCTGCAGACCCCCCCCCCCATCAAACACACCGGCTACAAATACTGTATCGCATATACATATTATAAAGTCTAAGTTGCTTTCAAATACCATACTTATTCTCTAATGGAAAAGACTGTAGCACGGCATGGCCCCCACCCTATTGTCATTGCGTGTCAGGCTTGGACTGATTAACTTGTTTCCATTGCCCACTTGGCCGAGGGGGCTCATATTTAGTCAGGGTCAGTGTGTGCAGTGACAATAAATCCCACCTGTGTGTTTTGGCCTCCATCGACGATGGAGTCTTTCCACTGTTGGCTGGAGGGGGGAAGGCTGTATCTGGGTGGCAGACCAAAACCTGGCAGCAGCATCCTGACCTGATGTCATCTGATGTTACAGATGATCCTGTTTAGCTGTGGCCATTGCTGTTTATCAACACTTTTTAACTGGCACATATACTGCATGTGACCCCCCCGCCCCCCCTGTCGTTAGCCCTGGATAGAGAGTATAGCTTCAGGTTCTTTTCACCAGTGTTAAGCAATAAGGCTGAGATCATCTCACTAAGGATCCTCAGGAAGTTCACCTCGAGTTTGTTATGAACACACAAAACAGCTAGTTCCTTAGAAGTCGTGTTCAGTGACCTAAACTCAACTCATATTTCTACATTGTTATTTGATATTCTGAGCCGATGAAAAGTATCACTGCGACGTTGCTTTCAATGATTCCCCGTCATTATTCATGTCTGGCTAGCGTCATGTTTCCCTTTGTAGTTTTTGCATATGTTTGCCTGCAAGCCACAAGAAGCACCAACGACGTATGACAGTACATTCTGAATGATCTAGACACAGGCTTAGGGTCAACGTTTTATGGCTCATCCATCTCCGCATCCAATCCTCACCTCAATTTAGAGAAAACGGAAAATCACAAAGCATGACTGGAATTTGCGACCCCGTACCGCACGTTGTTTCAGGGATTACCATTAACAAACACAGCGGAAATCACATGTGAGCGTCCCCGTCGTGTGACTTCCTATTGCTCCTGCGAGCGTTAAAAACCGTTCCCGTGCCCCCTTTTTTCGATTTGGGCCCAGCTGATGTGCTTATTGCATTTTCTCTGCTTGGTTATGCTGCACGCAAAGCACAATGGCAGGATTACTCAAAGAGAGACAGAGAGGAAACGGCAGGAAAAAAGAATGGGACAGAAAATATGGCAAGGAAAATAATAAAAGATCAACAAAACCCCGGCTCTACTTTCAACCTCAGCTGGCCCACCTGCTTTGTATTAGAGGGCACTGCTGGTTGTTCGGGGAGGCACGGGGTCACGGGCGCACAGACGCTTTTGAGTCTGAGCTCAAAGGTATGGCGTACAGATGCCGCAGTAACCTCCGCTCTCATTTGTAGAAAAACCGCTGGCCCCCACATCTGCCTGCATCTGTGTATTACATTTACTCAGCCTTACGAGTGCAGCCATCCCTCTATTGAGTCTGGAGACTCTCTTACATAACCACATTGCCTCACTTCCTTCACATTGGATTTTGTTCGATGAAATGTCACTGTGTGGTTAGTTCAAGATCTGAGAATGTTGAGTCACCCAAACCACTGTGGTACACTTGAATGTGTAATCTAGTATTATCATTGAGATGTGCTGCTGTAATCTTCCTGTTCCTTTGGCGACAAAGCGCCCGCCATTCAAATTGGAAATTGTAACCAAGGCTGTTATTAGGATAATTTTTCTTTGCCTTTGTTTTTCTATTTTACATAGACACACACGCATGCACACACACACACACACACACACACACACACACACACACACACACACACACACACACACACACACACACACACACACACACACACACACACACACACATGCAAGGATTCATACACCAAGTGCCAATTGGGAAATGATCTGGTCCAGGTTTTTCCCATACATATTTTGGCTTTACTGGGCCCTGGTGACCAGACCTTTCTTTTAAAAAACGGTGCTACAACTAAGCTCATTTTTATTTCATAATAGAGGAAGACACCACTAGAAAGGAGATTCTAAGTGCTCAGATGCTTTTGGGGAGAAAAGGCAGGCCAGAGCATTGATTCACTCCACCTGCCGCCAGCACACTGAGCCCAGATTCTGCCAAAATCCTCAGACCCACTACTGTTTTCTTTAACTCTACAGTGCAATAGTCCAACAACGCCTTTTTCGAGACTTGATAGATCCCTGTGAAATTCCTCCTCATGGACCTGGCTTCATTGTCTGATGGATGCCATTCCACCCCATGGGCTTAACCTACCTCAGCACCATTTGGTTTCGGATAAACCTTTGCGTCAATGGCAGTAAAATGAATGGATGTTTATGGATTTTTTAATTGATCGTATACAGTCGCAATAGCCTCTCACCGATCAAGTTTGACATTTGTGATTAAAAGGCGATTTTTTTTTACGTCACAGTCACGAGGGGAAAATTCTTGCGTTAATCGTTGCCACAAGCGATAAACACCTGACAGAGCACATTAGCCTGTTTGTCAACCGCAGAGTCTGTTAGCCATTGTCATTCCCACATGTTGTTTAGTTTAAGGTTGACAGCATCTGTATTGACATCTACGCCCTCTTCTTTTTTCATCCTTAGTTTCTCCCAAGTGTGTCCACAATGGGAAGGAGTTTTCGGAGGGAGAGGTGTACCGCATGGACCCCTGCTGGCTGTGTCAGTGCCGTGGAGGAATCTCCTTCTGCTCCAAGGCAGAATGCGCTGAGCTGGACTGTGAAAATTTCTACATTCCTGAGGGCGAGTGTTGCCCTGTCTGCCTAGGTACACACAATTGCCTTATTATTTTGTATGTTGAGATAGGCCATTTTGTTTCTTCATTTAGCAGAACAATACACCATTAAAATTGGGATTGGGATAATGGGATTTACACTTACAGTTCTTTTGAGATTTAAAGGTGGGGTCAGCGATTCTGGAGAAAGTACTGTGTTTGTGCTGAAAAAGGAATGGTGTTAATACACAGCCTAGGCTCTGTAATACAGGCAAGCAAACTAAGGGTATGTAAACAAAGTGGGTCACCGTAGCCAGTTTACAGAGCCTAGGCTGTGTATTAACACAGATTTTTTTTTCCAGCGTGCACACAGTACCTACAAGGAGGGAATGGTGATGTTGACAATAAGCATTCTCCACAATGGCTGACTCCACCGTTAAGCTGCAGGCATGGTAGCATACAGTAGATGAGTAGGCCTGTTCAGTCTGTGTGGAAAATTGATCCAGGAGAGGAGTAGAGGAGCTATCAAAATCCACCTCATCTGACATTTACCTCACGCGACCCCACCTTAATAGCTTCCTCATATCACCAGCGTCTACAGCTGTTAACATACCTGCCATACATAGAGGTGCACTATATGGCCTGCCGGGGATTGATTTCCACTGGGGGAGCCTAATGAACATAAAAACCCTCTTTCAGAAGTGTGCCGCTTTGCTTTGTAAGATCTGGCGCTGGCTTAATGGGGGTGGGGGAGAGGGGGGGGGACTCACATGCTCAAAGCCAGTTAGGGAACTCTGATATGTGCACTTATGGGATTGTTAAAAGAAATGAGGTTCCAGCGCAAATGGCAACCACATTACAGATTGCCAGAAGTTAGTGTGGACGGAGACAGTAGCCAGTTTTTGGCCTCTCCGCCTGCTTGGTTACAGTTGAGCGGGCGCGTGAGAGAGACAGAGAGTGAAGAAGAAAAAAAGCAAGACTGTAAAAGGGATCATGTTAGGTCGGTGTTGAAAGTACACCTGGTATATGTAGGCATTTGGATGGTATGGAATGCTTTCATCTTCCTCTTATGGAAAGCTTCACTCACTTACCGCACGGCTCACTGCGGAGAACATCGACTGTAATGCTCTTAATCTGGATTAAAACATATACTTAAGGTTACCTGTTTGTGATTACACATGAAGCTCTGCAATCACTATTTCCATACTAATAACTGATCAATTGACTTTGTGTAATGCTGAAAGGGTTGCTTGTAATGATAAACCCACAGAGAACTATTACTAAACGTTGTAGGTAGACTCAGCTCTATGGAATGCTTTTGTGTCTTTTAGACCTTTATGTTTTGGGTCATTCTTACCATTCTCATATGTACCGTTTACAGTTGGGCCAGGATAAAGGCAGATAAACTCCCTTACTATACCTGCCCATCAACACCAGACAGACAAGGTTAGCCACTAGCCAGTGAACATTGGGCTGTATTTAGCAAGCAAAGAGCCCCGTTTTTCATATGAGATTGTTCTACTTAACCTGTGAGAAA
Organism: Ammodytes marinus; assembly: GCF_949987685.1. Lineage (NCBI taxonomy): Eukaryota > Metazoa > Chordata > Actinopteri > Uranoscopiformes > Ammodytidae > Ammodytes > Ammodytes marinus. The sequence goes on along the minus strand of NC_137219.1, from coordinate 16,580,756 downwards.
CCGTTCTGGAGAAGCTTTGACATGTCTGTGAAAGTCATGGAATTTTGGCTTGGAAACCGAAAGTTGCTATCCCATTGCATAAATCCTGGGAAGTGTAGGCTTCAGTTTTTTTTGGAGCTTAACCAGTACCTAAAACAAAAAAAAACAATCATACTTAAATCCCGGAGTGGCCCTTTAACGTTTCATCATAACACACTGTACACAGGGAGTCTGTTTGACAGAGAGAAAGAGGGAGAGGGGAGAAAAATAGATCCTGTTCATGTTAATCACAGCCAGATGGGCGGAACCTCAGCAGCCAAATCTCAGCTGGGATCAGAGGGCAAATAGGACTCCCGTGCACAGCGAGCACACAGCACCTTTTCTCCCTCCGACACACACTCAGTAAACTCACAACAAACCCGTAAACACAGAGAAATATGAACACGCCTTGGTTTCATGCCGACACACAAATACAATGCTCCTTTTAACCTGCCTCTGTTCCCAATAAACAGAGTGTTACCGAAACATTTAAAGCTGTTTATAGTAAATGAAAACAAAGGCTCTCAGAGCTGGGGGCAGGCATCATGCAGAATGGCTTTTAAACTGTCCTAAACTATAGGGTTACTACTTAGGACTTATGGCCAGTGGACACTGATCAAAAATGATTTAAAGGTGCTTTCTTTGCTGTAGAGCAAAGTTTATGGTAACAAACATTGACCTGGCCCTCTGACCTCAGGGGACACAGCTGAAAAACTCCCATGGATGAGTTCAAACTTTTGGCCAAGAAGTGAGTAGACACTGTGGGGGCCGTGGAGTTACGAATGTCCCAACCCTTGCTGTGTTCCCAATGATCACATCCCTCTCGGGACGACACAGTGATACCCTCAAACTTGTCTTTCTCATTACTACTTAAGTCCCTACATATGTTGTCAAAAAGCCAAGGGCCTCTCCCCTTTTATGAATGTAGATAGGTCAATGCAATTCAACAGTGTTCTCTCCATAGGTCTTGGTCACAAGCCAGTTCCCATATCTAGTTTGCTCCCTCATGGAGTATCCTGCTTCTTTCAGCTCTGATCTCACTGAGCCTCCTGCTAATTCGATTACGATAAAGGATGTAGCATAGGATACATTGGACTGTAGCTTTGGCTTTCAATGCCATGCATGGTAGCCAAACTAAACTATACATGACTTTGCTGTGAATCGGGATCAAAGGTTCTCCTCTTCTCTCACTTGCTTTCCTTAATCCACAACGTGCGTGTCTCTTTCTGTCCCTCCCAGATGTTGAGTTACTGTCCATGGACAGCACCAAGGCCAGCTGCTGGGTGAATAACAAACTACGAGCCCACGAGGAGCAGTGGAAAGAGGACGACTGCACTTTCTGCCAGTGTGTGGACGGAGAGCCCCACTGCACGGCCATGGCCTGCAAACAGAGCTGTCAAAACCCCGTCAAGATCCCGGGAGAGTGCTGTCCCTTCTGTGAAGGTAAAAGAGAAGAAGCCTGTTCAAGCTCTTCAAACCAAATAGCACCTGTCGTTTTTTATGACAACAATAGCTCATATCTACTGTATACGAGGTACACATTAGCCCACATACCACACGTCGGAGGCTCCCGTGGCCCCGCGGCTTTGCTACAGAGGCCGTGTCGGCATGGGCTCATTAAAGGGGAGGCCGCCGAGCATTCTTGGAGCTCCAGGGTTCTTTATGTTCCTTTATTACCGCTGCCCCGCCAAATGAGAGCCACCTCTGCATGTTTGAGGCTGTGCTTTTAAAGCTCAAGGCTGCATAATTGAAGTGGATCTTTTGCTTTTTTTTTGCAAGCGTAATTAGTTACAGCTCGTTGGGCTGCTCCTCCCACCGAACGTGGCAGGAGACGTTTTGAGGGGGAAAAAGCTGTGGTGCACGAATTTGTGTGGTTCCAAACTATCCTTGTTTATTGCGGCTTTTGCGATAAAAGCTGGCCTCGATTCAGGAGGGTCTAGGCGGTGCCACAGTCTGACTTCAGTCCAGGGGACCATCTATTATCTTCACTGGTAGTCAAACAGTTTAAAACACACCCCTAAGACACATCCAACTTATTAATGGGAGACAGTTCCACACAATAAGAAAGAGAGGTATAGCGCCCCTTACAGTGCGACCCACCCTGGTGTAATTGCTCTACATTTATCTGTAATCACTGTTTACTCCTAAATAAGAGCAGTGCAAACAGGTAGTTATTACAGTTGGCACAAAAAGCATGGATTAGGGATTACACCTGAGGGGATCCTAGCACTCATATACTGTATGTATATACTGTGTATATATATATATATAGAAAAAAAACTGAAAGATACCCATAAAAGAAAGTTTGTTCCTTGTTGTGCATTGTGAACACTGTCGCTCTCTTGCAAAGTTCTCACCCTCCGTCATCTCCATTGTTCTCCAGAGCCGTCTTATGAAACAGTCAGCCCCATGCTATGTGCTCCCCTGGAAAACTGCTCGCTGTCAGTGAACGACTGCCCTTATGGCTTCCAGCAAGACAAAAATGGATGCCTGCTCTGCCAATGTCTCAACAGTAAGTCAACTTTCCCTCAATCTATGTTATTTCCTATGCCCCATAGTAACTCATGCCTTTCGCCTTTGATGGATTGTTGTGCCCATAATAAGATGACCGCTCCCCCACTCAACTATTTCAGATGACTCCTGCCCTGACCTGGGGAAATACTGTTCCCTGCAATGCCCCATGGGATACGAGAGGGACGATTTTGGCTGTGAGGTGTGCGAGTGCAGCATCCCTGTGCCCAAGTGTCGACCTTTGACCTGCACTAAGACCTGCCCCTACGGATATGTGTAAGTACACACAGTGACCCCGTGGATTCTTCATCCCCCCTGCCCCCAGGTTCACCTACGTTCACCACTCGTTTGTCATCCGTGTTTTCAGCCTGTCAGTGCCCTGACATGCAGATACAGATACTGTGTATGAGGAAACCACACACTTTGCTCTAACATACTCGTAGGACAGAAAACTCCAAGGGATTTATTAAAGGTTTACGTATCAACATGTATAAACGTAAAAACATGTACAAATTAGATTTCTTTAAAAAAAACATGCAAGCAGTACATTTAGGTTTGCCCAAATGAATATGAAATAACGGCCATTTCTACCCTAGTGCGCAAAATATTGGGAGTAGATACAAATAGGTTAATTGAGCATGCACACTATGGTTTACAAAGCTTCAGAATGATTGCAGTTATTGTGACTGTGTCTTTATTTATCCTGTTTGAATGCCGTGCCATGCCAAAACTACTTGCAACTGTGCATTTCCTTGCATCTGGGTCATTACAGCACACTGTACCTTTTTTCTGCTGGCGTCTTATTCTACGTAATGCAGGATGGGCAGGTACATAGTAGGATTTCCACACACTCAGGACGCACTGAATAGAATTACATTTCTCACCGTGCTAGCGGTCACTCTGCGCTTCGTCCAAATGCGCCATGGCGAAAAAAACACACGCAAAAACCCTTATTTAAATATAGTTCCTCTACCATGTTTACACCTGTTGTCACCCGCAAAACGCCCACCAACCAAACGCGCAATCTGTTCAAATGCTTTGGTGGTCTTTAGTCTCTAGATAGAAATTCTGTGATTGCGTTGAGAGGTGATCGGTTTCATAAAGAGAGTTTGTACTCCTGGGAAAATAGCTGTGTCCTTAAACCTGTATTTAAATCACAAGTACAATACTTCAAGTGATACCCAGATGTCAGTACCTGTTTGGTCTTGTGCCTGTTTCACTTCCTTCTGGAAGTGGCTGTCGCGACAGTAGTTTGGCATTAAACATCAAAGGGACTACCTTGGTGGTCAATCCCAGGTCTCTAAATATGCGCCTGTGTGTGTGTGTGTGTGTGTGTGTGTGTGTGTGTGTGTGTGTGTGTGTGTGTGTGTGCGTGCTTGCGTGTGTGTGTGTGTGTGTGTGCGTGTGTGTGTGTGTGAGCCTGTTTCACTGTGAGGTCCGGACTAGCCTCTCAGCCCCACTGTGCAACTCCTCTTATAATCCCATTTAAACCCAATCAAACATCTGGAAGTGCTTCTCTCTACCGGGACATTTGGTCCCCAGGCACCCCTCTCATTTCATAAATCACGGTTCCGTCTCAAAACAACGATCAAAAACACATCAGGACAAAAGCTGCCTTCATGAAAACCTATACAGTCGGGATTCTTCTGGTATCTCAACCGTGCTCACGGCTCAAGATGGATCCGATATGTCTGCGCGGGATGCCAGAGGAGAGAGAGTGTGCAGGGGGACCCCGTGGGGAATAGAAAGGGCAGGAAGTCCTGGCTTTATCCTTCATAAGCAGCTGTTAAGGTCTGGGCCTCAGAAGTCTTGCCAGTCTTGCAATGCAGATCAGTCTTCTTCTCACACAAAGATCTCTCTCGATGCAGCCAGCCGCCACAAAGAAACCAAAAGGCACAAAGGATCTCTGTTTGTACTGCTTGTATTGATGACATCCTGTGTGAGTACTGTAAGCAGCGGTGTTGTCCAACCATCCTCTCCACAGAGATTCTCAGGGTAGTTCTTAAAGCCCCCTGTAAACCCAAATTCACAAAATACTTCTAACTATGTCATTTGGGGAGTTAGTTGCATGATAGTAGGCATCTGAAAAGAGTTCGGCATATTTATCAATGCAAATTAAAGATATTGTCATTTAAGTTTGATCAACTTTACAGAAATTCGGTTTGGATGAGGCGGGCTATGCTCTGTTTCTTATGACACTATTATAAGTATTTTGAACTAATCACAGCAGGTCTCTGCCCGAATATTCTATGAAAACAATGACTGTTGCCATGGAGATATGGCCACGCCCACACAGTCCTGTCAAACGGTCTGGACAGTAAAAAAGCTTCTTCTATTTTTTAAACTAACTTTTTTCATTTTTAAGAACATTTATTTTCAATCCAAATTTAGTAAAATCTTTCATACCATATATTGTATATATTGATATATTTGTTTTACTATTTTAGGCCAGATTTCCAGAGGCTTTAAGAATGGATGTTGTGTTTTCCATCCCTCATAGCTTAAAAATCCTCACTTTGACCTCGCAGGTCGCGAATGACATTGTTCCGGCCAATCGCAGTTGCAGCAAACTGGAAATTGTGCCGAGCCAGCAGCAGTCCCAGGGCTTGTCCCCCCTCCCCACCACAGCACCACCACCCCAGTGCCTCCCCCAAAGCCCATCTATCCCCCTGGAGCCCAGAGCACTGCTTGGCATTCCACACACCATCTTTGCACAAAGCCTTGCTCTAAGGTCGCAGCACTCTCTGTCTCTGTATTTGTACAGTGAGGCACTGGGCCCAAACCCCTCACCCCTGTTGTTTCAATAGCTGTTATTGCTGCTTCAGCATAGATACGGTGCTCCGTTTGCTGAGTCTGACATGCCCCCAGCCTCTTCAGCACCTATCCAACGGTTCGAGCTGGCTTCTTTTATTTATGTTACAGTGGCATATGAAGATTAATATAGTAATTACCAATGCCTAATGAGGCTACTGCTTCATAAAATAGGTATCATCACTTACCTTGAATGGGAGACGGGGAAGGCGGAGGCTGTAAGTAGAGCCGTGTAGATGTAGTAGGTCATTCTTTCATCTGGGTTTTGATCATTTATCAACCCATTGCCCCTCTGTGTTTTACTGAGCAGATAAGTCCAACCAGCCTATTACTATTTTCTGCAGTTTTAGCACAAATTATCTCCTCTACATTTGTATGCTGTGACAACTGGACTCAATTTTCATTCCTGGTTGAGTTTACTTAAATGATCTCGTATTTTTACAAATCAGCACTCAGCTCGTATCTGACCATCAGAAGGCCCTATCTTTCCTTTTTCTCTATAGTCCCGAATCGGCATGCTTATTTTAGCCTATGTACAGGCGGCTGCTCTTTGGTGCTCCTATATATCCCTCAAAGGCTTTTGGAGCAATAAGGATGGCAACAGGGGTGAATTGAAAGCATCTGAATTGGCTTTAGATTGTGCCGTTCATAGCGTTTGGGATCTCACGTGTTGGCCTTTTTTTATTTTGCCTTCTTGAAAGACAGCTTATAAAGAAAGGGGTAAAAGCAGGTCCAGATGTTGATTGTACCAGATTTGAGCATCTGGGTTTCACTCGATGGCAACAACCACCATGCTGCGAGATATCCTTAATGCCAAGCTAAACATTCTGAGCTGCACAAAGGTGGCATTGTTGACCTCCTGACATGAAGTCTGAATACTTGAGTTTTATATGCGGGTTTTTAGTATATATACACCATGCTTATGTTTTTTTTTTTTGCTCCACAGGAGGAACAAGCATGGCTGCGAGATGTGTCGCTGTGTCAAGTGTCCGCCTTTCACCTGTGACAAGCACTGCAGCGAGGGCTATCGACAGAACAGGAAGGGCTGCTCCATCTGCATGTGTAAAGGTAACTACGCTGCTTCAAAATACTGCGCAATAGTCCCAATGTTTCTGACTTAATAACACCACAATGGGACAGTTCTATGGGGATTGATTGCTTGTGCTTTCACAAGATAGTATGATTTGGTAGGAAGTAGGAACGTGCATTTTATTTCATGTTCACTCAGCTAGAAGAAGACATTTAATAGGCCTCTTTAGACATAATATTTTTGGATTTTTCTTTTTTTGGGGAAGATTTTAACAACTGCTGGCCCCAAAATGTAGTATAACGCATGCATGGTCCCAAGAGGATGAGCAGTGCTGGTTAGGATGAGATCATGTCTTCTGCTCGGTCACTACTGTCTGGCCAACATTTTTCACTCTTACACAACACAACTCAATATCGAATAGGAAAACTACCTATGAAATGGACTCCATGGAGGACTTTTAACCCCATGTATGATAGATCAATAAAATGACCACTTGATAGACAGCAACAGTTCCACAGTAGAGTCCTAAAACTGTGAGCTGTAGAAAGGGTAAAGGATGGAAGGAGATAGGTGAGCCCTTTCAGCAGAGTTGAATTTCTGCCACTAAGTCTGTATAGCTTTGATTTCATGTGACCTTCTGCTGCTCCTGTGCTGTAGAGACTATGTGTCTATGTGTGCCTGTTTTGGTTCGTGTTGGTGTTCAGCTTGATCCAGGGGCTGCCGCTGTGTGTGTGCACCTTTAATTAGATTCCCTCAAACCCTAAGTTAAAAGCAAGTGTACAGATGAAGTAGTTGTGCTCCTCCGCAACATTTTATTTGATGTGTTCATCTTGCCAGTTTAGCTATGTTATTAATATTTCAGCCTAAAATATGTACTTATGGTTTTCCTGTATGGCGAGGTGATCAGTGCACCCGGCTCCTCATCTCCAAAAACAGATGGACAACCACATACAGTGCAGTGCCTAATGCAAATAAACTGCTGTTTACTGGATTCAGAAACTCTTGTCAGTATCTCTGTTGACTGTTAAAATAATTAGGGATGGGAAACTTTTTTTGGAGGTATGTTTTTTCTTGTGTGTTGGTGTGTTTTAAAGATTTAAACCAAAGAGTCGAGACATCGAAACATCTGCCTGAACTCGGCAATGTCAAACAGTTCACTGTGTTCGACTTTGTTCCAGATCCCAGTGGATCTGTTCAAGCTTTAAGAGCCCTGCTGAGTTTAACACATGCTGGGGCCCAGTTACTGGCAACCCGGGCCCTTAAAAGTTCTATGAGTCCCTCAGCTACAATCTTTTAGCTTTTTTTTCGTCAGTTGACAAAAACTCTGGAAAATTCATTCAGGTTTATTTGAGGCGGGATTTTAAAAAAAGATTATTAGAACATTAAAGGTGGAGTCAGGAATACTGGAGATCGCTTGTTGTCAAAATCACTTCTTTTCAGTAAATAGCTCCTCAAGATCCGTTACCTGTTTGTACTGTGTGTGCAATGAAAACAAATATGGTGTTTATACTCAACCTAGGCTCTGTAAACTGGTATGTCAACAAAAAGCATTTTCCAGCAAATGACTTTCAGTTCATGACTGCTGAATGTTCCAGTATGGAACCATAACCACGTAGCTCTCACTTGAGCCTCTAATGAAATTGGACCTCTAGACAATAACATTGGCCCTTTTCACTGAAAATCATAAATGCACTTAATGAAATTTCCACAGTGAATTAACAAGGTTCCATACCGATGCAGACTGTGTTTCTTTTTGAGGTTTTGGACAGCTACACCACAAGTCTTCAGCCACCCCAGTAATGTCTGTGCCTTTTCTTTGTTTTTTTTTGTCCTCAGAAAATGGCCATGTCCCAAGCACCACTGCCCCGGCCCCAATGCCCAGCTATTGCCTCACCTCCAACGGGCACCGATACGAGGAAGGTGACGGCTGGCACGATGGCTGTCGGGACTGCTACTGCCACTCCGGACGGGAGATGTGTGTGCTCATATCCTGCCCCGTGCCCAGCTGTGCTCATCCAGTCGTGAGGCCTGACCAGTGTTGCCCTACATGTGAAGGTATGTCTCTGCAATTATATATCCAGTTTGAAAAGAGAAATTCCTGAGAAATGTGCCCAGGTTATTATAAACTGGGCATATTTTTGTTGTTTTGTTTCATAAAGATGAGACATCCACAAAGTTACTTGTTACTTGTTGAGATCTGGGAATGCTTCGATCAGGTTATGACCTATGTGGCAAGTAATACATCATACTGTATAGTCAGTCAGACTGATGCATTCCTTTGCTTAAACATCCATCACTGTTTGGAAACTGACCTCCTGGTTCAGGCTTTGACCTAACATATGTTGCATGCCATAGTTTTTCATGCAACACTTTTCTATGCAATGACCTCATTGCGGGGTCATGACCAACATTACACATGCACTCACTTTCACAACTTCATTGTTGCAATTGTGCCATGTTCCCCAATCTCAGCAATTACTTTAATAATGAATCAAAATGATTGGCAAAATGACAAAAGTAAGACATGTGTTTTAATCAGCTGAATTAAACCATTTAAATCTTCTCCTTATTTAAAGACGTATTTACAGACAAACTCTACCAATGGTGCAGGCAGGATAAGTTTGACTTTCCCCTCAAGCAATAGAAAATCCACACAATCCATATATCAACACATACAGTATAAGTCTCTCTCTCTCACACACACACACACACACACACACACACACACACACACACACACACACACACACACACACACACACACACACACACACACACACACACACACACACACACACAGAGAGTATACAGTCCCCTACCAGCAAATATAACTGTGAACTTTGGGTTATTAGCTGGCTTTGAGGCCTTAGACTTGCCGGCCACTTATACTCCTCAAACACACAGTCTCTGTCTGTTTCTCTTAAAAACGGAAGCCGCACTGATCCACACCCACTCTTTTTCATCCACAACCATCCGACTCATGCAGGATATTTATGGAGGGGTGACTCAGTTGGCTGTTCAAATATTTAGGCGTTGGAGAATGTCTACAACTTTCAAAAGCTACACACACTTTGCAGTCAGGGGACAACAGGCTAACACTTTACAGATGTCTGCTGCTACTCTGTTGGACAGCACACTGTTTTTTAACTTAACCAATGTCAAAACACAACTTGGGACACCACACACCCTACACCGCCCTGAGGCTTCTTTTTTTAATTGGTCTCTACCATGCATCTTTATTGTAGTAACCAAAGGCTGTTTACTCTCTGAAGATTGTTGTTGAACTTTGTTGTGTAGTTGTTATTGTTACAGGTTAAAGGTGGAGTCAGCGATTCTGGAGAATGCTTGTTGTCAAAATAACTCACTTCGGAAAGTTAGTGGATCAGCTAGTGTGCAGCTATTCACTGATTTTGAAATCAAACATATTTTGAAAGTATGTGCACTGAAATAATATCCATTGTTAATACACAGCCTGGGCTCTGTAAACGGGCATGTTTGCTAGCTATCGTGAGTCCCCTTCTTTATTTGCATACCAGTTTACAAAAGCCTAGGCAGTGTATTAACACCAGATTTTTTATACACAGTATACGGACAGGTAGTGGATCATGAGGAGATATTCACTGATTTTGACAAAAAAAAAATATTTACAACAAACTCTCTATAATTGCTGACTGCACCTTTACATTTATGTTTGGTTAGCAGGGACCACCTGAATGTTAATTTGATAGCAGAACACACACGTGACTGTTTCCTTTTCTTTCCCTCCCTCCCTCCTCCACTGCAGACGAGTCAGGCAGCGGCCAGCCAGAGGGGATGGACATGGTGGTGTGCCGGGCGCCCGGAGGGGAGTTTTACGTGGAGGGGGAGACCTGGAACCTGGACGAGTGCACGCGCTGCACCTGCAGGAAGGGACGCGTCCTGTGCGACACTGAAGTGTGTCCCCCTGCTCTCTGCCAGACACCAATCAGAAACAAGGACACCTGTTGCCACGTATGCCCAGGTAATGGGGGGGAAAAGGCCAAGGTTAAGGAAAGCTGTCGTTAGTTTTAGGATAAAAACCCTGGGGTGCGTCAGACATTGGGTTAGCGGGTAGAAGTAGTACAAAGCTGTTTTGGATGTATTTATCAGCATGTGGTCTTAGAAGGTCTTGCATGTTGCACTCTGTCGGGGCAGTTTTATGTCAGGCGCGCAGACTCATAAAGAAAAACCAGCCAAGACCGGTTGGGTTTACATATAGTGATCCTCAAGGCAGGCTGCAGCACATGTGGAGTGCTCTCGCCCCCTGCAACCCGCACCATAAGTTCATCCAACTCTCCCCCGAAAGTTGGGAGGGAGCAAGAATGTTACAAATTTTTTCAATCAATCTGAGCCATTCCTCCAGTTATGGGAATAAAACCCACGACGCACATGTCTCGGCGAAACACAAAAAGCCACACGCATATTTTATTTACAAGTGTGTCCAAACACTCAAGCCTCTCTCACACACTTAGAATCAACATATCCCCAGCACTCCCAAAGCATGGGGCCCACAAATCAGCAATGCATGACTGCGCCTGAGAGCCACTGCTCCTTGAGAATGCCGGCCTGCCTTATCACTGCATCTCCCCTCTCACACAAGCAGATTGTCAGAGGGCGGCCTTTGATATATGTATGGGCCTGGCCACCAGGAATGTGGGAATAATACACTTCTCACTGACAGGCCCTATGATGTATGTACATACTGTAGGGCAGCGCTAACTAAGTCTGTGGTCATGAGAAGGCCGTGCATCTGTGTCTCTGATGAGATACGAGATAAGGTCTCAGAATAGACACGTGCCATATAGTCACTTGTGTTTGTGTTTAACATACAGTAAAGCATCGTTTCTTGAACGTAACCCCAAAGGTCCCATACACTTGGTGGATTGAGATGTTATACAGCAGGTATACATGCAAGAGGCATGTAGAAGCAGGCCTCTCCGTGGGTTTTTGCCTTTGAAAAAGGGCAATCCTTTACAAGCTTTACTTAGTCACTGTCTTTACATCGCCAAGTCCTATAACGTAAGGACAGAGGCTGCAACACGACCTGGCATGCAGCCCCCTGTCTTACCTTAAAGCCCCTGTCAACCCAAATCCACAAAATACTTCAGACTATGTAATTGGGGAGTTAGTTGCATGATAATAAGTGTCTGAAAGAGTTGGGCATATTTATCAATCCAAATTAAAGATATTGTCATTCAAGTTTGATAAACTTAACAAAAATTCAGTTAAGATGAGGCGGCCTATGCTCTGCTTCTTATGACACATTAAGTATTTTGAACCAATCACGGTAGTTCTCTGCACGAACGATCTATCAAAACAATGGCTGTTGCCATGGAGACTGCTGGTTAAGGCCACGCCCACACAGCCCTCTCAAACAGTCTAGAGAGTAAAACAGTTTTTTCAAATAATTATGACCATTGATTTTCAATCAGATTTTTTTTAACCTTATTGACACACTCAACTTTGACATCATATATTGTATTTGACTATTTTAGACCAGGTGTTCTAGAGGCTTTAACTCTTTGAGTATTATCACTATTAACCCTATTGATACCTTGTGCCACCACAGAGGAGACGCAGAGCCCCTTGCTGCCAGTGAACAACAGCCAGCAGGAGTACTGCATAACCAACGATGGAGACGTGCTTCTGGCCGGAGACTCCTGGAAGGCCAACGCCTGCACCAGCTGCACCTGCAACAACGGCACCATTCAGTGTTTCTCACAGCGCTGTCCGGCTGCCAACTGTAGGGTGCCCCTCTTACGCAAGGGCCAGTGCTGCCCACACTGTCTTGGTGAGTATTTACGTGCGTCGCAACAAGGAGAAAGCTGCCCTTTAGAACTATATGCACCCAAGATGCCCTAAGGCCCAGCTTTGACAAAAAAAAATTCTCGACACTAATAATATACTAACCTTAGAGTTTATACATCCTAAACAAAGTTTATTTTGCAGATTAAAATAGTGTAACAATTCCACAAACTGAGAGCCTGAAGTGTTAAGTGGTACTGCTGGAACAAGGCACAGACTGCTGCTGGGAAAGTTGTACCTCATAACGCTACATGTAAAAAAAAAAAAGAATAAAAAGAGCGTACTTGAGGGAATGCCCGTTTCCAGACTGAATGTGTGCGCATGTGTTTGTTCGTTAGACACACAGCCACTCCGGCGCTGCATAGGCAAACACCATCATTCGTCCCAACATTCCATGTGACACACAAACACACACACACACACACACACGGTCCACTAAGAGCAAAAACATTCCTCGAGCATCCGCACATTCACACGTGTTTCCTGTCCCCCGGCCCTGCAACACTCTCTCTGTGGCGGCACAGGAAGGCAAAGCTCCATGTCAGCTTTTCCTATAGAGGAAAACCCCAGCATAGGCTCCCATTGTTAAACCCTGACATGTAGCCGTTTTCCAATGGGGGCCTTTTGTTTCTTTATTATTTGCCCACTGGAAAACAGAGCTCTTTTACATAATGCCTGGTACAAAAGTGGTACAGTGGAAGTTAAGAGGACAGCTCCTGTAAACACAGCTTATCAAGGGAGACTCTGGGGAATTTATACACAGACTCACACAGTTGGGAAATGTTTATGTCTGGAATGTTTTGCATTACGCCAGTGATATTGTTGACGGATTCTCATTCCTGTGTGAACAGAAATGACCACGTCTGTGCCGGTGATGGTAGCAACCAACGCCCCCAGGACCACGGCCTCAGTCACAGTGGGGAGTGCGGTGTGGATCACCACTGCCACTGTGCCGCCCATCATTGCCGACACAGGTACCTGCTCATTGAAAAATCCCAACGTACTCCGCCATCCCTCCAAATTCCCTTTAATGTAGTAGTAGTGTGCACTCTAGTCCCTGCCAATCTCTGCAAGTGTTTATACTAATGCAGGGCGTTCCCTCATTTTTTCATAAATGAGTGATAAAAATACAGTAATAACTCATGCTGGACAAACATTTAAAAAATCATAAATGGATAGTGGAGAAAGACATGATCTCTCTGGGAGAGACACCCAGAGTTAATTTCTTTTTCAGTGCACATCCAATATCCAATGTTGTCTTGTGTCCAAACAAGATGAGCCACTTTTGGGAGAGAATTACCCCAGCCAAACCGAAATGGCCCTGGTCTACCAATCAGCAGCCTGGATCCTGGCAGGTCTCCTCCTGGCCATCATCATCTTCCTCATCGTGGCGTTACTCATCAACAAGAAGAAGAAGTGGGTGCAGATGTCCTGCTACAGCGCGCCCAAGAAGGTGAGAAGCTGTCCGTTAAAATAGCATAAATCAGCTTGTTGTTTTGAGGCACCTTTTAAAAGAATAGCTCCCTGATCTTTCAGCCCCTGCCACAACCAGCGCTAAATGACTGGGCTTTAGGATTCGTGTAGAAACTACAGAAATTCGGTTTAGATGAGGCGGGCTATGCTCTTGCGCTTCTTATGACACATTTAGTATTTTGAACCTATCACGGCAGTTCTCTGCACGAACGATCTATGAAAACATCTACTAGGTCATTGTAAAACCCATACCATGAGATCTCGCCAGAGGGTATTATCATAAGTCATCAGTTGTATGAAAAACAAGTGCAAGCTAACACAAAAGAGTATGCTTTCATCACCTACTAGCTGTCAACGTATTTAGGTCTAACGATGGGTTGTGCTCTTCTACCACCCCCCTTCCCTTCCCCCCCCCTCTTCTTAGACGGTGATCCTGAAGAAGCACGTGAACAAGAACTCCGTGGTCTACATGGAGCCCTCCAAGGAGAACAAGTTCCAGAATGTGAAGAACGACTGCGGCATCATCCACTTCTCTCCAGAGATGGACAAGATGACCATCCCCAGGGCCAAGCTGAGCATGGGCAACAACTGGACGCAGCGCTAAAGAAAAACTACAACAACAACAAAGAAAGCTCACCACCTGTAGATCAGAGCTGTCCGACACCTCCCACTCTCTCTCTCTCTCACACACACACACACGCTGCTGTATCCAAGGTGATGAGTGCAACACAGTGCACCACACACACACACCTTGGGCGTCGGCCTTTGTCACCAACTCCGTTTTACCCCTCTTCCCCCTTCAACTTCTCTTTGTGTGACAGTTAAAACTGAGAAGGCTCTACGAGAGACACAGCCAACCACCTCTGTTCTCTTCTATAATGTGTCCATGTTGTTCTGTGTTTGGATCTCTGGGTGGGAGAGAGATGCTAGGAGACGGATGGATGGATGGACGGACGGACATATAAAAAGGACACTGCCACTCTGGGCTCTGCTTTAAAAAAAAACAGAGAAGGAGGCAGCCAGAGAGGCTCCTCTGTCAGAATCAGACATTGACTGTGAACATTGTAATATTATTTTTTTGCTTATTATTATTGCCTCCTTTTGAAACTGGAACTTTGAGGCAACAGGAGGAGATATAAAAGAAAAAGCTTTAGGACAGGGGGTTTGGGCTGCTGTTTTAAGTAGAGGATGCTGCCCCTCTTCAGCAGTGCCCCCAGTTCAGCAGTGCTTCATGGATGTAATCCTTCAACAGGGAGGCCAAAGGAACTGATGATCCAGTTGAATCAGCAGCCAAATCATAGCAAGTCAACAGGCTTTATAATGGAGACCCCCCGCCCCCCAACCTCCAGTTCCAAACCCCTGCTTTTAGAATGTGTGGTTTTCATCCTAGTTTTTTTTTTGTATATTTCTACAGTATTTGTACTTGTTGTTGTAGTGTTGTTCTTGGCCACCTCTTGTTTTTTTATTATGGTGTGTCTCAGTGGGGCCAGAAAGATTGAAAACATTTTGAAAATGCCAGTCTAAACATTCCCCTCCTCCCCCCACCACCAACGATCAAGTTTCAGGAAGGACACGCTTCCCAAATAATAGCCTCGTTTTCTCCCTTCAAATGACCCGAGCCATTCCATTCAGAAAACTCCCAAACAAACTAAAAAACTGCCGTTCTACAAAACGAAACACGTGAATTTCCCTCTCCAAACGTGTCCACAGTATAACGCAGCCAAAAAGCCTTCATCTTTCCAGCTTCCAGCCTTGTCCGACCCCATCAGTTGTACTTCATCATCTCAAAAGATCGCAGAGTTGAGGTGGAGTGATGTTCATCCAGGAAGAAGGTCATTTTATTGACTGCAGAGGAGATAAACTAGTGCCAGACGCTTCATCTGGACCTGGGAGGAATGCCTTTGATATCATGCCTCACTTCATAACTTAATTCACAGCTGTATGTGTGTATGTGTGTGTGTGTGTGTGTGTGTGTGTGTGTGTGTGTGTGTGTGTGTGGAGCTACTGTTCACACCGAATGTTAGCGTTAATAAGTAAAGGTTCATTTTAAAGCCTTAATTCTATAGCCTTAATGCATTTTTCTTTTTTGATATTTTTTTTTTTCATTTGATGACTGTAAACCCAAGTCAAGGAATCGTTAAGAAAACAGTGATCAGTGAACAGCGTCACTGGTGGTTTCTCATCACCCCTTCGTATGACACGTGAGTGTGTAAAAGGGGAGCCTGCCAGTAACTGTACATAATGGTAGGCTACACATTACAACATCAGCGCCTGTTAAAGAGACGTGGCACTTTTTTTCTTCTTCTTATGAGCCAGTGTTTTTGTCGAAAGCTCACCGCAGGATTCTTGGAGGGATAAAGGCCCTAATCAGGGATTTTGATAGGCCATATTAAGCCCCCGGAGATGTTAAACCACTCAAGTGAACACGCTGTTGCGTTGTAGCTCCATACCAATCTGATCAGCACTGGGGGTTTGGGGGTGGGGGAGGGGGTGGAGGGGGGACAGAATGTGAGAATCATTACGAAAGAAACCAGGGTTACATAGGAAAGGGGTTTCGGATCAGAGTTCTCAATCCATTGCCAATTTGTCAATACAAAGACCATTTCTGATGCCAAAATTGGTTGGAGACCAATTTATATTGAAGTGTTATACTGTAGTAACTCAGTAGATTTGTGTCTGTTTGAATGATGACCATGTGCTTTAAAAATGAAGAGGCGACTGTTAAAGCTTCCGCAATTCTTTGTTCTTCTATGTGTAAAAAAAAAAAAAAAAAAAAAAAAAGTAGTTTAAATTAGTAGGACAGAAGAGTACCTTATTTATTTTTTCACATAGCTTTATTTATTAATACTATAGTTTGAGATTTGTTTTTGTTTTTCTTTGGAAAAATGAACTTTTTGGTAGCCAAAGCTGCTGCACATTGTAGACTATTTACCATTTCTATCTGCTATATTCTATACAACCTTATTTATTTCACTGTTGCAAACCCTTGTAAATATGTTTCCTAGACGATGAACTGTAACATTTACACTTATTTTGAAAAATAAATGTGTGAACCAAAGTGGCCCCGTGCTGATGATACCTTAAGACTTGTTTGGAGGGCACATTTTCCCCCCAAAAGGTGCAGTGATGTCATCCGAGATGGTATCTGTTAGTGTTTTTTTTACTCCCAGATTTTGCCAGCTCGTGCACATCTGGTCCTGGACTTCTGCTCCAAATGGGAATTTGTCTTCTGTTAGTTACATTAAATCCAATCGTTTTGCATTTTGCCTACGATTGCTGTTCTTATCTTATCAGTAGCACTTGCAGATGTGGTTTGGTGGTGGTAGGTTGTTTCTAAAGAGGGAGGTGGGGAGGGGGGGGGGGGGTCCTCTTGCATTTAAGCACTAGCGAAGTGCTTGTAGACCTCATCTATCTAGTGGGCTCATAAAACTCCGGAACACACAAAGACGGTGCAGACCAGACCTTGAAACCTGGATAATCCTCCGTGCGGACTGAGCTGTTGTTTTGACTTGTCAGTCCAAGCTTGCTCATAAACTTCAAGGTGAAGGAAGCTTCTTCCGGAAGGATCAATAAAGCAAACATTGAGCTCAGTTTCCCAGTCCTTGCATTCATCCAATACAGCAACACAGTCTACATGCTATTAATAGCAATGACAGGATCCACAAGTATCGGTTACAATGAGGTAATATTCAATATTCAGATAGTAAATCATTGAATCCCTTTGTCCACTTAAACACAGACACAAGATCACAGTCCCATTTGTGGAAAAATGTATTTATTTCTACTTTCCATCAGAAAATGTAAAATCGTTGGATTCATGACACAATCTTTAGTAAAAAGCCCTTTGTCTTTCCAACCTCTATTATTCTATTAAGGCAATAAAGTCCAGCACACTTTTTCTCTATGTTTGTCTGATAAAGACCACAAGACACTGGAAAGTTTTGGAAAAGTAATGGAGTTTGGGTCTAATAGCTGACTTACCATTATACATGGTAAAAAAGAAAGGGTATGAATCTGTCAATGTTCAAGCAGATGTCCCGTGGTCCAATGTTGAATTGTAATGAAATAGTCCCCGGGAGTCTACTGAGAATTGGAAGCACAGCAGGACGTCTCCCAGAGTTCGATTTTCAGAGAAGGATCTTGTAGTAGTCATCCTTGTAGCTGTACAAGACCACCACAGCCACCCTGTATGCAAGAGGACAACATGTGTCAGTTATAAAAAAGGTTTTCAAAGAATATTACAAAACTAAAATAACATTTATGGAGAACTTTTCGAAAGGGAACATCCCAAAATCTCCATAAAAGATAAAATTCAGCCCCAGGAGAGCTTCCAAGATTTTTTGATTTCCCTGTTCCAGGATTCAACCCTGCCAAGAGTCCAAGTCCAGGGTCAGAAAGACCCATAACTCAGTAGAGAAGTAGACACTTTGAGTCAAAAATCTGTTGGATTGCTATCCTGAGAGAACATAAAATAATTCATTTTGATGATCCTTTTTCATCTGATACCATCATCGGGTCAAAATGTCTTCATGACAAAATACCTGAAACACTAATGACATTTCCATCAGCCTCAGCTGTACTTTGTGTTGAGTGCTATTCATCAAATGTCTTCTAACACACTAAACATGGCATACCTGCTAAACATTAACATTTTAGCACTATCATTGTGAACATGTTAGCGTGCAGATGCAATTAAATGAAAACAGCATTGAGAGATACAGGTCGAATATACACATCTTGGCCACAGTCATTTTAGCTGAGAGAAAAGCTTGTTGACTGTGAAGCCCCTAGCGATAAGTTTGGTTTACGGTCTTGCTGCAGCCAGGTGACTGCATGAGCCCTTTAGCCCACTCATCTGGCTTCAGTTGCCGCCTTTGCCCCACGTTCGACGAAAACAACTAAACAAACACATGCTGAATAAACCCATTGTATGCCTCTGTGACGCTCGTTTATCGGAGCACTTTTTACCCCTAAATGGCAAATCCAACGCAGCACAGACAGGAAATTAAAACCAACTGCTCCGGAGAGTAGGACGGGAAGCCAGAAAGAGAAGCTTTGATTTTTTCCCCTTAGTTTCAGTGTTAGTTTGTGTGTGCGTGTGCGTGTGTGTGTGTTATCATCTCATTCATGAAAGAGAAAATCTGCCGAATCCCTCAGGCTTGCTCTCTATGGGCATTCGCAAGCGTCACAACACAAGAGGATCTAACACTTAGGATTTAGCCTGGCCTCTGAAAAAGAATTTCTGTTGGGAAGCTTCGGGAATAATAAAAACACTCTATCCACACCCACCTTTCGGCTGCAATCACAGTGTCAATCAACTTGGGTGTTAAGAGACAGACATCGGAAGATCAAACAAGGCTAATCCTTCTCCACATTTCACCTCAGGAAATGGGATCAGCTGAGGATTTAATGTTCTCCAAGGCAGTAGTTATCCGTCTATAACAGCACCCTTTGAAGGACTGACTGTCACTGTTACACCTGGGCTAGGTTTGGAGTGGCAGCTGCCCATAAAAGGAAGTCTGTCTTTTTTTGGCCTTTTTTTAAGTAGTTTTTAATGTATTCCACTGTTTGCCCCAGGTTTCATTTTTTT
Source organism: Ammodytes marinus (assembly GCF_949987685.1). Taxonomy (NCBI): domain Eukaryota; kingdom Metazoa; phylum Chordata; class Actinopteri; order Uranoscopiformes; family Ammodytidae; genus Ammodytes; species Ammodytes marinus. The sequence continues at coordinate 16,561,500 of NC_137219.1, read as the reverse complement.
TTTAAAGAAAAAGAAAGATAACAAGTCAGTAGTGACTGGAAACATGTGGAAGTGAGTGGAGAGGCGAGGCCGTGGGGTCTCTGGCTCTTCTTCCAAGGGGGCTCCTGCTGAGCCCAAACGGGTTGTTTGAAAAATGTCTATACAGTATGGAGTTCCTACAGAAAAAAGGCTGTGCATGTGAAAGAGGAGTTTTTAAACTAAAAGGTTTTGACAGCTTTCAGAAGTGGTAAGGACTGATTCTTATCCTTTGTTATTACATTTTTTTTTTAAATAACCTAAAATCTTTTCCACATTGATTCAAGTATGATTTTTGTATTTGTTCAAATAACCGCTTTCATTCATTAAAAGTCATACCATCGGAGGGTATAAGTGGTGGTGTGATCAAAGGTTGTGCTATGACAGCGAATGGGCAGGCCGATACATCTGCTGTGATTGGTTCTCCAGTTGGGATTGTTGAAATAGCTGCTGTATCACCACAGCAGACACAGTAGTCAGAGCATTTTACATACTCTCATTGATGACAGTATCTTGTAAAAGAACATAAAGCTAATATGGCGACAGGTTGTCTGCCATGATAGCTAGGTCTATCGGTCGGTCCACCGCTTGGCCCTACAACATACACTCACCGGCCACTTTATTAGGTACAGCGGTTCATTTTCTTGTTAACACATATAACTAATCAGCCAATCACATGTCAGAAACTCAATGCATTTAGGCATGTAGACCTGGACGGGACAACTTATTGATGTTGAAACCAAGCAACAGAATGGGGAAGAAAGGGGTTTTAAGTGACTTTGAACATGGCAATGTTGAGGGTGCCAGGTGGGCTGGTATGAGTATTTCAGAAACTGCCGATCTACTGGGATGTTCACTCTAAACCATCTCTAGGGTTAACTAGAAATGGTCCGAAAAAGAAAAAATATCCATTGAGCGGCATTTGTGTGGACGTAAAATGCCTTGTTGAAGTCAGAGGTCAGTGGAGGATGGGCATACTGGTTCGAGATGATAGAAAGGCAACAGTAACTCAAATAACCACTCGTTACAACCAGGGTATGCAGAATACCATCTCTGAACGCAAAACACGACCAACCTTGAACCAGATGCGCTAAAGCAACAGAAGACCCCACCGGGTGCCACTCCTGTCAGCTAAAAACAGGAAAATGAGGCTACAATTCTCACAGGATCACCAATATTGGACAATAGAAGATTGAAAAAGCATGCCTGGTCTGAGGGGTCTCGATTTCAGTTGTCACATTGAGATGGCAGGTTCAGAATTTGGCGTAAACAACATGAAAGTATGGATCCATCCTGCCGTGCACCATCAAAGTCACCTAAACCCCCTTTCTTCCCCATTCTGATGCTCGGTTTGACTTCAGTAGATTGTTTTGACCACGTCTAAATGCATAAATGCATTAAATTGCTGCCATGTGATTGGCTGATTAGCTTTTTGTTTTCATAAGCCATTGAACAGGTGTACCTAATAAAGTGGCCGGTGAGTGTATATTAGATGGATTACTATGATTCTTGGCTGGATACTGCCACCAGCAGGTTTACAATTTTGGTTTTTAGTGATGTGTCTCAACAACTATGGATGGATAGGATTCCCTGGTTAAGGCCATTCATATTATAACTAGCCAGGTTATAAAAGAAAACACACCTTTTGGTAATTTTGAAATGGTGGATCTCGTCGCAGATGGACTTGAGGTAGCGCTGTTTGGGCAGACGAGACAGCAGAGTCTTCACGCTGCTGTTGAACTGCTCTTCACTGTCAAACTGGAAAAGAAAGAGAGGGAAATAGTGAGAGAGTGAAGGCTTATCAAACATAACCTTCTACAGATTAACTCTACTGTCAAAGTGGAAGTGATTTTTCTCCGTGTTTCTTAACGGTCTTGCGGACTTACAACTAGACAACATCTTGGAGGAATAAATGGGGCTTTTCCTCCTGCAGCCTTGGAGTATATTTTTGCATGTCAAGAGTAGCAGGGCAGTGGAGGTACAACACTGCACTTGGGTTTATAGAACTCCTTGGTTCCTTGTGTGACTTGGGGGTAATTTGCCATATTTAAAACAGGCCTTTCCTGCACGCCTGGCTATACCCACTGTGTATTGTCCTGCCTTTCATAAACTCAACTTGTTTTCTTTGACACGTGTGCTTTGGGGGGCCGACTGTATAGGTGGCCCATTCATTTAAGGAGTGGATGCTTTTTTGCTTACGTGAAAGCGGCGTTAAGAGAATTTTCCAGGTTTCTTTGTGTTTCGTAGCACAATATTATTGAAGTCTTTTTATTTTTTTTTAAACCTATGCTCTTGGCAACCAGGGTTTTTAATGAGTGCAGCCTTGGCGAGGAGTTTGGAATGTGAATATTAACACCTCTGGAATATGCAATTTGTTAACTGTAGCATGTGTTCCTTCCCCATGTGTGAGCCTTGTTAACAGAGTGTATGGTATACACTTTAGCAGATCTCAGTCGCCGTAGAAACAGGCAGGGGTGTTCCCAATCGCACGGGACTGTAAGGAAGGAGACGGGATCCCCTATTTCCTGTCTGCGATCGTGACCTCTATGGGCCGTTCTTTCCACTTCCCTGTCCCCACCCCACCCTCCCTGCCTGCATTGGCATGTGGCCTGAAGCCTCTTTATTAACTAATGTGTGGAACAAACCTCCAGGGACAGAAAGTAGATCAGCGTTTCCTTCGTCAGGTCTACCTGCGGAGATAGAAAACAGACGGGCTTACACAAAAAAAAAAAACAATGGAGCCTTATCTCACATTGAGACAATTCCACAAAACGTTCACAACAACACAAACGCATAGAAGTAGAAAGTGGCCACCTCTGCTGCTAAACACTCTGGTCATAACCTAGCTCAATTCTGTTGCACCCGTTAACCCACGTGGATTGTGTAATACTTTTTAAACACAAGATTATCCAGTCCACTCAAAACATCAGTAAATTACTTTCTAATTCCACATTTCACAATGCCGTCGCCCAGGCCCGAAGCACGCCATGTCCCTTTTTTTTACAGGAAGGTGCTAATGAGTGTGTTGCAGTCTGACTGATGGACGAGCAGGCTGCTGACATGCACCAACTAAATGCTTCCAGTGTAGACCTGTGCAACTGTTTACCCCAATCAAGGTGATTGTGTAAAAAAAATAAAAAAACGTTCTATTCACTGTTGCGTCTCTGAAGCAATCCAGACGCCCCAAAAACAGGGGGGTGACTAAATGTATTTGGAATATGCGGGGACACAGTAAATAAGACAAGCAGGGGAAGATTTACTCTGAGAATATCTGGACCATAAATCTACGCAACAACCACAAATAAACTCAATATGGCAGCCATTTACGTAGTGACACGCTCGCCGACTTCTGTTTAGTGTTCGCTGATCTGTAGCGACGGGAATGGATTCACAGCTATCTTACCTCCAGCAAAGGGGATTTTGGAGCAGGGGCAAATCACTATAAAAGGCCTGCTCCCACAGTGATGTTTGCTTTTTTTAGCCATCAAAAGCCCTTTCCCTGCTCTGTGATTTCACACATGAATTCTAGTGATAAGGTGGGAGAGCAGAAAAAAAGAGGGGAGGGGATAAACAAACAAATGACTTACCGCCAGGACCTCAATGTCATTGCTCTTGTTCTGCAAATGGCTACTGAGATTCTGTAATCTGGTTTGGATCTGCAAGAGAAAGAGAGAGTTAGAGAGAGCAAGAGAGAGTTGGAGATAAGCTAATAAGACCAAAGTAAGAAAGACATTGAAAAGGGTGGGAGAAATAAATAATAGTTGTTCCCATGATCAAAATTAAACAGCTTTGTAGAGGCAAGCAAGCCGGGCCTGCAAGTTCAAAGGCCACGTCCTTAATGAGAAATAGTCCAAGGTTTAAGACACAGGGAAAAAGAGAAGACAGAGACAGAGAGAAAACTACTTTTATCATAGTCAGGGGCTCAACAGCGCTTCTGCCAGAACACTCATGTAATTGTTATTAAGGATCCAATTTTTTGGGTCAGATTTCCCTATTATCAGCATTTCAGTTGTTAATATGGATAGTTGGTTGTTTGAAAACAGGCAAAAGAGAACGCAGCTGGGAGGTTTAAGCATAGAGAAAGATGTGTGTGTGAGAGTGAGAAAGTCAAACCCTAAATAGTTGCTGTGTGTGTGTGTGTGTATATGTGTGTGTGTGTGTGTGTGTGTGTGTGTGTGTGTGTGTGTGTGTGTGTGTGTGTGTGTGTGTGTGTGAGCATCACAAACCTGAGTCTCATAGCGTCGTCTAGCACTAGAAGAAACCTTTTCCGGGCTGATGACGTTCACATTCATATTGGTTGTGCTGCTGCTCCCATGTTGTTCTGAAGAGCCTGGGAGACAGAAAAAAAAGGTACAATTTCAAAATATTTCTAATTTTTCAAATTTCCAGTATCCAACAATGAAGCCAAACCTTAATCTCACATTTAAAATGAGAGGAGAGGGGACACTGCCTTCGTTAAACTGTTCCTATAATTCAATTATGACAGACTGTTGGCTGGCTACCTGTGTGGGTGCCAGAAGCTGTGTGAAATGCAACACTTATTCTCATATAACACTAATTATAAGTCACTCTGGGTCATAAATCAGTTTGATGCCAGAAGTGAAAATGCAACACTAGATTCAGTCATGCGCTGAATGATCACAATATTCGGTTTCATAAATGTACACTTTCTAATCGCCTGCAGCACCTTGTAGAAGTCAAGGCCCAACTGTGTTAAAACAGAGGCGTGCCTGTTTCACGCTGCACTTAAAGACATTAAGGCTACACATATACAGTTTAAACAGTATACAGAAGCTGACTGTAAGGAGTAAGTGGTAATCAGACTGCACCACTGAATACAGTACCGGCGGTGTTGAGCAGTGATCCTTTGGGGTTCTGAAGAGACATGCTTTCAGAGATTTCTCTGCAGAGGCACAAGAACAACATTACATAAGAAGCCCGTACATCATTTTCAGACATCTGCGCCGAACGTTAAGCCAGACATTTCTTTACCTGATGTTTCTCTCATCAAAGAATTTGGTCCGACATTTCTGAATGATGTGGTCCACCAGATCCGACTCAGGAATCCGTTTCTCAGACTGCCTGTCTTTCTCAAAGGACTTGACCTGACGACAGAAAATGACTTTGACATGTGCTGCTGTTCACAACCTCTTTCTCATAATTCTCTCTTATAAAAAAAAAACATAAGAGAACCATCATTTTCACTGGCTGCCTGCAGAACCATTTCCTTCAGTGAAGAGAGAAGTGTACAACACATATACATTGTAGTCTAAGTTTTATTGTAGTGTATGCAAATTAGATTCAGCCGTCAATACCAAATACTTCACAATGCTTTTGCACTGGTTTACCTTCACGTAGTTTCCCTCCTTGTCAGAGACCAAGGCCATGCAGTTGATGCCGGCGAGCCTGCAGTGATCCAGCAACGTCTCCTGAGACTAAACACACAGAAAAATGACAAAAAGCTGAAATTCTCACAGTTAAAATGAACTAGGCGTGCACAACTTCACTTACTTTCCCTCATTAACTGCTACATTTCTTGATGCACTGGCTTGATAAGGACCGGTCCCCATGTCTCACTGTTTGGGCTTAAGGATGCTGACCAGAGGGCCTGTGTTGGGGCGAGGGAGGCTTTGACTGTGTTGACTTTCTGAAGTCTGCTGTAAGCTTGCTGTACTTCAGTTTTACAATGTTTTCCTCCATTAGTGACTAGAAGAATCATGAGTCAAGTTTATGAAAACATTAGAGGAATTTTATAATTAAAGCATCGTTGCTGGCCCATTTCAAACTGAGGCTGATGCGTTTCTGAAAGGGGAAAGGTGAAGACATTGTTGAGATACCACTTGGCTAAATCATTAAGGTTGGTAAATCTTTTTTTTTTAATGAGAGCTGATTCTGGGGTAACACTGGACTCATGGCTTCAGGAATTCTCCTATGGAGGCGCTGAGTCAGTTTAAGTAAAGTTTAGCTTGGAACGAGAAGAGTGTGCACTGAGCCGGGACTCGCCAACAAAACCGCGCATTCAGGTAATGCATTCAACCCTAACAATGTGCACGTATGTATATGTTTGTGTCAGCCCCAGTTATTTTCACCTTATTCAGCCATAGTTTTTCATCTCGCTGCTCTGCCAGACGAGCTAACGATGGTGCAGAACAAACCCTTCTGTGTACCACAAGTACGTGTGTGTGTGTGCGTGTGTGTGTGTGTGTGTGTGTGTGTGTGTGTGTGTGTGTGTGTGTGTGTGTGTGTGTGTGTGTGTGTGTGACTTCACCTCTTCATCTTATAAGCACTCAAACTTCCTCTTTTCTTGCAACGTTCTCATTGACAGAACAAATTTAAGTCAAAGGTAAGCCATCGCCTGGAGGCCTGTGGGCAGCTCTGGGCCACACGCCCTAAGCTGACCACATGCAGAAAGGGGTTTTGCCATATTTGGCTAATAAAAAGCTAAAAGAGAGTGTCTAAGAAGCGTCTCCCGAGGATGAATTAAAGCCGCAGATTGGGCCCGTTAAGAGGCCAGCATGTGAAAGGTGTTAACAAAAGTCTGGCGAGGGGGGAATGATGGGTGAGGTGGGTTTGAACAAGGTCTTCTCACCATCTCGCCACTGGTCAAGGCGCCGTCTGCATACGTAATCGACAAACACACACACACAAAAAACACTGTTGGACATAGTGCCCGCTTGTTTTTGGCCAAACCCAACCTTTTTCCTAATTGCTTCTAAGAACTTAAGGGGGAAATGAAGGCGGCCAATCACTTGTGTCCCTGTGCCAGTACAAAAGACAATGCAGGCCATTAAAAGCAAACACTTATCCGCTGCACAAGTGGAAAGTTTAAACAATAATAGGTTGTAAAGAGGAATAAACAGGAGTGTTTAAATGTGGGCGCAAGGCAGCAATATGCCAGGGAGGGGCGTTTGCACCAACACACAAACACAAGGCTGAGATCAGTTTGTCACATAAACATGAAGAATGTGTCGGAGGCATGGCACCAGGAGCTTTTGGAATCCAAAAGATGAATAGCATCGCTTTGTCAGGACTGATCTCACCCTGGCTGTTCTCCAAATCACAGTACGCGTTTCCATAACAAGAGCTTATCAAGAAAATAAATGACTTTATTTGAAGCTCGTCTAAGAAGATGATTATTGCAGAAACGACTCTGTGTTGCATTGTCCCAATATGGTCAGTAAGCTCCTTTTCAAACAAAACCACAAAGTGCAGCTCATTCTCTGGGATGTTTACTATTTCTGATGCTGTCAGGATAAGACTGTTGCTGACAGATGAGGGGTATTTTTCCCTTGAGAACGGAAGTGAGGTCTCGCCCTCTGTAGGAGAGATGGGGTTACTACAGTGGGGCAAGAAGGACGGGAGGTGCGCTCAGGAAACACAAGGCATCAACAATGACAGAAATGTGGTTGAGTTTAGACGTACAACAAAACGCAATGGAATGGAATTTGTTTGCCTGAACTATTACTACCATGTTTAGTGTTCCTCTACCTACGTCCTCTCAGCACATTTCTTCCTTTGGCAGGTCCGGAAGCAGCAGCAAGGGAGTGACTTTACTGAGAAGGGGAATCTGCTTCCTTTAGCTGAGATATATTTAGGCTCGGGTTCTCAGTGGCTGTAGCTTGACCAGGTTTTAGATTCTTCTTATTCTTTGTCCACCTCAAATGAAGCGTTGTTTATTTAGTCAATAAAAAAAAATATGGTTCTCATGATGAACTTCATAAGTGTACTGAGACATTTTTGTATCGTCTTTTATAAATTCAACCAAAGCGTGTGTTCACGGATTCCTTTTTTCATGGCAGATAAATCCCAACATATTTGGTGCTTTTTGTAAGTTTGTTTCTATCACATTGGTGCACTATTTGTATTTGCACCCACTCACTCACGTGATTGACGGGATTCACATTTGTGCTGATGGATGGCTTCACACTATTCCACTCATCTACAGGTGGTTGTACTGCGCCAAGCAATGCAGAGGTGCAACAACAAAGGCATGGAAACAGAAGATGGCTAGCTAGCAAACATTGATACAGGTTTAAACATTTTTCACAAAAAAAATGTATAAGGAATGATATGCATTTGGATTCAAAGAAAACTCCAAAAAGCTCCTTTTAAAGCACTTATGCAGGTCTATCAGGCATGTGGCTAACCTGTGAGACATCGTAGGCAATATCCGCAGAGACGCCGGCGCTCCACAGCTTGTGGACAACATTGATGGCTCTGGACAGTGAAGAATGACCCACCGGGACCACCAGCGCATCGCAGGAACTCACTGATGGCTAATGAAGGGAAAAAACAGATGTCAAATACTTCAAGATGCAGTTTAGTGTAGTGAAATGAACACGTTTGTAAGAAATGAGACATTTCATTCCTCTTCTTTGTCTTCAGACCAGTAGGTTTTCTGGTCACATCATTTCACATGTGAATCGGAAATATAGAAAAATTATGCACCCCCGAAAATAACTCAGAGTCACAGTGATCACAGTTATTAACGTCTTTCTAAAAGTGGCTGTGTGGTGGCCGACTGCTGTAATAAGGCATCATTAAATATGTAGCTCTGTCTGCTGGCTCCTTCATTACAATAATTAGGAAATGTCAGAACCCAGTCAGTGTGTGTGTGTGTGTGTGTGTGTGTGTGTGTGTGTGTGTGTGTGTGTGTGTGTGCGAGCGAGTGAGTGAGTGAGTGAGTGAGTGAGTGAGTGAGTGAGTGAGTGAGTGTGTCTGCGTCTCTCACTGGCTCCTCCATGTTGGCCAAAGCAGCACAGACTTTGTCCAGGGCCACACTGGCCCCCACCGCAGAGGGCACGGGCACTGTGGAAGCTGGCCCTCGAAACCCCGGGATCTGGAAGCACAGAGAACAATCCACTTAAAGGTTACCATATGGACTGCATCACCAATGCTGCATAATACGGAATTCATTCATCTGGCTGCAGTTTTTAGTTTTGTCATGACCAAAGTGGAATGTGGATGAACGGAGGTAAAAAAAAAAAAACCTACCAAGTGGTCGTAGCGTCCACCAGCGGCCACTATATCCGGTACAGTTCGCTTTCGTTTCCTGACGAAAGCCACAAACTGGAAGATGACCCCGGAGTGATGCTGCACCTTGTACACTAAGCCTAAGTTAACCACCACCTGTAGAGAAGATACTGATGCATTTAAAGAAAAACATACACAGAAGCTCTTCTTTCCATTCATTTTACCCAAGAATTCCAAATCACCTGCAGTTTAACTCCCAGTCTCCGCAGCAGCACTGTGAGCTCCTCCAAGTCCTTGAGGCCCTGCTTGGCCAGCTGGGTGACGGCGGTCTTCTGTTTGGTGAGGGATGTCAGTAGGGGCGCCAGGTCCTGCAGATCCCCCTTCTGTTCTATGTACTTGTACAGCGTGTGCAACTGGATGCAACAAAGAGAAAGAGAGAACTCAATGGTGGGGTGTTTTATTTTTTATTACGAGGGAGGACAAGTTAGCTGCTGCAGCGCTGATTGCTTTCACAGAAGGGGGTTCATGCACCCGTCACTTACGCTGTTGGATGACAGTGAAAAGTTGCAGAACTTTGCCTCCACCTCACGTTTGGTCAGCTTTTCACTCTAGAGCAAATCAGAAAAAGAAAAAGAAAGGGACCGTATAAATGTTACCACTGCTGTATTTGGAGAAGAACACTGCGATTCAAGTTCATACCAGCGTATTGGCAACAGACACGCAATGTGGATAACATCTGTGATGCATGTGTGTGACTTGCACTGACCATGGCGTCACACAGTATGTTGGAGGCCTGGCTCAGTTTGTCCTCGGGGACTCCGCTGTGGAGCAGGATGGCCTTCAACAAGCTGGTGTGGTTCAGGTAAATGTTATAGTTCCTCTCCTGCGGTCACAAAAACACACGCACAAACACACACCTTTTAAAACCCCCTCGGCTGCAATTACAGTTAAAAAGCAAGAGCACTGCTTGTACAATGAGCGCCTCTCAGTGAATAATGATGGCTGTGTCCGGCTGCCCTCTCATTCTCCCTGACTCACGTTTGCCCTAAAAGCTTTCTCACAAAGAGCTGGCTGGTGGGGGGGTGGAGGGGGTCGGAAACAGATCTATGGGCTACAAGGACAGCTAAGAATTGGAGACTCACGCAGACCTAGGATGCATGTGGACAGGAAATGGGTTGTACAGGGAGGCAGCGGAGGAAGTGGAGCGAGCTGCGCATTACAGATTGACAATGTTAATAATAAAGCCCAGTGTAAATCTGTCACTATTACACATACCTCGGCATGTGAGGAATGTCAGTGGGAAGTTAAAAAAGGGAAAAAACAACAACAACAGGACAGGCTGCCACGCTGGCGTCCGTACTAGGAACATTGAGAACAATCCCGCGTCAATATGAGGCGGAGCACATGCACAAACTGTCAGTTCACTGGCTCATTTCAAACACACGCGGCTCACCTGAAGCACAGGGAATTCCTGGACTATTTCAGAGATGGTGTAAATGGTCTCGGCTTCGGGCAGCAGGGTGTTGGTGACGGGTGTGATGATGTCGAAGGCGCACTCCAGGAGCTCCCTCGGGTGGGCACGATCCAGTTTCCGGGGGCGGAATACACGTTCAATGCTGTACCTTGAAAATGAGAAAGGGAAGACACACTTTGACAAAACAAACACTTGAGTTTATTCTCAAGGCGCAACTTTTTCATGTAAATTTAAAAAAGGCACCTGCTGCTGGTGACAAGGCTCGCCAGAATGAGCACAAACGATTCACTTAGTGGTGTTTTGACTTAATCTATCTATTATCTAACAAACATACAATGATCCAAGCATATGAATCCAGCAAGTTAATAATGTATACATAACTTATTTGCAGAAAACATTGACCAGGAGAAAAAGCTTTTTGCTAACAAATCAATATTATTATTATAACAGGAAGTGTGAAATCGTTGAACTTTACCTCTTCAGATGTGTTATATTATTGCGCGCCACGAATCTTGCAAACGCCATCTGAAGGAAAAAAGAGAGTTGAGCCACTGGGTGAACTCGTGTAATGACAGTAGAGCCGGTGCATACCAGGCTGTAATCAATCACAGTGTGGAAACAACCATTTAGTCCCGAGGGTTTCCTGAGGTAGCAGGATCTTAAGGCGGCTGCTGATTGCAGCCACACACTACGCGTGTATGTTTGCATGTGCTGATGCAAATAGTTTTATGATTACTGTTGGTGTGCGAGCAGGGACATGCACACCTGTGTGTGCTTTGTATGTGTGTGTTGGGCTTACGCGAAGGTCATAGGGCAATGTAACCAGCATTCCACTGTGGTCCATGAAGCAGGCCAGCTCGCCACTGTCGTACATCTTTTTGTTTCTGGGGAGGAGCAGCGGTGTCTGGAGACGCACCGCACCTGAAAACAAACATCCATGTGTGACTGCAACATCCGAAAAAGATAATATAACCCTCACCCTATGAGAGCCGATGCATGTGAGCAGATACAAACTGAGCATAAACAAATACAGTACAGCTGGACATCGTCAGCAGTGAGCACAAAAATAACACCGGCACCTGCACAGAATCTCCAGCTGCCCAACAGTGCACTTATTGTTTAGCCGGCCCTCACTGGAGCAGATGTTGGGGTCCCTAAATACAGGGCCAACGGCAGGCCAGGGCTCCAAGTTGGTGTGCAGTGGAGAGTCAACAAAAGGCTCATGTTCACACACACACTCACGCAACAAACAGGCACAGTGTACTACTCACCGTGCTTCTTGAAGATCCTGGTGATTGTTTCATGCACATACTGCTGCAATTTAGCAGCGTTGAAGTTGAAGCTGCCCTGGAGGGAGACCAAACAAACAACCTCTGTTAGGGATCAGGAGACATCGATTAAGCACTAACAGGCCTTCTGCTGCTCCCTTACTAGGACCAGATGAGTCAAGCAGCACGGTGGGATGGCTGCAGCCATTCATTAATCTGCAGTGACATCTTCAGGCAGAGAGGGGAACAACCTCTTACCATGGCTTCACACTAAGGTTTTAGCCCTTATCCATATACAGGTCCTTCTCATATAATTAGCATATTGTGATAAAGTTCAATATTTTCTGTAATGTACTGATAAACAGACTTTCATATATTTTAGATTCATTACACACAACTGAAGTAGTTCAAGCCTTTTATTGTTTTAATATTGATGATTTTGGCAAAAAAGTAAAGAAAAACCAAAAATCCCTATCTAAAAAAATTAGCATATTTCATCCGACCAATAAAAGAAAAGTGTTTTTAATACAAAAAAGTCAACCTTCAAATAATTATGTTCAGATATGCACTCAATACTTGGTCGGGAATCCTTTCGCAGAAATGACTGCTTCAATGCGGCGTGGCATGGAGGCAATCAGCCTGTGGCACTGCTGAGGTGTTATGGAGGCCCAGGATGCTTCGATAGCGGCCTTAAGCTCATCCACAGTGTTGGGTCTGGTGTCTCTCAACTTCCTCTTCACAATATCCCACAGATTCTCTATGGGGTTCAGGTCAGGAGAGTTGGCAGGCCAATTGAGCACAGTAATACCATGGTCAGTAAACCATTTACCAGTGGTTTTGGCACTGTGAGCAGGTGCCAGGTCTTGTTGAAAAATTAAATCTTCATCTCCATAAAGCTTTTCAGCAGATGGAAGCATGAAGTGCTCCAAAATCTCCTGATAGCTAGCTGCATTGACCCTGCCTTTGATAAAACACAGTGGACCAACACCAGCAGCTGACATGGCACCCCAGACCATCACTGACTGTGGGTACTTGACACTGGACTTCAGGCATTTTGGCATTTCCTTCTCCCCAGTCTTCCTCCAGAGTCTGGCACCTTGATTTCCGAATGACATGCAAAATTTGCTTTCATCCGAAAAAAGTACTTTGGACCACTGAGCAACAGTCCAGTGCTGCTTCTCTGTAGCCCAGGTCAGGCGCTTCTGCCGCTGTTTCTGGTTCAAAAGTGGCTTGACCTGGGGAATGCGGCACCTGTAGCCCATTTCCTGCACACGCCTGTGCACGGTGGCTCTGGATGTTTCTACTCCAGACTCAGTCCACTGCTTCCGCAGGTCCCCCAAGGTCTGGAATCGGCCCTTCTCCACAATCCTCCTCAGGGTCCGGTCACCTCTTCTGGTTGTGCAGCGTTTTCTGCCACACTTTTTCCTTCCCACAGACTTCCCACTGAGGTGCCTTGATACAGCACTCTGGGAACAGCCTATTCGCTCAGAAATGTCTTTCTGTGTCTTACCCTCTTGCTTGAGGGTGTCAATGATGGCCTTCTGGACAGCAGTCAGGTCGGCAGTCTTACCCATGATTGCGGTTTTGAGTAATGAACCAGGCTGGGAGTTTTTAAAAGCCTCAGGAATCTTTTGCAGGTGTTTAGAGTTAATTAGTTGATTCAGATGATTAGGTTAAGAGCTCGTTTAGAGTACCTTTTCATGATATGCTAATTTTTTGAGATAGGAATGTGGGGTTTTCATGAGCTGTATGCCAAAATCATCAGTATTAAAACAACAAAAGAACTGAAATATTTCAGTTGGTGTGCAATGAATCTAAAATATATGAAAGTTCAATTATTATCATTACATTATGGAAAATAATCAACTTTATCACAATATGCTAATTATATGAGAAGGACCTGTATATATGTAAGTCTTCAATACCTTTTTTTTATCAGGATAGATTAACAAAAGCTCTCATATATATGTCTCCAAGGACAACATTACTATAAATAAATTCCTTAGAGACAAAAAGAAGAAACTGGCACTCATACATTACACACACATTATTTAAATGAACATAAACATAGGATCCAGCACAGTACTTGTACAATAGAGCCATATGAAGGGAACAATTAAACACAAGGTCAAATTAAAGGTGGAGTCAGCAACTCTGGAGAATGCTTGTTGTCAAAATCACTTTGTCAAAATCATATCAATATCTCAAATCTAACAAATCCACAACCTGTCTGCCCTATGTCTGCGCTGAAAGAAGATTCAATGTTAATACACAGCCTAAGATCTGTAAATGGGCAAGTTGCTAGCAACGGTGGGCCCACTTTGTTTGTTTGTTTACATAGGCTGTGTATAAACACCAGCTTTTCTTTCAGCGCGCACAGGTAGTACAGACAGGTAGCGGATCTTGATGAGATATTCACTGATTTTAAGCAAAGGTGATTTTTGACAACAAGCGTTCTCCAGGATAACTGACTCCACCTTTAGGTAGTGGCCATATACCTTGTGTAGGTCTATGTCGTAGGTGTAATCCATGACAGGAGTGGTGTTCTGTGCAAACAGCTGGCCCGTCATGGTGCGGTAGGCCTTGCCGTTGATATTGGCCATGGTGTGCTGCAGCACCTCGTGCAGCTCTGACTCCTCCATCTGCGGCGGAGGCAGCAGGTCACTCTTCAGCAGCTCCTGGGCGGTGGGCCGCAGCGCCGGGTCGTGGTTCAACAGCCATTCTATCACTTTCCTCTGGAGGATACAAGGAAGAGACAAAGAGAGATGTTCTATTGTTCAACTGGGACTTAGAGGTGGAGTCAGCCATTCTGGAGATATTCACTGATTTTGACAAAAAGGTCATTTAGACAACAAGCATTCTTCTAATGACACAGAAAATGTTCATCCATCACACGCCTCACCTGTGTTCCCTGCTCGTAAGCCGTAAAGTCCTCAGGGAAGACGACGGGCCCCTGCAGCGTGAGAAGAGATGGCGTCAGTAACAAAGCGTTTTCAAAAGCCCCCCCCCCACACACACAGTCCAAATGACCCACAATGGATTGCTCCCAGAACATGGAACTTACCCCACGCAGCTGGCTCAGGACACAGATACGCTCGGCCCCGGTGGTCATGGGCCGGTAGGACATCTCAAACAGGATGATACCCAGGCTAAACAGGTCAACTTTCTGAGGGACGGAAAGGAATGGATGAATACCACACACTCTGTACAGGAGCAATGTTGTTTGCATTGATGTTGACCGATAGGGTTGGGCGTCATACCGCATCCCCCACATATTGAAAAATAGCAACAGTATTCCATTAATAACCAATATAAATACATCTGCTGTGTATATGTGCACATGTTCATAATGTGGGTCAATGTCCCGCAGCAGCACCAATGCCTGTGTTTGAGGATGCTATAAAAGAGATGACAGAATTCTTGAAAATGATGTAGGCCTCGTTGGTGCAATTAACAACCTGTCAGAAAAGGACTTGCTATTTGCTCCAACTAGTCACGTGACAAAAATAAAAACGTACAAGTAAATTACATGCAGTGATTTTGTTTGTTCTCTTCATTTGGAACGTTACAGGTTGTATTGAGTTACATTGTGATGTGTTCAAGCACAAATTTGTGTTTGGTAAAGGTAACCTTATCGTGATATGTTATCTTGTAAAGTGTAGTGTTAGGCGAAAAACTAAAACAAATAGTAGAAGTACAAATAGGTAGTAACTAACTAACAGTAATACTGTGTGCCGGGGGTATCATTTTCGGCAAGGCTTAAAGTTATCAAAAACTGGATACCGCCCACCCCTATTGACTAACAAGCATAAACCAGTGTCATGAAGGCAATTGCATAATCTAAAAAAAATCTGAATTCTTACTTGGTTGTAGGTGGCTTTTGTGTTTCCTTGAACCTCTGGGCTGACGTAGAGGGCGGTACCAACCATGCCCGTCATGTTACCTTGAAAAATAGTCATGTAAAAGCAACACAAAGCGTCAGGTAAGAACATGCACATCAGATACTAAACCGTTACACAGGGTGAACGCTTTCAAACTCTCTCTGCACCTGTTGGGTCTGGTTTGGGCATTGCTCCTGAGCCGCTCTCCTCCACTTCAAGTGTAGCGGCAGCCTGCGAGAAATAAACAGTTTTTTTTTGGTTTTTCGATCAAGCTATGCAATGAGACACAGCTAGACAAGTTTCAATATTTTGCAGGGTGAAGGTGTTAAAGGTGAAGTAAGCGGTTTATTTATGTTAATGTTATGTTATGTTAAGTGTAAAATCGCACTGTATTCATACAGTGATCACTTATGTGCGCGTTTCATAAAGCCGATCTCTCAGTCAGCTGCTTTACATGTAATCGGCAAATAAACTTATTGTAGTATCCCGACATTTTTATCCAATCAGAAGACAGAACGCTACAAACCGACACTCGTCTCACTCATATATAGTATATACACTCCATGGTCTCACTGCCGGTGCACGCCAGAGCAACAGATGGGTGAATGTGTATGCGCCTACAATGGCCGAGCAGGTAAAAATCCTTCCCAATGTCTGTTTTGATGGTTTTTATCATGTGTTATCACACTTATGGATCTGAGATGATGCTAGATAACTTGCTGCTTCAAGACCGCAGTGCATTAATGTGGTGACGTAGGGACGAGCGAGGGGACTGCTAACTGCAGCAACTGACAGGAAGTTAGCTAAAAGAACCATTCCGCTTACGAAACCTTTAACTACTTACCACATTAGCGGGATGGTCTGTAGCAAGGCCAAAGTCTCCGATCTTCACGTGGTCCTGCGAGTCGAGAAAGATGTTGACGGGCTTCAAGTCCCTGTGAATCATGCCCTAAAAGAGAGGGAGGGTGGATGAAGGGATCTGCTAGGTCATGGGTAGCTGAAAACATGGCTTCCTTCTCGTTAACATGTTTTATGGCACGTATCTTTAAAGGTCATTGGAAACTCAGACACACACACAGATTTAACACCTGCTGGTGGATATAAGCAAGGCCATCCAGTATTTCCCTGTAGAGTCTCCATAACCGAGTCTGGTCCTGGTGCAGGCCGTGATCTATGGTGTCCCTTAAAGTGCTCTTTTCACAGTATTCCATCTGTCAGGAACAGAAGATTTGTATTAGGTGTAAGGAATAGACCTCTGGTGATAAAAAAAAATGGAGGATTGAGATGAAGCTTACTTGTATGTACAAGTAATGTGCTATGAGCTGAGGCCGATCCGAGTCTGTGCTCTCCGACACATCAGTCACCGGCCTTTTGCGCGACTCAACCTGCGAAAGGAAACACAATCTGATTGGTGCGCTGTGACAGAAGCTGGCGAATGCAAAGACGTTAATTTAAGTTACAGTGCGTAACTTTTTCATATGAATGAATGGCGGTTAAATTCAAGCCATTGCCAAATGAGTTGACGCAAAGTTCATCAAGCCCATCTGCTCCACAAAACTCTCTATGCATTTCTCAGTATGGCAGCGTTTACAAACTGGTGTTGCCCCCAGACACTGGCAGAGGAGCTCAGAAGAAATGTTTCAGTTGTTGATTCTACTGCTAAGAAAAAACCTGGACATACAGCAGAAGGAATAAAATCCATGCACAACCACAGAAAGCTTATCTCATGTAGATGCGCCGACAGTGTCGTTGTACTTACTCAGAATTCCTCATAGGGCGGCGACAGAAGTTACGCTCTAAATAACACAGTGAATAACTAAATAAGCTTTAAATAACACAGTGTAAATATTCAAACCTGTGACAGCTCGTCCATGCTCTCATCCCCGTTGTCAAAGATAATGTCACTCTCAGAATCACTATCGGATGGCCTAAAAGCAGAAAAAAAAGAGAAAGAAGTTTGTGAAGGAGAAAATCTCACTGGGCTTACTTGCCACTTATTAAATAAAGAACACTTACAAAAACGAGGCACCAAAGACATCTTCCTCGTCATCATCATCATCATCCTCTTCGTCACTTGACTGGTGTCTGCTACATTTGGCGCTGGAGGATCTCTCGATGGAGGTGGACCACTCCACCGAGCTGGAGAGGGCCGGAGGAGGAGCCACGTCCTCAATGTTATCGGCCAGGCCCAGTTCGTTGAGTGGACGCTGCTGGTGCTGCTGCTGCTGCTGCTGCTGCTGTGGAGGCTTTCTGCCCTGAGGAGCCTTGTCCTCGGCGCTCCAGGGCTCAGAGCTGTCAGTGTTGCTCAGCGCGCCCGACGGAGACTCGTGGCGCTCGATCCACGCGTTGTAGTAGCGCACAATGTTCTCGTGGTTGAGGCGCGAGAGCAGCGTCACCTCGCCTTTGATCCGCCGGAACTGCTTACTGGCCGGGTTGACCTGGATGCGCTTGACGGCGTAGTAGCAGCCGTCTAGTTTATTCTGAACCTGGAAGGTGATGCAAGACAAGTGGACACAAAGGCATTACATACAACTTTCTCAGAAGAAAAATTCAAAAATAAAAGAAGTGTGTTTAAGAAGAGCCTACCTTTATGACGGCACCAAAGGCTCCCTTTCCGAGAAGCTGGAGCTCCTCAAACTCATTGAAGTAGCGGGAGAACTGCCTCTGCACAAAGCTGAAGGGAGCGCTGAGGATGTGGCTCTGTGGGATGACTGACGATGGGAAGTCTGTGCCGAGGTCTGAAACCACAAAACGAGGTAAACTATTTTCGAGTTGAAATATTTATTATTATTAGGGGGCCAAGTCCGAGCAGGAGCTGGGACCGCGTTTTGCACAGCAACGCGGTTCCCAAGCCCTGCGGGGCAGGGAACCCTATTGTTTTATTATTATTATTATTACTATTATTTTTTTTATCTTTCTCATTCACAACAACATAGCATCATAAATGTGGGGGTTGGTATCAGCTCCCTATCTTTTACACTGTACACTGTAATGTATACGATACAATAAGATATTCTATTCTATTCTAAAATGTTCAATGTCTTTTATCATGCAAAACTGACAGATGTACTCTTATTCCACCTTCTCAGATGTAGGTGTTTCGCTGCTGGGATGCTGGGAAGTTAAATATCTTTCTATTAATTAAATTGACAAAATCAGAAAATTGCTTATAGTGACAGGCACATTTGTCAATTTTCGGAAACATGTAGTTGATTTGTTTGCTTGTTGAGTTACTTTCAGGACATGTATATGACCTTCTGGGCTGGAATCCTGGCACTGTGGCAGGGTTTTAGGCGAAGGCGGCTTGAGAAAAGAGTGGTCCAAAAGCTGTTGGGTCGTCCAGCGCTCAGCATCATTCAGGCACACGCACCTATGGAAAAGGGACACGTGCGTGCAGTATAGTATAGTATAATAGATGGTGCAGTAATCACTCTGGCTGGAATATTCTAGTCTACCGTACTGATCCACATTGTGCTGAAAAATCTGCTGACAACACACAACATATTTGAATAAATCTCCACCACCAGTCAGCCTATAAAACATTGTGACCTAAAAGAACGAACCAGTGTTTCTGCTCGTTTCAGCCTATTAACACTAAATCACATATGCTTCACATTACATTCAACCATTTTGCAAGGCATGGCAACTATTTCAGTAATTGTTTTGTCATTACACCAGAAATTCTTTTCAAGCATAAATGCACAAACATGCATGGTTTCAGCTTCCCACATGTGACCATTTAACCATGTCACCTTGGCCTATAGGAGATGATAGTCATTCATTTTTTACTGTTGTCTGATGTTTTATAGATCAGATTAATGAGTTAATAATTGGAAGAATTATCCATAAGGAACTAATCATTGGCTGCAGCCCTATTCTAATGAACAGTATTTGCTTTTGTCATTAAAATTATGTTAATTAAACCAATCTGTCTATTCATTTGTATTACCATGTAAAAATAACATGACAACAATTGGGGCGGCTGCAGCTAAGCAGGGTAGAGCAGTCGCCCACAGATTGCCACTTGTCTGTTGTATGAGTGTGTGGGTGACCGGGTGAATGAGACAAACTATGTGGGGAAAAAAGCGCTTCATAATTTCAATCCAAATAAAGTTAGGGAGAACAGAGTGCAATCTTATACACTGCAGTAAATGATCAGCGCTATTGTTGAATATAATGAACGGGTAGACACTTTAAAGATCCTTAACCAAGCTGGTGATGAGGTATCACTCCATTACATACTTCTGGAGGAAATCCTGAAAGTCAGCGGGCAGGCTGCTGGGCACCGTCACTGGATACTCCTTCACCTCCTTGCCCTGACTCAGAGCCAGCAGCATCAGCCCCAGGTTCCACACGTCGCCCTTCTTGCCCGTTTTGGAGGGCATCGCCGTGTCCTCCGAGAAACGCACGTGGGCTTGCTCAAAGATGTCCTCCTTGCAGATGTCGGCGAAGCGCTTGGATAGGCTGTAGTCGGTCAGTCGAACGTTGCCCTCAGAGTCGATGAGTACACTGGACGGCCCCAGCTGTTTGTGGACCACGGAGTTGGAGTGAAGGTAGTCGAGCGCGGCCAGCAGCTGGGCCGTGTAGTGGCACAGTTTATCCAGCGGGAGAGAGCCGTGGGCGAGCAGGCTTTGGTTCAGGTTGATGCCGGCCACGTGCTCCACCAGCAGGTAAACCACCAGGCAGTCCTCCTTTTCTATGGAGCTCAGCGCCTTGTAGGGCACCAGGTTTGGGTGATCAAGCCGAAGGAGGGAGTTGAACTCATTTTCTGCCCCGTGGATCTACACACAAGAAATCACATGGCGAGAAGTCATTTGTGAGTCTGTTTCCAAAGTATTTTTCACATTTCCTTGCTCTTAAAAAATACTCAAATACATTATGTACATTATGATATTAACTGCTCCCTTCTCTAACTTGCCTGCTTTTTGCAGTTCTCAATCCTTGCTTTCTCCTGGCTGGTTAAGAACGTGCCCAATTTCTTGTTCCAGCACAGCGACCACTCGTAGATCACAGCGAAGTCTCCCGAGTTTGCCTCGAATCCGTTGAAAACGCTCCGGTTGAGCCTCTCGCTTACACCTGTAATAATCACGAATGCAAACCGCAGATATAGAAGAAGGTAACTGGGGTGGACAGAGCCATTTTTGCACCAACCTAGCTGCTTCTTTTTTTTTTTGGCAGGTCTCACCTAAGCTTTTCCCTCTGTGGACAACCAGTTCTCCAAAAGTGCTGCCGAAGAAGTGAAGAAGTTCTTGCGGGCGATGGTTGTCTTCATTAACCGTGTCACGCCTGGGAAAAACAGATACAACACAAAGCAGTATGGCGATAGTTGTTGAACATAATGAGCACCTCACAGTATTGGTAGATTTGGTCATGCTGAATACCTGTGGCGTGTATTTGAGGTAGTTCGACGGCGGCTAGCGACTGCCTTCTTGGCTTCTGTCAGATCAGGAGGAATTCCACCCGGGCTGGGCGGGCTCTTGCCCAACAGTGAGCTGTTAGCATTGACTGGCTGCTCCATACTCTCCAGTCGCTCCTGTGACATAGCACAAAAAAAAAGAAGGAAATTACAACACTGATTTCGTCATTGTGATTTTAATGCAAGTGATATAATACAAACTGTGCTATTCTATTGAGATCAGTTGAAAATATTGCATTACAGACACCTGTTTGGCAATCTCCTTCCTTCTCTTTTCCTCTCGTTTCTCATCCTCTCTTCTTTGGATTTCAGCCATGATCTCTTTTTCCTACAAGAATAATAAAAAAAGACTTCGGTCAACAATGCCGATAAACTACAGCTTCTCTCCGTTGTTTGGGGTTCAGTTGTTTATGGAATAGTTTGTCATGTCTATTCAAAATCAAAACAATCCAGTTCAAACTGACTCCAGTGTTCAGCCAATTAGAGAATTTTTTGGCAAAGAAATAATAGTACAATTTGTAAAAAGAATGAAAAAAAAAATATTATTTTTTTATAATTATTAATATAATTATTAGCATCATTATTGGTATTGCTGCTATTACTAAACTATATTCTGACTGCCTTTATTTTTATTCAATTTAATTGGAGGGTTGGGTTGTTTCTCTTGTTGTTAGGTGTTAATAACTATGTAAAACCGTGTGAAATATAATTGTAAAAGTATGGATTTTATGCATCAACATCACAATAAAGATACATGTGAAAAAAAGAAGTATCTTATTGTGAATTCTCAAGTGTAGAACAGTGGCGTTCAAGTGTTTAGTTTCCGGTGAACTGTCTTGATATAAATCTATCATCTATTAATTAGCTGATGGGTTTTTCTTCTTTGTATTAACAGTATAAACGATCATTTTATAGTTTCAAGTGCAACAAAAACATAAGATAAATGTTATCGTTCCAGCCAGAAAAAAAAACAATATTTGTGAATAGGTCGGACAGATCAACTGAAAATAACATTTGTTGCCAAACTGCCCCTGATAAAACCGTCTTCCTAACCATATCCTCCTCCTGCTTGCGCTGCTGGTCCATCTTGTGTTGCTCCTCCTGGGCTAGTTTCTCCTGCTGCTTCCTCTGGTTCTTCAGCATCTCCTCATGGAAGGAGCTAGACGGAGGCTTGTTGTGCTCACTCAGGAAGCCCTGGATGTGGTCCGCTAGTTCATAAATCATCACCTAGGAAGACATGTGGGTAGGTAACAACAAGTAAGTCTGTGTTTATACTTGTATCCGTGTGTGTGTGTGTGTGTGTGTGTGTGTGTGTGTGTGTGTGTGTGTGTGTGTGTGTGTGTGTGTGTGTGTGTGTGTGTGTGTGCGCGTGCGTGCATGTGTGTGTGCGTGCGCCCTCACCTCCCCACAACGTGCCCCTGCCAGCTTGGTGAGTTCGCTCTGAAGGTTCTGGAGGTTTTCGTTTGACAGACCTTTTGCATTCTTTAGCTCCAGCTCCGGAGGCCTGTCGGTGGCCAAGAGGGAATGATTCACAGTTTAACACAGTCACATCTTTGTTCTGACAGTGCCTACATTCAGCCTGTTTAGGTCACAGCTGTTCCAAACAGAGACACATGCTGCATCTTCCCAATTTCTTCCCACACATGTGAGCTCACCAGGATTCAAATAGAAATCTATTTTCAGCCCAAAAGTAGATTTATAAGTGAGAAAATCTCAGTATTTATTGAGTACATGCAGGCTTTTGGCAACTAGTTCCTCTCACTCTCTAACTTTCCAATAAGGAATAGCTGTTTATAAAGCTTTAATATCTAACTTGCATGTGACTTGCAACATACTCATTTTCTCTCTGATGTTTTCATGGATCTGCTGGTTATTACATGCATGCACGATGGATTTATAAATTAGATGACACCTGACAAATTCCTGTCTTGCGTCACAAGAAGACACAAGCCAGGAATGTCTCACATGCATGAAAGAAAATCAGGCTGCATGGCAGAGTGGTACTTTATGTCTTGTGTGAAAACATGCAAGTGTTCAGAATACAATGCTACAATCTTCTTTGCATTAATAGGCCTAATATTGTCAATGTATGCAGAGGAGAATGAAGGAAATAAATAAATACAATGAATAGATATAACTAATTGAAAGAAGGGAACAGTCTAGCAATAATGATCATAGCACACATGGAGAAAGCATGGGTCAGTACTCACACGTCCGGGTAGGTGGATGGACATCTGACCTGCAAGTCCACAGTCACGTAGCATTCCTCCCCAGGGCTGAGCCCGTTGGGCCGCAGGCAGAGGTGCACCTCTGGAGGCCTATTGACCTGAAAGTACAATCAACAAATCCTTATTGATGGAGGGGGAAAAAACGAACTCCTAAATGTAATATTTGAGAAATAATGTGTCAATGTTCAGCTCCCGGAAGGCAACTCGTCCTGTTAACAACTATTGCTACCTTCCACGGATCCTCCTTCCGTAGATCCTGGAAATCATCTCCGAAGATAGACGCGAGAGCTTCTAGTTCGTTTTCCTGCTGGTCTTCTTGCTGGCCGCTCATTCTTCTGCCTCGGCTACATGGCAGTCCTGCTGTGCTGTCTGTCACAGTAGTGTCGTGGCCGTCAGACAGAAGGAGGAAGCGGGTCCGCTCTGCACACCGCTCCGCCGTACCTCCGTTGTTCCGGCAGTGTGTAACCTGCAAACTTTAGCAGATAAAACGCCTCCTTGTCATTAACAACTCGGATCACAACAACTTATTGCACCGACGACCACAACAATGCTGCGACTGGCGCGTGGCAGTTGCGAGATGTGTCGCAGTTGAAAACGTCATCACGTTTCTTTTTTCGAAAAACACAATGGCCACTAGAGGGCAGTATTCATCCTAAGCTGATACTGGGAAACTTGTTTTGGCATCTGTGAGAAATTGAAATGCTGGGCTGGAACATTTCAGTACCTTGACTTGACTAAAAGGGCTCTAATACATTGAGTAGCATTTTACTGTTGTAGCTGACCGAGGTATCCTACAGCTAATTTCATTATTTATTTGTTTACATGGCTACTGATGTGTGATCGGTTATTGTTTTAACATGTAGGCCTATCATTTTTCAGTCAAGTTCAACAAATGTCTGCATGCACATTTTCAAATGGTAAAGTAACTATGAGATAAGATAGAGACAAATGTATAGGGACATCAAATAGTAATGCTGTGTGGGCTGCAGTACAGTCCTACTTGAGTAAATATACTTAGTACTCTCTGCTTCCGCCATTGTAAAACCAGCTTCAAAGATAATATGGGCTGAAGTATAGCAGAGTGAGTGGGTCAAAGGTCAAGATCGATTAAGATGATTTGTAGCTTTAATGTTCTTCTCAGTATTGATTTACAAATGATTTATAACAACAACAAACATTATATTTACTTCAAGGGGTAGGCCTACTGTAGTAATTAAGTATGTTTCCATAAAGTTGGAGGACATACTTTTTTGATGGTCTAATTGATGCTGCAGAAGCTGACATATCCTGACCATGAGTGCCTAGTATACAAAATTACTTGATCCTACACTTCCCACAATGCAATGTAAGGCAATTCATTGAGAAATCGTGCAAATGTCGTTCTACATCGTAAATCTCGCACCTCCAGTTTGCGCAGGCTCTTTGTTGAGAGAGTTTCCGATGTTGTTCTCTCAGTCTTGACAAAGGTCCTCACGGAAGACAAAAGTTTTCTAAAGTTTTGGGCTGGAAAAGTGACCTTGATATAGATACCCTAGAACAGGGTGTGAGAGAGTGAACCCCCCCCCCCCCCCCCTTTTTTTAATACATTTTAACATCTTAATCCAGTGGTTTAATCCTGCTTCCTTTAAGCATGGATAGTAGTGACTGAGTGTGCAGCGGAGTGAGAAAGATAGACAGACAGACTTGCCCAAATGATTGACTAGTTAAATGTCATTCACACACCCAGTGTTTTTTCGCTAGTGCCTCCAATGTCCTGCTGGAGGATAATAGTAGCCAGTGGAGAACCAGACCCTCCTAGAGGGGTCCGGGGGTATGCCCCCCAGGGAGATTTTTTTTCACCTTTTTAAAGTGAAATGCATGAATCTGGTGCACTTTGAGATGAAAATTAAGAGGCTAAATATGAGGAATTTTGTGTGAACAAATAATTTGGAGACACTGGGTGTGATGAATTAGAAGCTATTGAAGAAGGACACATGGATTTTCCATAAAAATATTAATTTAAAATTAAAACAATTATGCAGGGTTGGGCTTGGTGCTCTTTTTCTTTAACGAGACCTATTTCTCTGTAATATAATGAATGCATTTAAATGCAATGAGAGGAACGAAGCAGAAGAACGCCCCACAGTTTGAAAACCACTGCCTTAGAATATTGTATAAAGAATGATCAAATAATAATATTCATTACATTTGTTTTGACAAAACTCCTGGATTTAGGATTAAACACGCTTTGTCACTGTTGCTTGATAGCCTGATAGCGAATCACATCTCCTTTATTCACAAATCAAAACAATATTGCTACGAGAGTCTTCTGTGGCATGCAACTAACTATGAGATGCTTCAGCTGCATCCAGCTCCTATCTGTGCAGATAAAGAGGAGAACACAGCTATAAATAGGAGGCTCCACTCTCTGGTGGAACAGCATGGAACAGAAGATTACACTCTCACATACCTCCAGCTATGACATAAACTCACACATTATAGACTGCTCTTTTATATCTGAATCATCCTTTCTGACCTGCAGGCCTGAACCAATACATTGATGTTATAAGTACAAATGCATGATTGGTATTCCCTGCAGATCTGCCCATATGTGGTACTTTCTTGGGGATTCTAGTTGTGTCAACGAATACTATGTCAAATCTTTGTCTCATTCCTGCACAGATGAAGGTGTTACCTCATAAGGTACCATGTACTGTACATCAAGGATACATATGGAGAAGTGGGTGGTACAAATATGGAGCTCCTCTTTGCACACTGGCAACTTGGGGAATGGGAACCTCAGTGGCTGCTCATTCATGACTCTGCTGCTCAGCATAACCCTACAAGGAGACAGCTGGGCCAATCAGCTGCAAGCACTGAAACCGTCAGGCCACTCAGACAGTCGGATGAGATACAGAGCCCGGCTGGCGTTACCATCAGCTGTTGCACACGCTGTTGAGGAGGCTCAGCACACATACCGGCAGCATGGTTCCCAGACGTTTACAATGTTTTCATTTCCTTAACAAGACACCAGTGAAACAGTCCCGATTGGGTCATCCTAGGAGTATATCAAAAACCCTCCTGAGAGATATGATGTGTAACTGTGTATTAAAAGCACATTATGCATCACATGTAGAGAAAATACACTATATTAAAACTCTTTATTGCATAAATAATGATAATAATAATATATAATAACAGTCACATTGTGTCTTGACTGACATGTCATGTCATGGCAACACAAATGCAAAATTTGCATGGTTTTAAATATTGAAGTATGAAATATTATAAAGTTTGTGAAATGAACTTTAATTTTAGAAATGCAGATGACTCCTTTTTTTAACTCTTTCCTGAAACCTGCCAATAATATTCCCATTAACCATCACAACAATAACTGAACATTTTATTCTCAACCAACATTTCCCTGAAACTGTGTCAGTCGAGTGGCTCCCATCCATGTATGTAAAACCCACTTTCCTGGGGCTTGTTGATTTTTGCCGGCAGCTCTTATTTGGACTTGTGTGAACCCCTCAGCCCCGCCCCTGGTCCCTAGACCCAGTCCGGGTCTTATTTAAGGGGCTCCTCTCGCCCACCACCCTTTGTCCCAGTGGAAGCATCCGTCTACCAGTGCACCTTGGTGAGTACACTTCACAGCTTGTTTCTCTGAACCACTGTGGTTATCTGTGTCATTTGTGTGAACAGTTTTATCAAGTCCATTGGTTGTGCTTTGAGCTGATGATACTTGGATGAATGAATTGGATGATGTGGGTTAAGGTTAGGGGTCAGCCAACTCAAGCTTTTCACATGCAGTCACATCTTACTGAACTTGACGAGTGCAGTTAAAACTGGGCTTACTGGTTATGCTAGATGTATTGCCATGGAATGTTGAACTTCACACTGTCATTATTAGATGAAGTGGAGAAGCATATAGAGAATACAGTATTTCCAACATGTTATGTGAGAGTTTGACTTGGATCAGTGCACTAAAGCTGGGGAAGAGTTGGCCACATTCCCCCTGTGCTCAAATGAATGAAGTGAAGAGGCAGCCGAGGCATGGAGCCATGTAGTAAAACAAAAGTATCACCGTGAGCTGAAGGATTAGTGCCTGCCTTGCTCTCAAACAGGCTCTCGCAGACCTGAAATAGCAGGAGATCCATGTGTCACTTTTTTTCACCCTGTTAGCACAGCAGGGCTGCTGAGCTCAAAATAGATCTCAAGACTCTCTGTTATGTCCCTTTTTGGTGCTACCTCAGCAGCTCTGAGATGCCTCAGGAACAATCACAGCAGTGGTGGTGATATGTTATCAGTAGATGTACAACAGGGTTAGCTCCCAAAATAGCACCTGAAGTTGTCCGATTAGCTCTCTATAGATAGAAACCATTGAGGTGGGCTGTATTAGGGTTTGAAAGTGATAATAACTTCGAAGCAAGTTGTGAGATAGTGTTGACAGGTCTTCAAAGGTGCCCTGCACCACGGCTAACACATACTAATCATAATGAGCGATTTATTGATTGCGCCACTGACCTTTCCAGATATAGCGTGCCTGGTCACTTCATCACATTATCAGCAGCTCCAGTGATAAAGTGTTTGTGATGGCTCAATTATAACAGGCCCTCATGCTATGTATTCTATGGTAGGCTGTTAAGACAGCTGCTCCTAACACCCAGCCTGTAACTTCCCTCCTTGCTCTTCCACCCCCCTACCCCTCAAACTCTAGACCACCCCAGTGAAGCCTAATCATGTGTGACGACGAAGAGACTACCGCCCTTGTGTGCGACAACGGCTCTGGCTTGGTCAAGGCTGGGTTTGCCGGAGATGACGCTCCCCGTGCTGTCTTCCCTTCCATTGTTGGAAGGCCCCGCCACCAGGTTCGGCCTTCGCTGCCTACCCAATCTCATCCAGTGTTACGAGTCATGCAAAGTAAGAAAAAGCCTAGAAAGATCTCACTTCCTGTGTCTTATGTTCCTATCTTACTTCTTCCCTCAGGGTGTGATGGTCGGTATGGGTCAGAAGGACAGCTACGTAGGTGACGAGGCCCAGAGCAAGAGGGGTATCCTGACACTCAAGTACCCCATCGAGCATGGCATCATCACCAACTGGGATGATATGGAGAAGGTGCGTGTTGACAGGGGGGACTCCTTTACAATTACAACATTCATGGCAGCTGACCTTCCGCATCTTTGAGTATTAACACTCTGGCCACCATTGTAAAGGCTGCTTATTTTTAGATTGGGCTCTTTGTTTAGAAGACCTGGCTGTTGTTCACCCAGTCGAGACTTGTTCCCTTCCTGACTTCAGCTGTTGTTTTTCAGATCTGGCACCACACCTTCTACAATGAGCTGCGTGTGGCCCCTGAGGAGCACCCCACCCTGCTCACTGAAGCCCCCCTGAACCCCAAAGCCAACAGGGAGAAGATGACCCAGGTACTTTACACTAACTTCTCCCCGCTCCGTTTTCACTCATTTGTTCTTGGATTAAGACGAGCCATTTACATTTCTGCTTGCTGTCTCTCGCAGATCATGTTTGAGACATTCAACGTTCCCGCCATGTATGTGGCCATCCAGGCTGTCCTGTCCCTGTACGCCTCTGGCCGTACCACCGGTCAGTACACTGCAGCTTTTTTTTCACATGTGTATACCCAATTTGATCTTATAACTGAACACAGTTATGGAAGGTGCTACAATGTAAAACACTTTTGAAAATGTGCTCTTCGCGGGTGTCTATCATCTGGATAGATTTCTGTGTCATTGTCAAGAGGAGGTGTTAATCCCTTTCCAGCAGGGTGTGTGTCTATAATGATGTCAGCGCCATTGTTAAGTTTATGATGAGAGACATGTACTTAAAGAGGGCCAATCCTCGCCTCCACAGGCACGCATAGCTGACTAACCATGATCCTTTATTTGGCTTGCCAAAGGTATCGTGCTGGACTCTGGTGATGGTGTGACCCACAACGTCCCCATCTATGAGGGTTACGCTCTGCCACACGCCATCATGCGTCTGGATCTGGCCGGTCGCGACCTGACTGATTACCTGATGAAGATCTTGACTGAGCGTGGCTACTCCTTTGTCACAACCGGTAGGCCTCTCATGCCCTCGTGGTGCATTCGTTAAGGGTGTTTTATGAGACACATATGTCCAAGTGTTTGTTTCTCAACACGTGAACTTTCTGCTCCATAGCTGAGCGTGAGATCGTGCGCGACATCAAGGAGAAGCTGTGCTACGTTGCTCTGGACTTTGAGAATGAGATGGCCACCGCCGCCTCCTCCTCTTCCCTGGAGAAGAGCTACGAGCTGCCCGACGGTCAGGTCATCACCATTGGTAACGAGCGTTTCCGTTGCCCAGAGACCCTCTTCCAGCCCTCTTTCATTGGTGAGAAACTAGTTGCATTTATTTATTTTTGACAGATCTATGAAATGCAGCACATTGTCTGGGATAAAACTCATCTCTTTGGGCTTGTCCTCTTCCAGGTATGGAGTCTGCCGGTATCCATGAGACCGCCTACAACAGCATCATGAAGTGTGACATTGACATCCGTAAGGACCTGTACGCCAACAATGTGCTGTCCGGTGGTACCACCATGTACCCTGGTATTGCTGACCGTATGCAGAAGGAGATCACAGCCCTGGCCCCCAGCACCATGAAGATTAAGGTGAGAGAACAGCATAGTTTTTTTTTAACTCATAACAGTCATTATAAAAAAGCGAATTCATTAACACATAATAAAACTTACATAATGTGTATTCTTTGCCTATAGATCATCGCACCACCTGAGAGGAAGTACTCCGTCTGGATCGGTGGCTCCATCCTTGCTTCCCTGTCCACCTTCCAGCAGATGTGGATCAGCAAGCAGGAGTACGATGAGGCAGGCCCCTCCATTGTCCACAGGAAGTGCTTCTAAACACACAACCAACCTCCTCTCGACCCTCCATTTGTACGTTGCTGTCTCCTGTACATATATGTTAACGTTCTGTTGTAATAAAGTAAAGCCCTTGTAAGAGTATAGGAGGTCTACTGTGTGTTTGATTGACAGAAAATTTGGATCATGAGTAGCTGTAAAATAAACCATTTAAAATGTTGGGACCTGCTCCAAGAAGATTTATTAGATTATCTGTATAACATGGCAGAGTAAAACACTGAAGAAAAGTTTAAAGCAGAGATACATTTTAGAATGACTGTATTTTGGACATATATCCATCGG
The DNA here is from genome assembly GCF_949987685.1 of Ammodytes marinus. Classification (NCBI taxonomy): domain Eukaryota; kingdom Metazoa; phylum Chordata; class Actinopteri; order Uranoscopiformes; family Ammodytidae; genus Ammodytes; species Ammodytes marinus. The sequence goes on along the minus strand of NC_137219.1, from coordinate 16,531,068 downwards.
TTAAAAAGGCAGTCTACAGTTCGTCTCCAGGAAAAGATCAGCCACATCAACATTTTACACGTTATCATGTTCTTAACTTCAGACCAAAATCATAAACCAGGGAATACTTTGAGCAACTGATAAGCATTTGCGAAGAAACGGTCAGCACTGTGTTACTTTAATCAAATAGAAAGCTATAGTTTGAGGGAAATAGATACTAGGACCTAAAGACACACTGCTGCTTTGTCTTTAGATATTTACAATCTTCAAAATGTAGCCTATCATGAAAGTCAAAAGTTCCTATACACTGGTGGATTTTTCCATAATTGGATCTCCTCACAGTCCACTCGGCTTCATGGTCTGCCACTCACAGCAATGCAAATACACCCAATAATGACTGACACTGTCACTATGACTTTATTGTGACATTTGTGAATATGTTATGTCAATTCAATTACGCTGGCCAGTGCCTTTTTGACCATGCCTGTATGCATCATAGATAGTATACAATTAAGGTATACAGGGTTTTGTATGCATACGAGCTTGCTGAAACATGGAATGTGATGCGTCCACCTAGTGGTTGAAGATAGAAGTGAACATTCACTTTTACATTAGAAATTGAACAAATACTGCCCTTGTTTTACTTTGCTTATTTAAAAAAAAAAAAAAAAAAGTAAGCCAGGACAGAGGGACGTTTTGATGTCACCAATGTGTAATGGGTAAAAATAACTATGCAGCAATTGACGTTGCAACCCCTACACACTTATTTGTCAAATTATCGTTAAGAATTGGCCCTAGTCATCTTACATTTTCAAGCCAAGGCAACTAAAACATAATCAAACGGTGTACACACACAGAGGTTATAGGCCTACATAATGTGCCAGTGCCACCAGTTAAATGATAACCTAATCATTAAACATAATAATAATCAAATAATTGAAATAGAACTTAATAAAATATGATCGTTCGTTCTTAAGGATACAATGTATACATTATGGGAGTGCAGTACTGCAGTAGCCTACAGATGCAGTTCAGTGTGTTTTTTTTTTATTTAAGATGTGATTCATTGGAATTACAGAGTCAACCGGTTGACAAGCGTCCGCTGGAAGCTTCGTGTTGCTCAACAGACACCGCCCCGTTCAGTGAAGCTGGCAAGTAAAACACACGCCTAGTGGAATGTTATTCGAACCCTTTACAGCCAATCACAGCACAGAGCGCCGCTATTTGAATGCTCTGCGGAAACCAGACAGCCTCGCAACAGAACCGGAGAGATCACCACAGCACAATGCAGTTAGCTAGGCGAAGAATTAATGTTGTGTAACTCACATAGTTTGCCTTTCGACAGGTGGGAATCAGTAAATTTAAAGTTGCGTGAGAGACCGATAAGTTATTTTTTTGTATGAGGCGTGTTAATGAGCTAACGTGACTTGCTAACGTTTGCTAGCTAACTGCAGTGCAACTGAAGCATGAAGCTAAGCGTCCCATAATGCAAGTGAGTGGAGTCGTGGACAACTCCTTCGGGGCAGAGTAGCTTGTAGCTCGCTTCTCTTGCTGTTAATGTTGCGGTTGTGGAGACGAAGCGTCGCTTGAGCATTTTGGGGGCACTTCAGGATGAGCCAGTCTCAGAAGTCTTAAGAAAGTGGTCAAGTTAGCAGATAATGTCAAGTTTTCTTCGGTCCTGACGGAAGACAGTGTCATACTTGTTGTGAAGTTGATTTTTGATAGTACAATATAGGAGAGTAAAATGAAAGTCATGGAGAAAAATGTAATGCGTCTTGTTGCCGTGGAACGCCTCCGTTCGGCATACGCGATAAAGACAAAGAACTGGAACAAAAACAAAGGGGCCAGCTGCAAGTCAACAGCCAGCAATTCGGTAAGTCTAAAGAAAACCAATGCACATTGTTCACTGTGATGCTTTGACTCTGGCAATATGTTATGACAGACCACGAATCAACAAGTTCACAGTATCAGGGTTGGACACACTATTGTTTAAGCTATTGCATTAAATTAGCATAGAATTACTCGAAGCATGCCCCCATTGATGATACCCATTTGTTCGCAGGCTGTTGTCACCCATGTCAGTCACAGCAGATGCTTTGTTTGGTTGTTCTCCTGATTATTCACACCATAAATTTCTTCAGCAGCAATGAAAGCACCCTCAACACGACACACAAGGGCGGTGTTTTCTCATAAATCCTTATGGGAAGTTTTTGTGTTTATATTTGGACATTTGTCAATATATTATTATTAATTAATAGTGTTATTTGGGCAAAGCAACGCCTTACTGCCAGTTGTTAAATTAAGGGCAGGTTTTTTTCTTGCATACTTCACTGGTGATTGGCTCACGGGAGTCACAAGGTTTGTATCAGGAGACTTAGGTGACTTTTCAAATGACCAGTGAACTTCTGCAATTGGAAGGAATGCCCTAAAATTGAGCAAGAGATTACACATGTTGCAAACTTTTAGACTGTCTAGGGGTGAAGAAATAAATTCTTCCACACTGAAAAACACTGGACATCTTTGAGGTTAAAAACTGATCATGGCTGTCTCTATAACAAACGCATTGCTGGCAGCTAAGATTTTTTAACATAGTTGAATACATGTTTTTCTCTCTCTAATTGTTTAATTGACCTGCTTAAAGTTTACTGTGCAGAGTCTTATTTTCTATTGTTTGATTTTTTTCCCCCCCAGGTAAAGGTTTTTGGTTTGTCCCTGGAGAGCTTACCGTACTATAATATGGAATGTGGGCAGGTGCCAAGGCAAGTTCACATACTTCAGCTTACATTTGGAATCCGATTTCTTGTCCCATCGTGTACACTTATGCTAATAACATTTCCCCTGCACTCTTAGCTTTCTGGTCGACGCATGCATGACACTGCTGGCACATGTGGACACAGAGGGCCTGTTCAGAAAATCAGGCTCTGTCATTCGTCTGAAAGCGCTCAGGGTGAGTGATGGCTGAAGTTGACCTTGCATTCAATGAGGGACTTTGACCCTCAGTAAGGGCACAGACAAAACCAAGCTGTGTTTTTGTTTGTTTTGTCTGTCCCAGGCAAGACTGGATGCGGGTGAGGAGTGCCTGTCTACTGCGCTGCCCTGTGACGTGGCCGGTCTGTTGAAGCAGTTCTTCAGAGAGCTGCCAGAGCCGGTGATACCCACAGAGCTGCAGGAGGCCTTTCTCAAGGCCCAGCAGCTCCCCACAGGCGAGGACAGGACCGCTGCCACCATGCTGCTGTCCTGTGTGCTACCCGACCGAAACCTAAGCGTCCTGCGTCACTTCTTTGACTTCCTCCACAATGTGTCTATGAGGTACTTGAATGGAATTTATTGGGTTTACTTTGTGTTTTTAACATTTATCTATTGGTTATTTGCAAACATCAATCTCCTATTTTTTTTTCCTTTACATTTTGTGTTCAAATATTCACTACTTCAGTTTTTTTTTTGCTTACTCACAGGAGTGCAGAGAATAAGATGGATAGCAGTAACTTGTCTGTCATCTTGGCTCCCAACCTCCTTCACTCTGGAGACGGCACTGAGAGGATGAACGCCAGCACTGAGAAACGCCTCAAGCAACAGGCGGCCATAGTGCACTGCTTCATAGAGAATGCCCTCACTTTTGGTAAGAGTTCAGGCTTCTCACCTTCATATGGTCTTTAGCCTTGTTTCCACTGAGTGGTCCGGTACAGTACGGCACATACTTATTTGCGTTTCCACAACAAGCAGTCCCAAAAGGGTGAAGCTACACACAATAGAATCATAATTTCTGTGCATGATAGATAAATTGCAATGTTTTTGTGTCAGTGCACACTGTAGCTTTGTAGCACTAATCATTTTGTTGTGTGTGTGTATGTCACAGGGGTGTTACCACAGTTTCTACAAGAGAAAGTGCCAGCCATGATGGGCTGTGAGGCGGGGATTCTCTCCCCTACTCACGGCGGACTCGAGGAGCTGGACCTTAACTCAGGGAGGAAGAAGAGAAACAGACGCAGCTTTGGAGGTGAGACTACATTATCAAAGATTTCTTTTAGTGAAAGCTGAAATATCTCAAAAAAAAATGTAGACCTGATTAATTCCAGCTGTGCTGGTGCAACAACACAGGAAACATTATGTGACCTCCCGACAGACACATTTTAGTCTAGTGAAGCCCTCTCTGTGCGGCAGCAACTGTAAATGAATCATGTTATTTTGAAGCAGCATTAGCCAGTAAAATATTGCTTGGTTTGTCTCACCTTTCAGATATGGTCAATGGTGCTCTGAATAAGATAAAAACTAATAGAACACCCACAAATGCCAGCCAGTCTGACAGTCTCGGTAGGTACAGTGGTCAGAGGAGAGGAGGTTGCCTGTTATATAGCATGATACTGATACATCCATCTGCTGTGCACATGAAAACAACAAGCTTACTGTTCCACACACAGAAAGCCAATTCTGTATTTTGCTTCATATCGAATCTTCTGATGCGCTTCAAATGACATTGATTCCAATTTGCCTTGATTACGAATGATAAGTTTCTTGAAATATGTGAAACAGGTCTTTGTCTTTATCCGCTGTTCTTCCGCCTCTACTTTGCTTGTCTGTGCGCCGCATGCAATGTCTTTCACAAATTTTAGTCAAGACCTCTTAATTCCCCTCAGTGCCTTGTCTCAGAATCTTCTGCTGAATGCTATTAAATGATAACGGCAACCCCCGCCCCCCCCCCCACACATTTAATGACGTTACTTCTTTTTGTGATTGTATTTATTTCGCCCAGTCTTTTCTTCTGCAACTCCTGTGATTGCAACGCCAACCTCAAAGCGTAAACTTCCTCTGGAATCCGGTCACTCCTTTGGATTCTCAAACAAGAAACGTAGATCGATGAAAAAGCATCTCGGGATAGAACTACTTCCCAATACTTTGTTCAGCCGGGACTCCACTCCTGGATCAGGTATTGGTAATTGTTTTGATCAAATTGGTTTTTCGCTATTCCGCTATCTTTAAGTCTTGTGCATAAGTTTGTTTTTATTCCCATCTTTAAAAAAAAAAAAAATGTATTCCAAAATGATAATTTTTCCCCTCTTTTTTTTTTTATATGCTCTTCTAGCTTACAGTGCTTCAGGGGTGTTGGACTCTTCCCAACATACAGTGTCATCCGCAGGGAGGTCTAGAAGGCAACCAGCTACTTCTGTGAGGAGGAAAAGCCAACGACTAAGCAACAGACATGCTGTCAACAGGTACACACTGTCTTTGTCCTGAAGTTATCCTCCCAAATTCAATATTATATTATTTACTTCCAAGGGAGAAGGGCTGCCACATAGACATTATACTTACAGTATGGTGCAGTATCATTCACAGAACAAAAGGAATTGACACAAAGTTATGGCAAATGCATTGTACCACACCGCTTTGCTTTTACCACTATGCTATACACAATCTTAACCTCAGAGCTACAGTGCATTCGTGGTGTAACTCATCTTGCTACTTGTCTTAATTATATGCTTTTCAGAGTTGAATCTGGACGGGCCGGCTGCTTTTCTCCTAAAGCCAGCAAAAAAGAAGTGCCACGCAAATCTCTGCGCTCGCGTTTTAGCCTGGGGAAGAGCAGCAAAGAACCTGTAAGTGTGGTTGCACGACAGTCTTCGCATTCCACTTATTTTCAAAGATAAACAGTCAAAATGTTGTCAATCAGGTGCTGCATTTAATTGTATTAAACTCATTGTGCATTGGGTGTTTTTCTTGGGATGAATAGTTGCACAGTAGCACTTTTGTTGTGAAACAATGTTTACTTTCAGTAGCTAACACATTTCTAGGAAAGCATAAGGGGCTCTTTAAAACACTTGGAATTGTTTTCACTGTTATAGATTTTTGTGTGTGGTGTTTTCACCTTTTTATTGGATAGTATAAAGCACAGGGTTTAAATGGGGAGAGAGGGGTGGGGGGAATTTTTGCCCTACTGTTATGCACCCTACCGGTGAGCCACAGGGGTGCCCCCCCATGCACATTTTTTACATTTGTAATCTTACTAATTAACTTGTGTTCATACATTTGTGGTACAAATACCATAGCAATGTGGTGCTCATTCAATGATCTATGTCAAGCACTTATTATGGTTTAAACTATATACATAAATAATGATTGTATCCTGTATTGGGGAAGATAGTCTGAGCTCTTAAAAGGTTTATGGTGCATAACTTTCTACTACTCTAGTTATATGTATTTTCTTGAATTAATAAAAAGTTGTTTGGCAACAAATCCAATATCTTGTTTTCTTCTGAGTGATTTTGATCAACCTCTGAAGAACTAACCATAACAATCACGGAATTAACATGGTGATGGTACAATTTGGGTGGCATCTATGGGGTCCTTTTTAACAACATAATACTCTCAAGCTTAACCCACCTTGCATTTTCTTTCATTTCTCATTTCACGCTGGTGATAAAGGGATCTGAGTCCATTGGCTGGCGTCTTGCTACGCAGGAGAGCACCGCCAGTGTTCGTTTCACCAAAGACACAGAGTTCAGTCCATCAGTTCGTCCTAGAAAAGCTGAATCCAAAAGTGAGTACCAAATTAAAAACAAGAAACTACAATAAAAGAGATTCCTTTCCTGTACTGCAGTCTTTTGGCTTGTACTAATACTATCTCCTAATCTCCCAATTGTTTTAACAGGTGTCAAGTACATCAGTAAGTCTGAAGACAACTTGCTGACCCCACAATGTAACTCAAGTGCCCTCCGGACCTCATGGAGTGGGGAAACTCCTGGAGATTCTTTCACGGACACTCCCATGAACATGTGCCTAAAGAGTGGCTACGTGTCTGAGCCGGCCATCGTCCAATACAAGCCTCCGGCGGTGGTGGTCAGCTTTCCCAAGAAGCTGTGTTGTGCCTCCAGCGCCGAGAGCCTGGAGAGTGAGGGCTCCATCGCCGACTTACAGGGTCGAACCGGTCCCACCCTGCGGAAAATAAACAAGGCTTTAACAGAGTCTGGCAGTGACCTCACAGCTGTCATACAAGACCCATGCAAATCTCCAGCAACAAACACAACAAAATTGCCAGACAACATTCTACTCCCTCCGCCACAGTTCCCCACAGAGGTCTTCAACTTCACGGCTCCACGAAGCCGTCTGGCTGACGATCAGAACATTACCTTCGGCCAGTTTGAAATTGACGCTTTGTCGCCCTTGCATATTGACAGTGTAGTTTTTGAGTCTGATGTGTTCTGTAGTCCAGCAGTAAAGGCAGATAAAGCTTCTCTCTGTGCTGCCCCCATCGGCGGCCATGATAACTCAGTGATGTCAGAGATTGAAAGGGAGACGGAGCAGGTGAACTGCAGCAGGTTGATAGATGCTCTAGACATCCAGAGTCCGGCTCACTTCAGGCTGGGTGTCTCCAGCGGACTGCAGTCCACTCCATACAAGCTGGACCTTGACCTCGGAGATGAGCTCGGTACGCCTCCTAAAATATGTAGTGTCAGTGCGGTAGAGGAAAAAAATGAATCTTTCCCAGATATCGGCACCAAAGTTCAATCCAGGGAACCTCTGTCGCCACGCAGCGTCGAGGCTGAAAAGCGCCGGGTGGCAGAGCACATTCAACACTTCAACAAGCTCACCCTCCATTCTCCCAGAGGCCCCAGGGCCAAACAGCTGCTCAGGTCACCGCTCAAGTTCCAGCGCACGCCGGTGCGTCAGACCGTCCGCAGGATCAACTCTCTCCTGGGAGAGAACAGGAGGTCTACTAGACATGCACACGTCTCCAGCAGTCAGGTGGTCAAAGCAGTGAGTCTGGAGAGCGGCCTGTCCCCACACCCACAGCTCCAGCCTTACCAGGGAGAGGAACTGTCCAACAACAACAGCGTTCGTAGTGTAAAGAAACCTCCTCCAGTTCCGCCCAAAAAGCCCAGCACCTTGGCCCGTAGACCCCGGGCCTGTGCTGCGCTGGGCGACGTCACCAACAAGGTCCAAGCAAAGACCACCGTGGACTGCTCTCCCCCAGACCCTCCCATACACAAGCCTCTGGTGGAGCAGATGTTAGAGCGGGAAATGAACCATTACAGAGGTTCACCCAGAAACCCTCTCAACCATGGACGACTGATGCCCGCTACCAAGCCTGTAGATTTATAGTTATAGGAATCTTTTTGACTTTTTTTGTTTCCTCCTCCTTTTCTATGCAGGGTATCTGTCTGTCTGGTAGGACTGCATGACATTAAACATTCCCTTTTTTTATATAATCCATATTTTCAGGGGCTTTAATTTATTTGAAGCTAGGGTAGGTGATGTTTGTGTTGTTGTTAGTCTTAATGGGAGATGTTCATATATGCCTTATCTTTTGTTTTATGTAAAGCAAGTCAAATTTCAACACATCAGCCAAAAGATTATAAATTGCGTAGAGAGTTTAGACTAGGGTGCTGACCAAATTATGTGAAATCTGAATGATGGTATGACTGGAAATGTTTAGATCAAGTCTTATTTATACCGTTTATGCATAATGCTTAGCTAGATTTTTTTTTTTAAACTTGACTTAAATGGAAGCCGTTTATTTTTTATTACAGAATATTTTAAAGAGGGGAAAAAAAGAAGGAAAAAATAATGCACCTTTGTTGGATTGGAAAAAAAAAGAAGACCAAGCAGTATTGATTTCCTTATGTCTATTGCGGTCAATTAGGTTCAACACCATCAACCATTAAAATGCTTTGCAATGTGAGCTGTTTCAGACAAATAAAATCAAAGAGCATTGAACTGTTTTTCATCAGTTTAACTTCTTCTGTTTGGATCATAGACAGTATATACTGTATATTTTGGATACATAACCAGCACTTGTTGGAACCACAAGGGGGCGCAATACCACCGTTGCTTTATTAACATCATCAGACTGACATGTTCAGTCAAACATGCTCCTGTCTGAAACCACAACGTTTAGACTGGCCTGATGCAACCGTGTCCACATCTAAAGTTAATCTAAACTGGGTTTTTGCAACATTTCTTTGCACTATGTTGCTTCTTGGACGTTAAAAAAAATTGTCATTGGAGATTCCTTCTTAAAATCCATATTTGTCTTGGTGTCAGAGATCTCCCAGCCAAGAACAAACTGGATCTGGCCCAGTGCACCAAGTCAATTTTAATCGTACGTTTCCATGTTAAGCCCACCCCCCCACCCCCAGTATGAATGTGGTAAAGACAGCGACAGGGGTGAAGGTCAAAATCATTCCTAAAGATTTATTTCCCGCTTTTCTCGTAGGGATGCTCGCGTGCTTTCCTTGTAATGTAGACGACTATTGGTCAAAAAGGTTATGTCAAAATTTCAAGGTTACAGCAGCGGTTTCTTGTGATCACTGATTTTTGCACCTTCAGGCGCTGCGTTACGATGCATAAATATTGCAGACAGGACGGTTTGAGTTGAGGCCATGTGTTAAGCAGATGATAGAACGGCGTGTGATAGGCTACGTTAGGCCACCAAAGATCCACATTTCTGAAACATGTTAATATTTATCAAGAGGTGTATCCTCTAACAGACAATACAGCCTGTTATTTACAAGACAAAAATACGGACATGTTGAATGTTTGGCCAACATCTAAATCTAAACTGTGTGAAGCGGTTTTATCATCGGGCTGAAAAATGTGACTTTCCTCAACAGAGGCAGCTTGTCAGTTGTAATGCATATATATTTGGCCCCACTTGATAACAGAGTTTAAAGATTGCCAAAAATCCCAGCAGACTGTAGGTCTATTGTCTTTTTAGACGGTTATTTACTAAGTAGACACGATGGACCACATAGCACGTGGAAAACCTGCAGAGTATTTGGACCAAGATTAACCAATCAACAGCGTATACATATTCACATGTATAACTAGATTTGTGCTTTATTAGTATGTAGCCTATAAATGCATTTTACTTCACGTAAAATACTTCAGCCGCAAACCTGGCAACCCAAAAGTTGGTATTCATAATTTCCTTAAAGTTAAAGTAAATTATTAATAAAGCAGTAGTAGGCTAATCTATTTAATAGCACAGCTAGGTGTTAGGCTATTATTTGGTCCTACTATTAGATATAATTATAAACCATGTATAAATGTTGCATTATTAGGAAGTAGCCTAGTGTAGATATTTTTCATTGGTTGTTTTTTTCTGAAGGGATAATAAGAGACTTTCACTTTGATTAAAAAAACCTAAACTGACATACTGGGTAACTAATTTGCATTTAAAGTGGAATGGAATGCATTCTGTCTGTTAGCCTACACAATATAGTGCGCTCCCGAAACAAATCCTAAGATAATATGAGAGAAAGATGAGAAAAAGAGCATATTTATGTCAGGCTGCATGTGGTTTGGTTGATATCGGTTGGCTCAGTGCTTTCTGCGGTGTTCAGATGTCTCTATAATGAGTTTGGGCGACATGTGAGGTGTGCCATGTAATGTGATAGTCGTCTTTTCTTATTGAGTTAATACTTAGATTGCCTGCATATTTGTAGTTTGTTTTTTGGAGGAGGAACTTGAACGCCTCCTTTTAGTTTTTAGAAAAAGAAGAAAAATAATCAACAACATTATGATAAATTGCATCGCATCGTCACCATGCTGCTTTTGATAAGAAATACCGAATGTTTTCACTTTTTCCATGTGCACACAGACAAACTTCGGGCCTATACACGCCCCCCCCCCCTCCTCCTCCTCCCTCTCTCTCTCTCCGCCTGGCTGCCCTGGCTGTTTCCCCCGCTTGTCTCCTGTTTTCTTGAAGTGGGTTCAGGGAAGTGTTGAGGGGGCGGATAGTTTTGATTTTCTCTACATCGTGCTTAGCCAATAATGTAGGGGGAACTGTTGTGCACATCTCAGCTGGCAGACATTTAAAAGGGAGACAGTCCGGCGCTGGAGCAATTTGTATTAAACCCTCTGGCCCCCTGTCTATGGAGCGCTTAGTCTCCCACCCATCCACAGTCCCACCAGTGTACAGTCTAGAGCAGTAAGGTGCCTTATCACCTCGCAGGGTGCCGTACACACAGGACTGGCAGGATCGGATCATCGCGCTTGTGGCAGTGGAGGCTCGACACAGGTGAGTGAATTCGGACTGCTTTTAACCATCCACAGGAAACGTTATTCGAATTGTACAACATTTGAACTTTTTTTGGTTTGTGGCTGATACAAGATGACACAATTACAGGCTTGGTGTATGTTTTGAGGCGTAGATAGTTTATTAAACATGTGGGGGGGAAAGTTGATTTGCTTTATTGGACTTCCTTTGCATTTTTGCATGGATATAATGTTTAACATTATAAAGGTCACATAATACAAAATATATGATAGCCTATTTCTCACTCAGATATTTAGAGTGTGGTTATTCAAAGACAGGCTTACACTTTTAGAATGCTATATTCTTGTTTACCGTGCGTTCCTTCCTTCCAAATCATGTCTGTTATCTGTGCGTTTTTACGCAGCGTAAAAGCTTTGACAGCTGTGCGTAACCCGTCCAGAGAGTTGAAACGGTGTAGGTGCTGATGAATTATTATCTTCTTCTCCCCCTCCAAAGGATGGCCAACTCGGCGCGTATCTTCTGCAGTATGGTTTTCATCATCGGGTTGCTGCTCTCCTCTCCCGTGGATTCCAAAAGGAACCGAGGTTCACAAGGCGCCATTCCTCATCCTGACAAAAACAACCCAAACGAATCGGAGCGCCAACCGCAGCCTCCTCCGCAGGCGGGCTCCGGGTCCCGGCAGAGGCAGGGCGCGTCCTCACCGGCCGACGAGGTGCTGGAGTCCAGCCAGGAGGCGCTGCATGTGACGGAGCGCCAGTATTTGAAGCGGGACTGGTGCAAGACGCAGCCCCTCAAGCAGACCATCCACGAGGAGGGCTGCGTCAGCCGCACCATCATCAACCGCTTCTGCTACGGACAGTGCAACTCCTTCTACATCCCCAGGCACATCCGCAAGGAGGAGGGCGCCTTCCAGTCCTGCTCCTTTTGCAAGCCCAAGCGATTCACCACCATGACGTTTACTTTGAACTGTCCGGACCAGCAGCCCCCCACCAAGAGGAAACGCATCCAGCGCGTCAAACAGTGCCGCTGTATATCCATAGACCTGGACTAGAGACGCACAGTAATGTGTTGTGTGCGCGTGTTTTCTTCATATTCTTCGCAGACGGGAATGTTGGTAATATTAATAAAAAGAAAGGCTGTCACTCACAGCCAAGAACACGTGCCTGTCTCCATCTAAGAGGAAGCATCCACGAAGGGATCCCACACGTATAGGCTCCAATCATTCTCTTCTTGCACATGCGACATGCCATGCAAAGAAAAACTTATAAACCGACGTTGAGCTGCAACGAACATATTACTACTCACCAGTTTGCCAAGTTTGAAAACAAGCATCACTGCACGGGAACGCTGACTTGGAATGGGCACGTTATACGCACGGCTTCCTCACCCAGAGGACTGCAAACATAAAGCCCGGGTTATTTAATACATCACTGTTCAAAATGCTTACTGTGACAGGAGAACACTCCTGTGCCATTTTGTATTTTTGTGTGCATATGTTTTTTTTACTTGAGGTTTCCACTGTGTGGAATTTGATGGAAGAGTGGCGATATATGTAAATGGATAACGTGATTTTATTTCGACATTTCAAGAATCTTTCAAGGTTAAATCATTTCTGTGAATTTCGAAATCCATCAGTTAAGTTTTTCTTTTATTTGTTATGTTAAGTGCCTACTCAGTTCCAGTGACAACGGGCTTCTTTGATAGTTAAAATGGACAATGTACAGTGGTGGCTTCTACGGAACCGAGATTAAATAGTTTGTGAAATGTAAAGCCATAGTTGATGTAACCAGTTTGTTTATCCCTTTGATTAAATTATCCACGAAAACAATAAATAAACGGATGTTGGAACATTGTGCACATCATCTGTTGCTTTTAAATACACGATGTTAAGAAGGAAGATGTGCCAAAGTGAATTTGCTGCTCCTCTCCTGCATTGGAGCCAGCATCCTGCTGCTAAAGCATTCGGACTCAGACATTGGAATACATTTCGTCGTAAAAGTAGTCAGTTTTACGAGAAAAGATGCGGTTACCTGTTCCAATTATCCCTTGAAATTATGTGTCCCTTAACTTTCACTATATTGTGTTACATGGCTCGCAAATCTATCGGGAGGACTGAAATGGGAGAGGGGGGCAGTGTGTGAGTGCAAATGAGGGATTTGCGGCCTAAACGGCGACAAATCAGTGAGCAATTGGAAATGTTTTCCTTAATTAGAAAAGCCATTACTCTTCAGCCATCCACATTGAATAGGACCCTTAATATAGATGACACTATCTGTATGATTATATTAGTGTTTGAACGGAGAAACAATGGTGGGAGTTGGAAATGCCACAGCCACAGGTGTAAATCTACAGTCAAAAATCTAACTTTTTCCAATTATTTTTAATCAGAAAGTCAATTGGTCTTTTATTGATTCTTGCTTTGACATAGATAAAAGCACCATACTTTGCTATTTGAGTTTTGCTTTTAATTGACTAAATATGTAAAAGTCAGGTCCTACATTTCCACTGTAAAGGCACAAACTAACAGTTTACATTCTTATGATGCAACAAACATCACCATCTGGATCAATTTCACACTCATAAAATCTCAGTTCCTTTAAAAAAATGTTGCTGTGACATGAACAATTCCTCACAGGCACATCGATAATCACCATATTTTCTTCCAGGAACAAGGTTTATAGTGTAAGAAAAACGAGCCTTGATTGAATGACTTAACTCTGACTCACAGTTTATTGAACAGCCTTGCTGAATTATGACTCATCAAATCCTCTTTAATGAGCCTGCTTTCTTACATAAATATCACATTTTGCCTGGTGCACTGCCGGGGCGTCTGCAAGCCGGCCCTAATGTAAGTGTTGACAGACAAAAATGTGAGAGATATTGGTCCCAGTTTGTTTCGGCATCCAGTAGTTTATTCTTGAAATTTAAAACAATTCCATAAAATGAACACAGAGCACCTATACGAGAGCTTAGGAAGGTTACATGAACCGACGTACATACAGTGAAGGCTACAGCAGTTCCATGGTCAGTGTCCACTTTGCTTTTTTCAAACCCTTGGGAAGTCAAACAGCAGGATAAAGTTATTCAATTTCTAGATTTGTTTTATACAAAATAAATGGCACACGTGAAAAGACTTCAAGGTGCAGTGTTATGGATACTCTGATATTGGATGTCTGTCTGAGGTATAACAGCTCGCATGGCTTCAGGTGATATGCTCACATTTTCTCAATAAAACACAACCCTTATTTTTCCAGGACTACACAGGAAAGGCAACTGTCTTCATTCCATGCAAATGACTCCCCGTCCACATAGCATAGAGGAGACTGTAAATCCATGGGCGCAACACAACATCCATGTGAAAATATATCTTTCATCTGACTTAAACCTTTCGGCTTCTCGGTCAGTCGCAACTCCTAAAAACATGACCCTGAAAAAGGAACAAAGATAATGTATTTTGGCATAAAATAAAATCTTTCCTTACATAAATACAGTTTTTTTCTTTATGTGACAGGAGCGTCGTTACATTTGTGAAAAATAAAACACTGGGCTTTATACACTCTCATAGAAAAACAAGAAAAATCTAACCGGATTTCATCATGAAGCAATACAATTCATAATCAAGGAAACCAATCCCCTTGCGTAGGAAAATAGGTGCAAAAAAGTGCAGGATATCTGAAATAAATGCACGCAGTTAATATAAAGGGAGTTTAAAAGGCCTACGACATACAGCTACTGTATAAGCGGTAAAGTGCTTTAAGGTATGCTGGACACAATGTGACAGGCAGCACTATAGTATGTAGGATTAACACATTTTCATGATGTATATTTAATATCTCGGGGGAGTGGGTGCAAGGCCAAAACTTTTTTTTAAGTACAGATTTGTGTGTGTGTGTGTGTGTGCATGTGCATGTGAGGGGCCCAGAGGCTCGTTGCCAGGTTCTGCTCCGCTCAGGCCCTCTCACCCATGAGAGGTCGGCCTGTTGCAGTGCTACACCACACAGTGAAACAGACAGATTTGTACGCACGCACATTGATAACACCACATGTCTTCATCATCTCTCATGAACTGATATTGCACATGACATGACATATTTACAAGAGGAAAAGCTGATTCGCTACAGCACAGACACAGCGCTTTAACTGCTTTTTTTTTTCTAGAGAGAGATTGATCTATTTCTTCAACAGGGATTTTTTTTCCCCTTTGAGCAGAAATCTCCAGGCAGCTGTTCATATAACATCTTAACACTTTGAATTTGGAGGAGGAGCACTAATCACTCTGCTTGTCTAGTTGGAACGTCCGTAGTTTCGGAATAGAAAACGGTTTTTCCAAGCTCTTGGAAAAATCCAGTAGGAACCCTTGTATTGCGGACGTGTCAGCTGGCACTGCTGTGAATCCCACTGACCCCCAGAGACCTTTCACAAGCCGGGCACTCAGAGGTCGCGCCACGCTGGATGAATGAGATCAACCTTTGGCCTCTGAGGCTCTCATCGCTGCGACTGTGTGTCAGCCGGGCATCCTTGCTGCAGGCTCCTGTCCGTACAGCAGGACAGAGAAAGCTCTCCGCGAGGGCGATGGTGAGGATGGGTGGGGGTTGGGCTGTCCAGGACTTATTAAAAGGGGAGAGATACGGCAGTGGGAGTAGTAGGGAGTCCGGCATTGGTTTTATAGTACGGGCCGCAGAGGGCAGCCCACTGTTGTTGCTTGGGGCGGGTGGTTTAACGCATGGAGAGACGAGGCCTGCACACTCTCTCCAACTCTCTTTCTCCCTCTGCGGTGACTTTCACTCAGCTGGAGGACACACCCGCTTCCTTCTGACGCAGCCTTTCTTTCTGTTGGCGAGAAACACAAGAAGATTCAGCGTATAGATGATTATTATTATTATCATCAAGACCAAATACAATTGGGAAAATGCATTAAAATTATTGATTAAAACAGTAAGAATTTCCAACGGAGTCCAACTTCAATTCCCTTAACGGCTTCAGTCACTAGGTCCTGAAGTTTGATCTCCTCCAGCAGGTCATTCCAGGAAGAGGGTGCAATAAAACAAGGCCTTTTTAACCAGCTCTGTCTGAGCTTGAGAAACAGTCATAACTAAGCACTGTCCTGAGACCAAAATCCATGGGAGACACATTTTCGGGCCAGATACAATGGTTATTACAGGGGAGCTTACCTAAGATCACCTTGTAGATAAAAACACACCAGTAACTACGATTTCGGCTCAGGTACGAGAAAGGCTTCATTTTACTGTGCCGTACACAGTTGGGTTCTTACCAGACTGTTGGCGTTGATCTTCTTGGTTTCCACTCTCTTCTCCGCTGTGATCTTCTTGATGTTTTCTTGAGCTTCCTTCAACCTGTTGGGTGGAGGGAGGAGGAGGGAGGGGAGGGAGGAGGGAGGAGGGGAGGGGAGTGGGATCATGAAAATAGCACTTGGTGAGTCATGAAAACAATATAAAGTCACAGGCCTCTCTCATCACCGTGACCTGGTGAAGTTCTTTCTAAGAGCTAGACATTTAAGTATCTCCCTGGGGCAGCCCTGTGTCAAGGAGCCATGTCTTACACACTAACACAGAGACACACACACACACACACAAACACACACTGATCCTCTCAGGAGTTTTTTTGCGGTCGGTGAAAGCTCTTAAGTGAGAAGCAACAGAGAATGACAGTGGGTTGATGAGATAATGAGGCAGCCTTTAAAAAACACTTGGCTTTTATGAGTTCGCAAACACTATTTAAAATAAAGTTAATTGTACATAAGCACCATCAGCTGTGAGCAATGTGTGACACGATTAGCTAGTAAACAATTAAGAGAGAGCACATGGATCCACGGCGGGGCTGCAAGATCTTTAACTCCTCCAACTCACAGAGAGAAGCAGATGGCCTCTGCTCGGCAGGAGCTTTGAGCGATAGTGAGGGGGACGCTAATATGTCAGTTCTGATTCACCATGCGATAACTTATGAGTGTAAATTGCCACATGATATGTCAAAATACAACCTTGCCTGTTGTGCAGCGCTCCTGCATGTCCAGCATCACTACAGTGTTTATCAGTTCTCCCATAACGTGCTGCCTTTAGTGGCCAAAGGCCAGTCCGCTCGCTAGTAAAGCCAGGCGGCCGCCAGGAGGGTCTGCTGTCCCTCAGTGGAATCCCCCCCAACATGACGCCTCGGGTCAGAGGCAACATCATAAATTCAAGCCCCAGTGCTTCAGACAGAAGGGCCAAGGCCTCAGCAAACCCTGCCTGCCTCCTCTTTGATGGCCTCCCTCTCTGCTTAAATTCCAGCACAGCACCCTTGCACAATCCGTGCTAATTTGACACAATGTCCCGTGGTAGGTATGCATCTTATCAGAAAGAAAAAGTCCAACCCAAGGATCAGACACTAACACCTTGGTTTGTGAGCTAAGTTTGTGTTTGGGTGTACATTGTCCACTGACTGAGAAACAGCAGGCTTTATATAAAAAGTTGCACCCTCATTAAGTTGGGGGGACTAACAAGAATCCTAAAAGAATGTTCCAATTCTACGCAGCAGAGGCAGCATGAGCTTTGGGTCAAGCTCACGATTACTGGATCCTACATTTCCCATAATGCAACCCAAACACATTGTTTGTCAGACCCCTTTCTTCAGAAAGTTAAGATAACATATAACTAATAAACTGAGGGAACATGTTTTGCAGCAGTTGCAGATCAAAGTAGAAAAAGTGGAGAGAAAAATAAAATATCAATAAACATATCCACAAATAAAACAAATATACACAATGGCAAAAACAAACAAAGAAACAAGTTAACGCTAACGTTGTTTCTCGGTCGGTGCATGGAGATATCTCTGAGAGGGAGCATGTAACTACTGTATGTGTGTGTACAATATCATATCTCAAGGCTATCATCAGTGCCAAAGTAACTAGTAAACCAATCTTCATGTGTCTTTGACAGAAACACTAAGAACCCCACCAGAATCCGACTCACTTTTCCTTGGAGATGTTCTTGTTTTGCCGTATCCACGTGTTCTTGAAGTCGTTGCCAAACTCGTACCAAAACATGAAAAAGTAATTCGGGGCCACCTCCGTCTCCCCGGACTTTGGCCTGATCCCAAAGTAGTTCACCGTGTCCTGGAAACTGTAGGGGGGAAAACAGAGCAGAGGCACGAATAGTGTTGTCTTATCAGGCGTAAACACTTATAAATTATCTCAAGACGTAAATAACGGCGTGTTTCAGTGAACTGGATTTACACATCAAAGTAATAAACCAGCAAGGTCACAGAGTACAAGGAAACCGGCGGTTGTATATATGCCCGAGAAACAACAGACAGAATAAGAGAGAGCACCAAACAGTCCAATACAAGAGAAAATGATGGATGTGGAGTGAGACAGAGAGGCGAGAAACAGAGCATCCACCCTGCTGGGCCACGGGGGAGAGCCAGTAGCGGCGGCTCCATTATCACATTGACCTCCACAGCCTGCAGGGGAAGACAGAGACAGGCCGCCGCTCCTCCAGACACAGCAAACACACACACACACACACACACACACACACACACACACACACACACACACACACACACACACACACACACACACACACACACACACACACACACACACACACACACACACACACACACACACACACACACACACACACACACACACACACACACACACACACACACACACACACACACACACACACACACACACGTTTGTACGGCTCTAGGCTAGTTGTGAGGACACTCGTTGACATAATGCATTCCCTAGCCCCTTACCCTAACACTGACCATCAAAACTAAATGCCTAACCCCAACCCTTACACCGACCTTCACCAAAACCCAATTCTAACCTGAGCCTTAAAACCACACACACCTTCCCATACCCCCCCCCCACACACACACACACACACACACACACACACACACACACACACACACACACACACACACACACACACACACACACACACACACACACACACACACACACACACACACACACACACACACACACACACACACACACACACACACACACACACACACACACACACACACACACACACACACACACACACACACACACACACACACACGCATAAACTACTGTGGAACTCGTATGGCTCCAGGAAGGTATGTACTGGCAGACAATTAAAGATGTGAATATGATAAGATATACGCACATGATCTCTGCTCAGACAGGTGTGAACACATTACAAAAACAGACCAACATCAGACCTACATGAAGTTAACAGATTAGTGTGTTTTCTCTTCATGGGGACAGACTGTGGCACTGTTTAAGGCCAGCTCCTCAGCCTAATTCAATTGTAACCAAATCTGAACTCTTCCTGAATGCTCTCAGCAGCGCACACAAGGCATGAAAAGCAGCCTGCTGTTTTCGGATTCCCTTCCCTAACCCAAACATGAAAGACATTTCCCAGCCCTGCCTGTCAGAGGGTTGATAAAAGGGGGCTATGATTCAACGAATGCTCCCTGTCCCATTGACACCCAGATAGGCTCTGACCTCCAGATGCTAGGTGGCTCTCCGCGACGCTAATCTAAGACATGTTCACGCCGAGTGAAATGGTACAAATATGCGTCCCAGATGGCACTGCAAAAAGCTTATAAGAAGAAAAAGAGTTCTTCTACGTGAGCCTGCTTACAACACCCAGTGATGCGTCATTTCTTTGAGACAATCGGGAAAGAAAGGAGAGGGCTGTAAATCATCCCGTACGCCACAAAGTAAATTTAGAGGGTCTGGGATGTTAAGATGGACTAAACAGACCTTCTGTCCCAGGTAGCTTTGCTGTAGCCCGGCCTGGTCTGGCATGATGAACAGGGTCTCCTCTCCATCAGCTCCTCTGCTGACCCTGGGTCATCATGTCGAAGTGTGCACAAATCAACCAACTGTGCTTTTTCCCTTTCACCCTCCTGAGCACGTGCAACAAGCAGATACACAACGCTTCACTCGAAACAGATGCAGACACGCTCACACATGCGCGTATACCTAGCAAACGTAAACAAAATCAAGCAGGTCTTTTGTTCATTCACGAGCGCACAACAATTTCTGTAATCCATGCCATGATGCCAGTGCCGTGTGAGGGGTTTACTGCAGCACCCACAGCCGGCATTCCTCACTGACAGCTATATATATAAAAAAGAGCCATTACAAAACCAAGAGCAGCCGTGAGAATCAGGGAAATTTTTGGACAGGCAACCCTGCATTCCTTTGTTTCCCCAGTCAAAAGATTACAGAAGTAAACTGCTTGTGTTGTCGGCGGACTCAGCAGATCCACCGAGTGGTTCCGTGCCACTGTCGTCACACGACACCCCTGAGTAGAATACAATCACCAGGCATCTATGAAACCATAACTGCACGCTGACTGCAGAGGAGGCAGATGGGCCAAATTAAATTGAGCATAATGTGGGAGAAGGGAGAATTAATGAGACGGAACTGAGGAAAGAACCAGTAAACCTCAGTGGAACCAGAACATGAGGCAGGCAAATTAGGGCTGCATGTTGAGGAAAAAGCACTGGCACTTGCCATGGATGGGTCGTACTGCCAGAATATCTTTTTCACAAAAGAAAAAAAACGACCAGATATGAAGTTGATAGATCAACTATATGTCATTCTCGGCAGAGGGACAACAGTGTTTTACAAATCACATTTAAAGCCCACGTAAACCCAAATCCACAATATCCTTCTAACTATGTTATTCGGGGAGATAGTTGCGTGATCGTAAACATCAGAAAAGAGTGTGCCATATTTAGCAATCCAAATGAAAAGATATTGTCATTTAAGTTTGATAAACTAGATGAGGCAGGCTATGCTCTGGTTCTTTAGACACTATACATATTTTGAGCCAATCACGGCAGTTCTCTGACCAAACGTTCTATATAAACAATGACTGTTGACATGGAGATCGTTTTATACAGCCACGCCCACACAGTCCTGTCAGATGGTATAGATGAAAAAAAGCAGTTTTTTAACTAAGTTTTATAGTATTTATGAACATTTATTTTCAATCAGATTTTTGTAAAAGCTTATTGAGACACCCAACTTTTATATAATCTATTGATTTTTACTATTTGAGACCAGGTTTCCAGAGGCTTGAATGAAAACGTTGGCTATTTCTAGTTTGGTGCGGTGCGGCTCAGGCAGCAACAATTCAATATTATCGTTAATCACAAATTTTAGTGGAAATGTATGGTGATAATATCACAATCTATCAATTATTTCTTTGCGATTTTGAATACATTTGGCATGTACAATTCATATGTATCAATATTGGAAGAAGGCTACAGTCAAGCTAGCAGCTCAGTGATGTGTTAAGTCATGCTTATGAGGTTTTAACACAAATCAAGGCTGATGGTGAGCTGAGGTATTTTAGAGTTAAAATATACATATTGAACTGTCCATGGCGCTAAATGAAAAGTGGTCATGGAATTTATAACCATTCACCCAGAGGTAAGTATGAATGTCAGGAGCTAATTTAATGGCAATCCATCCATTAGCTGTTGAGATATTTTGGTGAGGACTAAAGTGGGAAATTAGTTGTTTAAGTGACATTTATAAATTATTTTAAAAAAAATTAGGGTTATAGGTATACATATTGATATTTGTGTCAACACAATACCCAAGTTCTGTTACCAATACTTAAACCATGCATTTGGTATTTTACAACAATGCCAAACCAATGAGTTGATGAATAGATTTGTTGATTCACGAAAAATACTTTCAGCAACTTTTTTTGATAATCAATTAGTCATCATCAAAGTCATTTTTCAGGTTCAATTCTTGGATGGTTGTGATGAAATAGTGAAAAATTTTATAATAGAAAAAACTATTTTGTAACTGATAATAAAAAATAACTGTTAGGTCCAGAGCTAATTGACAGTTTGGGATAGTCTGTAAACCAGCCCCCCATTTCTTGTCATCACCTTGACTCTGATTCATGTCCCACTCACTGGTGGTTGACTTTTACTCACCGGCGTCTCACTGACTCCTCACGAGGCCGGGCTGAGGTATTAGGTAGCACTAAGGATGTGTTAATCTATTTCCTTTATTATCACAGAGCCATAATGTTATGGGCAGTGCTGCTGTCGTGTGTGTATGTCCAGCGCAGATGTGAGAGCCCACCCAGGGCCCGGTGAGCCCGCTGACGCCCATATTCATCACCAGCATGTCACTTTTACGAGGTGGCTCTGTGGGAACCTGAGAAAGAGTGCCCCCCCCCTCCTCCACCCCTTCTCCTCCTCTACCTAGCGCCAGTCGACCAGCCCCCTCTTTAGATGAAATTAAAGGAAAACTTCATTAAAAGCAAAGGTGCTGTCAGCTGCAGGGCCCTTTTGATCAATAACCCCCCACTTCAAGTTCAACACATTACAGTGGTCGCACGCACACACACACACACACACACACACACACACACACACACACACACACACACACACACACACACACACACACACACACACACACACACACACACACACACACACACACACACACACACACACACACACACACACACACACACACACACACACACACACACACACACACACACACACACACACACACACACACACACAGGATAGAGATATCACTATATGAGGAGGGCGGGGTTGAGGGGCCGGGACAGAGATTGAGATGTACAGTCGACCCTCCAGTGGCTCTCTTGGCTTAAGAGCAACATGAAACAGAACAGTTTGAAGCTATTCCCTGATTTATAGTACTGTCCAAAGCAATCAACTACCTAATTGTTTATAGTTTCCATTTCCCTGCGTCAGGCGTCTTTCACCTTCTCCTTTATGTGCTTTTTCGTGATTGATTTCGGAAGTGGGAGAGTTATGATATAAAGCAAACAATTCTGCTCTCTGTCCAAACAAGGCAGAAATAATCTATTTGCTTTGGTTTGTGCGCTCCACCATCTTTTTCCAATATGAAACGTTCCAGATATGATTTCGCCTCGGACGGCGAGCTCAGCGGCTGCCGGTGTGTCTCGCACCAATAAATCGGATGCCTTTCAGAAAACTGTGGGAGTCTCCTGCGCAAAACATGGCAGATAAGAATGATAGCAACTGCAGTGGAGGAAGCACAGTTACAGTATGCCGCGCGTCATGGGGGTGTAAGAAATCCACTGCTGTTCCCGGTGAGCCTGTGGATCTTGTTCAATTTGTCAAAGAAGGCCTAGAAGTTAGTTGTAAATGCTTTAAATATGACATATATAAAATGGGACTTCATCCTGCAAAATTCCAAAAAAGTTGGTTTGCAGTTTCGGAATTTCCCAACAAGGCAGGGAATCACGATACTTTGACGTATCCCCCGCTTCATCGTACCAGAAACCTTATCAGCTGGTGCTTATAGCTGTGCAAACAGAAAGCATTTTTGCTCTCAGATACCAGCTATGTTATTTATGTGAATCTTGCTAAATAACTGAGCATGCATGTAAAATATTTTCTATCCAAACAAGATATTTCATTTATAATCATTTACATTATTAAATGCATCTCGGCTTGAGGTTGTTAAAGTTGGTCTCCTACCTTTTCTGTGCGGCATTGAGTCGGTCCTCTTCAGCTGAGTGCTCCTTTTGAGCTGTAAAAAAGACAAAGTATAGGATTATGAGACTGATAATGGGACATATTTAGGTGTTTTCTTTGACAGTGACCGACAACTAATCCTAGGTCACCGTCGGAGTCCAGTGGGGGGCGCTGTTTTGATCAGCCATCCTTGAGAGCTGTCGATTGTGGAGAGGAGAAGAAGAAAGGCTGTGCGTTGAGATGTCACTGACACGGCGGGCGTGTTATCCAAGTGACAGCTAAGCACGTTGTAAAGTTTGACATGCTTCTGTGCGTTGACGCATGAGAGTGTGAGCCTGTGACGCCCGGGCTCTGGGCGGGGAGCGGTGGTCTGTTTTGCGGAGGTGTGTGTGTATATATGTGTGTGTGTGTGTGTGTGTTTGTCGACATGCATGTGCGTGTTTGCAGCAGAGCTGAAGCAGGGGCGCAGGGTTGAGCAGAGAGAGGCTTGGGAACTGGAGGCTCCTGTGGACTCTTGCCATGTAAAAGTGTCTAAATGCAAGGCAGATGTGTGCGGCGGGCCAGGCCGAGGTGCAAGAATTTATCTAGGGCCAGAGAGTGCCTGTGATCTCAGATTTATTGCATTTTTCCAGATTCATCCTTTTTACAATGATGGGGGACCTTTCCCACTTGAAGATTTAAGAGGGGGAAGTCTCCAAAATATTGTTCAAAGGCAGGTTTGGGGGTCTTTTGGGAGAAGGTGAGCGCAAGCCTCAGACCAACTACCCCTTTTACTTTTACTCTTTTCCTTTTTTAACATATATGTGGGCAAGGAGGTAAACCTAATGAATGGAGGTTGTGGCCATGTCTGGGGTGGAGGGGGGTGGTAGAGTAGAGGGGCCGTGACCAATGGCGTTAGTCTCAGTGGGGGTCAGGCTGGCGCCTGAGGTACCCCTCTGGTGCGACTGTGCAGAGGTGGCACTGCAGCCGAGGCGCTGAGGGAGAGAGAGAGAGAGAGTGGCCCAGAGAGGGAGGATGTGTGAAGTTTCTCTTCCTCCGCTCCCTGTGTAAACATGAAACCAGTAGTCGCTAACTAGAAAGTTATGAGATGTGCATGCTGAGAGGGACAATAAATTAGGGCTTTAAAACTCTGACACACTTTTCCAAAACCCACTGCCATACCTGGCAGCTACTGTAGATAACAAAGAGATGGCAATCATTCTAAGTGGGGTTCTAAGGATCTTGAGGATCTCCATTAAGCCTCCCTCTTGGTTTCCCTGCATCACCTCTATCTCGACACAGACGCATCTCAAAGACTTCAAAAAACAGTTCCTTGGACAGCTGTTATCTGCTAATTCTAAAAACACTCTATACGTGATTTACGGCCATCCGAACAAGAGGGATTTTCGCTTACTGGGGTCTGACTCACTGACAACAAAGAAAGTGCGAGTATGTGATGATATTTCCCAAGAGGGCCGGTGGAATGAGACTTACACACGTGGACTAGTCGAGTATAGAAGATGGAATTTGTTTTCAATTAGTCGTGGCTTATATTCAACATGAAAAAATATGCCCGCCAGATTATCCCTAGGGGTTTTGAGGAGCTCCTATTAAGAAATATTGAAAACAACTGTGGATTGATCCGACATGCTGTTGTTTTTATGCAACTTAACCTGAGAAAATAGTTAGTAAATAAGAGGGAAAAACTGTAGGGGCAAAAACAAAAAGGCACATTCCTGAAAAGACTATGGCTCCCAAACCAGAGCGAAAACAGTGACAGGACAAGCCCAGGAATGGCCTTACAAGAGAATGGATCACTGGGGTTACTGAGGTATCGCTGTTAGATCTGGGAGAGATCACACAGGAAAGTTTAAGAGGCAGAGTGCGGGGCGTTTGGGTTCACCTGCATGCCCTGCTGCGAGCCTCTCCACAGGCAGAGTTACGGGTCAGTTCAAAGTCTTTATTGGTTGATTCCCTGGTATACTTGCATCCTCTTGTACAACGAAGAAGTTCCACCAGGCAAGTGTGTAACATGCATTTCGCAGACGCCGTTTCCTACGGGTTCATTTCAATATCTGAAATCATGTGTCAAACACATGCACCGCGGCCAGCCTCCCGAGCGTTCACCTAGGTGAGAAATCAACTCATTTGCTGATGAGTCAGAGTTTAAGAGCGTTAGTCTGCCTTTGATGTGAGAACTGTTGCTTTGTTTTGCCTTTTGAAGTCATGGAATCATCACGAACGATGATCACACACATAAACACACAAACACACAAACACACACACACACACACACACACACTCACACACACACACACACACACACCGCCCTCTCCTCCCAAAACGCATAAGCGACGGCTGGAGGAATTCTGTTTATGAAACCAAAGGTTTACAAGTCTTCCACTGGAGAGTTTCTGTTCAAGATGTGGCGTCGCAAACCCATGCCATTTTGTAGACAGTGGCAATGGTAGTGTTTAATAAAAATAAAATAAAACTTTCAAATATCCAGTGATACTGACTAAAGTTTAAGGGAGGCTTTAGCGCTCAGAAGTAATTATGGTGGATAAGCTAACTCGAACAATGTCGTGGCACAATTCCATTTCAAGAACACACGATCCCGGCACAGTGAAATAAACAAACATCTTGCACTCAGAAAAATTGTTCTGTAAACATGGACACCCCGCAAATTTTCACCATGCACCGCAAACATGTGGCTACAATCTCACTGCGAGACACCTCATCTGACTATTTTTATGATAGAGTGAGTCCATTGTTTCACCACTCTGCTGAAAGTGATGCAGGAAATATGTTTTTTCATTGTAGTGTATCGTGTGAGAGGGACACTTTCCTCTGTAACACAGACTCGGAAAAGATGCAGGGATTGGATGTCGATTAACACACTACATTAAAATGTACGTCTGTTTATCTAACAGGTTGAAACAATTAAATTACAATATGCATATTTTGTAACTTGCCTCTACTGGTGTCTAGCCATAAAGATAATTCAAGTTGATTTTTTGGCTGAGGTTTAGAATTATTCACCACTCAGATTTGGCCTTCACGGCAGTTAAAGAGAATTTAGTTTGTGGTGTTTACATACATGCTTTGATAATACAATTTTAAAAACAAAGAGGACATCTTTGTGGCCTGGTGGTTTAAGTCTCTCTCCTCTTGTTTCCTGTCTGCAAATCCAGTTTAAACTATCAAATAAATAAACTATCTATACATTCTAAAAATAAATGCAACATGTAAAAACAAATTACCTTACAATTCTAAAGATCTGTGAATCTTGTCGAGTTGCAGGGATGTTGTTGCTGCTGTCGATTTGTGCGAATTAGCCCTTTAAGAAAAGAAACCCAGTGTGTTCCAGTTCCCTTCCGGTCCCTCATGTGGACTGTGAGCTGCACTAATCTGCTTATTTTGCCAGCAGTTCACACTAAGCAGGTGGCTGCAAAACTGTCCAACTAAATTTCCCGTTTATCCAGGCACGACTGAGTCAAGTGATGTGACAGCAGGGGCATGGAGCATCACTTTAATGATAAGTGAGCCATAACTCATGGACATTTGTACACAGTCAGACACATCCATTAATTAACCAACCAACGTATACCAAAGTGTTTCAATTCTTACACTCTGGTTCTGCAGGAAGCAAAAGGTAAAGTAATGGCCCTAAAAAGTTTGCACCTTTCCGTCTTGGTAGCTACCCTAACTACTTTAAAGAGTGTGGAAGGACGCTGGTTCAGAAAGGGGATAGACAAGCAAGATGAGCAGGGAGTGTGTGTGTGTGTGTGTGTGTGTGTGTGTGTGTGAGAGGGGAAGCAGCAAAGCAAAAAAGCAAAGCAAAGCAGCAAATATATTTATTTATATAGCACAATTAGGGAAGCTCCGCTCCTGTCCCGGTGGTCCCTCGGCCTGATCCACTGAGGCCGGCCTGTCTTTACAAGGCCGCACTCAGAGATGTCCCGCCAGCTTTATGGCAGCCGAGAGTACATGAGAACTATGTTAGTGGCAATGCGATCCTTTCTACAGGCCCGTAGACTCCTGTCCTCATGCTATCTTATAGCGCACGAGACGCCCTCTCCCAGCACGCACACATGCAAACACACACACACACAGGCACAGGCACACACACACACACACCCAACCACCCAGCTGACCGTCTGACATGGCGAAAAACATAATTATACCTTCCTCTTTCGTAAAAGGTTCCATGCTGGGTGAAAAAGGTATTTTTTTCACGACTATGTAGTCGGTTGTAAATCCTCTGTCAAACCCAAGGTTTTATCTTTGAAGACACTGAGATGGATGGGTTTTTTTCATCCACAAGTTGGGCCAGTTATGAGCAGGGCTGAGGGCAAACATCGGCTGGAACTCGGGTGCGTCACTGTGCATGACTTGGCGGGAGCGGGTGAAGATTTTACGCCTCCCCTTGACTTACGCAACCCTACTTATCTAAGGGGTAGAACATATGTTGTAATAACCAACGAAAGAGTATGTCACAGAAGATTAGAAATACAGCCACCCCTATGTGTGTACATAGGGGTGGCATATGGAAACATCTGATTTGGTTGACATCATGTTAAGAGGTCAATCAGTGATTAAGTTCAGGGTCACTTATGGGTCACTTCTGAGTTGTTTCCTGTTCTTACGTCATATGCATTAATTCCTGTGTGCATTGGGAAAAAATATTATGTAACATTTTTCACCATCTACATATTTAAATAGTTTTTCCCTTTTTGAAATAAAAAAATGGAAAACTAGAAAGTGAACTAAACTGATGGATATTCATAACCAGCGAACAGTACGTGGAAGAATGTTGCCACATTGTTTTGGTCTATTAAGTCAAATCTTAGCTCGACTCACCAGCAGAGAGAAATCCCTCCATCTTATCCTTGAAGGGCTGGAGGTGTTCCTTTGACGAGTTGGCACACACCTTCTGCACATCCTTCTCACAAGCTGGTGGAGTGGACAGACAAAAGGGAAATATAAAGTTCTTAATAAAGACGAATGAAAGAAAATGACAGAAAAAAAAAAAAAATTTACATTGTAAAAAAAGGGTACGTCGTCCGGGAATATAAAATAATCAAACAATAAAAAGACTCATTAAGAACACAGTGGACAATGTAAAAATAAGTGAATGATAGAGACAGGATAACTTTATTAAATTAAAAAAGGATAACGAAACATCTTATGGTACGTATATTCTATGATATTATTTTCTCATGTTAAACTGGGTTAAATACAAGGATTTAAAACTTAATTGTGCTTAAAGCTTAGCCACCAAGTGCGTTCAATTAGAATTTTAAGTACAAAACTAGAGTTTTATTTGTTTTCCCCCTTTTGCTCCACTTGTTTTAACCGAGACTATTGGTGGAGAGAATCCCACGGGTTCCAAACACTCGAATGTTGCTCTAACACATTGTTTCTGATGTCTTCATGAAAAATGCACACGTGTAGCGCAGCAGATGTGTTTGTGCCGCTTGTTGACGGGGCTTTCTGCGCGGCGCCAAACGACCCTGCTCACACGAGCACAGAGAAAACAGCCGTGACTGAGCGTGTTCCAGCCGAGTCTTCCCCATTTCCTCCCAACTGTAAGTCCGGGTTGCTACACACACACACACACACACACACACACACACACACACACACACACACACACACACACACACACACACACACACACACACACACACACACACACACACACACACACACACACACACACACACACACACACACACACACACACACACACACACACACACACACACACACACACACACACACACACACACACACACACACACACACACACACACACTCTCAGACGCCTAGTGAAAGAACTTTGGCACATTCCTCCAACCTGTAAGTCATTAATGGCTGCAATAAATACCTTCTCTCTTGCTTATAACTGCATAGCTAAATAGTTCTGCAACACAACAAGAGGCTTTTTCACGGGCCTGGCTGCCGTCTCACTTCACTGCGTCGCCGCCTTTAGATCAGAGTTTGGCCTTTGGTATGGTTTGCACGCTGAGCCGCCGCACCTGCAGCCCGGTAAACTCAAGACTATAACATCTTTTTATGATACGGCTATCCTAATAAAGTGGGACAGAAAACACCACATCTGAACATTAAAACGAAGGAGTTACTACCTACGTTTGGACTTTAAATCTTTTTTTTAGTTTGTTTAGTCCATGGGTAGTGAGAACCAGCAGTTACAGTATCAAGATAAAAAACAGAAATCGGCAACCATACAAACACGACAACCAAAATATCCTGTTTGGACAAAACCGCGTTTCCTCACCAGAAATCCCCCAACTCAAGAAAAAAAGGACCCATTAAAACAGTGTTCAAAACAGCAAGTCTACAATTTGGAGGCGGCTCTCCTCCAAATGTGGCCCAGACAGCAAAGGCCGCAAGGAGGAAGCCCACAAAAACAGAGCAGCTGTAAAGAATAAAAACTAAAAAGCTCCAGTTTGAGACATTGTCTTGGAGTGATAATACATTATTTTTTTTTAAAGAAGATTATATAATCAAAAGGAGGACTCTCCTGTTTAAGCAAAAAATTGGACCACGTGCAGCTAGTTAAGAGTGAAGACATAACTTCAGGGCTTTTGCCTGAGATTTACAAACATTTCTTTATTGGTCACAAATGGAGCCAGAACGTGAGTTAATGGAGCAGTGAATGTTAATGTGTTGCTCTTTTGCACAAACAGTCCCACAAACTTTGATGGGGGAAACCAAGTGGAATGAGACTCAGCCAAAGAGAAAGCTGTGGTGGTGCCCCATTATGTCTTTATGTCTTACTTAAGTATTAATTAAATACAGTATTTAGAGAAAATCTTATATTACTTGTACACATAAAAGTAAGTGTACATCATTCTGTTCTGCATACATATGGAGAAAATTAAATGAGGATAATCACAAATTGAATATTTTGTTCATTTGAGCTTACTAGTTACTTATGTTTGTAATTTTGACTGAATGGCATATACTTCCTCTTAACAAAACAAGCAAAAGTGCAGGATCAAAACTGATAATAATCAGTTATAACTGATGTTTTATGAACCTAGAACTACTTTCTTACTACGGAGTTATCTTTATAGAAAAGAAAAAAAAAGGAATTAAAATGGACAAGTACAGACTTGACATTTCAAAAAAAGTATGACAAATATAAGAAATATTGCATCATAATTGAAATGCATATAAATGTATTGTATATATTTACAGTAAATAGTAGTATTACGACATATAAATATGCTTTTAAAATAATCTGCAGTAATAAATGGAAAACTTTAGCTGTAGTTTTTGTTTATCAACTTTTATAATTAAGTAAGAAATAAACAGCATTTTGTATTTAGGCTAATTAAGTTAAAAAACATTTTTAAAATGAGGTAAATGCATTTACAAAAATATATTTCAAGTTTCAAATCACACAAGCTGTGTAATGTCTGTTGTTAACTGTTACAACAGCTTGCCTTCTATTTGTCAGCATGGAAACACAAAGCTCCTTTATTTCAAATGTTAACCAACCCTCGGCTGCTGGTGGCACAGTTTTCTCCCATCATGCTCTCTGTCCGGTCTTGTAGCCACAGGGGACTAGTTTCCCATCACAGACAGACAGGAGCTTGATGGGAGCCACACCGCCGATCTTTAAAGCCATCCCACTGTTACTACAAGGGGAAAAACAGATGGGATTACAGCCAGTGGGACTCAGCGTCTTTGAATGCTAATGTGTCCCGCGTCCACAAGTTATCCAAATCCTTGAAGTCAGGACTGGGAATCATTTTGTAAAACCAGCGTCCTGATTGAAGAGAACACACTGATAAACAGGTGTTTTTATGGACTGGTGTTTAAAATCCCCTGAGCAAACATGCACAACCAGAGCCACCGGTACAATAATGCCACAGTGTGTAAACAAAACAACCCAACCACAGCTGGTATCCTGAGGCACCCAGGCAACGCTTATACACATGCATTTATATTATCTCCAATCCGTTATATTCACATATGAGGTAACATGACGAAAAGCTGAGGGTAAAGGGAGGGAGGACAAACAAGACAGCCAGACTTGTGCTCCAGGATTTACCTCGTGTGCGGTTTGCAAAGTATGGGTGACTTTGATGTCAATGTGTGCTTATGATTTTAGCGCAGTAAGCGAGAGCCCCCACTGCAGCTACCAGGAAATCACATCACTCCAAGACAATGCACGGCTGTGTGTGGAATTAAGAGACAATGCTTAAACAGTGGAAGGGGGAGCCTGGGGAACACCATGAGACACAAACTACATGTTACATGTTGGTGAATGTTTCGGTCTCAGATATGCGGCGATAACGCAGCATATGTTTTGGCATTTTGACAGTTACTGGAAAACAAATGTTGAGGACCTTTCATATGAGATAAGGTAGAGCCAAATGTCAATTTTTTTGTAACCTGGTCTCTTCTCATTGCATTTTGTTAAAAACTTGAATCAAATCATAGAAAGACAAACAGTTTGTTTCCCTTGCATTGTTTGCAACCAGATCTTATTCCACTTGAGCCAATTATCATTAATGGAGAAATGTATGTTCTTCTTTACTCTCTTTTTTATTATCGGTTCATATACATTTATGTGCAATATGGTCATCATATGTTTACACATTTGAAAATGTCTATTGCATACAGGTCTATATTTATTTATTTATTTATTTATTTTTGTTTAATTCACTTACTCTTTATTTTATTTTTATTTTAAGCCTTGGGTGCGGGTCCGGTGAGGGTCGGGGGAAGAAGGGAATATATTTGTTAAACTACAAATAAAGAATAATAAAAAAAGTGGGTCTCTCTTTTTTTCTTGTTAAAAGCAGACCAGCTGCCAACTTAACTATATTTCCAACTAATGTATGGTATCTGCATACTAGCATTTTCGAGGACATTTGGAAAATACATTACCTTTGTTTGTTTGACCTTTTAGACTAATGCAGTGCTCCAAGCCCTGGCATATCCCAGCCATTTAAACCTGCAAAACTGTATTTTCTCACTGATCCCACAATTGTCTTAAAAACCCAGCAGGCCTGTCAGACTTCCAGCTCCTCTGTCTGTGGGGCTACGATCCCCCCTCGCTGAGGCCAGCCAGGGGACTGCCTCCATGGGGAAAGGAGAGACGCTCTCACCCCCTCCACTAATCATAAATTTAACCCTCATCCATCACACTATGACCTGTACTCCTAAAAACATTTTTCCAGAGAAAAACCCTCGCTGACAAATAGAAACATCAGCCACGACTTAGAATATGAGGTGGAGCATATAAAACCCTGCAGGGAGCATCAAAATCAAGATGAGAAAATGTCTAATACTATGAGTGGTCGCTGCTTTATCTCTTTTTATAGCAGCTCAACCTGTCTTGTTGGTAAAAGGAACTCTATATCATGTTGTACTGTTACATAAAGATAGTGTCAATCAACCTCTCTCCTTTTCTTTTTTTAAATGCAGCAAACATTTCCATTCAGAAAAAAAATATACCCAGTTTCTCTCCGCCATATGCAACTCATAATTAACAAATATCAAACATTTATGTCTGATTTGGTCAGACGGGCGGCGACTGTACCCTCGTCACACCGGCTTACTTCACACGTGCCGTCGCGAGTGGAGCCTCCTCGGCCGTAAAACGGGTCTCAGGCTAAAGGCCCTGCCTGGACCTGACATTAAAGGCCATTTAAAATCAGAACACTGTCTGATTTGCCACAGTGATGGATGCCTAACCTGGGCCAGGCCTTCTGTGAAACACTAAATTCCCCTGAGCAGCAAATGAGGTCTGACTGTTTCTTTTTATTTGATCCTATTTCATTCGGTAGCGTCCCCTGCCTCTCTGTCCAGTCCAATTACGCGGCCGTTAAAAGGGATCTTTATGTATTGCCACTCGCCGGTCTGAAAGAGGTAACCTGAAAAAAAAATCTAAATCGGAACTTGAGATGTAAACAAATTATTGAATTGTCTGCTGGTTTTCAAAGCCGACTGCACAACTACATCTGACTTGAGAGACAGAAACAGATATTTGCCTTTATGGGAGAGTCTACAGTCTACAGTACGTTTAGGTTGTTGCCTCCCACCCATTCGTCTCCCCCCTGAGTGGAGCATGGGGAGAGGTCACCACCTTCTCCCCAAACAGGAAGCCCCATCAAAAGAGGATCATGTTTCTGCACAAGCCAGTGAAGGAGAGGGCAAGTCGAGCGGACCAGGGAACTCGCCGCGAAGCATCAATGACAACTTAGCAAAAGCTCAAGATGTCATAACGTCTGCAAATGCACTCTCCTGGCGCTTTGAATTCAGTACAGTACGCGGGATATTTGTGTGAGAGTCGCCCACATTGGTGCACACACAGAGAGAGAGAGAGAGGGAAATTCAGCTTGTGACTGCTAGCTTCAGCAAGTATCCTGACCTTTGACCCCAGCCCGAGGGGCAAGACACCGCAGTCGCCACCTCAGGATCAGGTGAGGGGCAAGGCGGCCTTGCTCGCCTCAAAGTTAAACAGAGCGGGTAGAGCATGGAACATGCTTTTGGTGCGAGCCCTCAGACACAATTCACACAAGTGGTGGATGGAAGTGATCTGCATTAACTTCATAATTAAGACCACTTGCTTTCTCTAGGCTGGTTTATAATAGCCCGACATAAATATTTATTCCAGGCGGCTGTGGATGATAAAAATGGTGGGAGTCAGAGGTGGAGCGCGCCAAGCATCCAGAATCCGACGCTTGCCCTGTGATGCTAATGCCCCCGAGGACTACTGTGCCAGACTGCGCTGCAGCGGAGATCAAATACGGGCGCCCTTATGTTGCATTTATTGTCTTCAGGTCTTCCATTTTTCCTAATAAATGAGTGACAGCTTTTTAGGTGGGTCTGGGTACTTTAGTAGACTCTTTGTATTTCTCCCCCGGGTCAGAGAGGAGACGGCTTTAACAGCGATCTGAAAAAAACGTTGGGGAGAGCTGCGGAGCTTATCTAATTGCTTTCATATGCCGTATTATTGGTTGATTTAAATAACCACAGACACCGGGGGCACAGGGGGGCATCGCCTTTAACCTCCGCATGGCCCTGGCCAAGACTGACTGGCTGGCGGGCCGGGTTACCAAGTGACTTGGCGCCCACGACACTGTGAGCACCAACGCAGTGTTTACCTATTTATCTGTCAATTGTCACTGCGATAACAGCTCTTGAGCTTAAAATGTGCATTGTTGGGGGATAATGCCCCTGCTTTCGAGTGCTTTAGAATCGAGGCATGTAGTAGAGGGGCACGCATCTATGGTGTTATGATGAAACAGCTGTTAAGATGTCTGGAAACTGGGAAGACAAGTTTCCTCTGGGCCATCCAAGGTCCTGAATACACCCACAGACCTCTCTGGAAGAGTACACACTGTATAAACAATCATATTGATTGATTTACAGTACAAGGATGAACAGTGATAAAATGCAATGTGGTGTGCTCTTAAGACCTGATGCCCACAGGAAAAAAAGCAAATGTACTATTAGAACAGGGCATGTCCTACCGGTCAAATCTCTCCTCAGCTTCCGTATATCCTTGGTGAGGTCGTCAAACTTCACCTGAGCCGCCTGGAAGAACTCCTGGGGCTCGGGCAGAGGGAACACGCTCTTGTCTGTGCCGGCATGCTGGAACAGTGGGGCAGATGTCAAACTATAATACTATAGCAGAGTGTTGAGTGACAAGAGTGTAAAAGGTTTGTTGAAATTTGGTCGACCGTACCTTACCTTGTCAAAATTACGCAGGTAGGACAGAACAATGTAATCCACCAGAGTCATACGACTATCCTGAGGAGGAAAGGAGGAAAACAGCAACAATCACACTTTCCATTATACATTGATGCATCACTGTGTCATTTGACTGTAAGGGCCTATACTGAAATGATGTTTACCAGGAAATGGTGGTGCTTTGGTAAGAGAGTGAGTGTGAAGTTATAAGTGACATGTTACCCTGCTCTTGACGTCCTTTAGTTTTGGGAGGATTTCCAGTCCAAAGCCGTCAGCCTGACCTCTCGTCCGGTTCCCTCCATTCATATAGTTCCCGAAGGCCAGAACGAGACCCATTACGTCCCGCAAACTCTGACATTCTAAAAGCTCCTGACACAGACACAGACTTCGGGTTAAAACAAAAACTAATGTCCCTTTAAAGCCCCTGTAGACCCAAATCCCCAAAATAAAATCCTTCTAACCATATGATTTGGTCGGTTAGTTGCATGATAGTAAGCATCTGAAAAGATTGGTTTATCAAACCAAATGAAAGATATTGTCATCTTAGTTTGACAAGAATTTCAGTTCAGATGAGGCAGGCTATGCTCTGGCTCTTATTACACTAGAAGTATTTTGAACCCTGAATCACAGCAGTTCTCTGCCCGAACGTTTTATAAAAACAACGACTGTTGCTATGGAGACCGTTTGAAACAGCCATGACCAGTCCGACAGGCCAGTAAAAAAACATTTTTTTTTTTCCAATCACATTTTTGTGAAAAAGCTTATTGGGACACCCAACTTTGGTATCATATATTGATTTTTAGTATTTTAGACCAGAGTTTAGTTTCCAGAGGCTTGACTGGCTCCCAAAGCAGTGTTTGACTTGACGCTCTTACTTTGCAGACATGGGAGATGATGTCAACCTTGCGGCGGATGGAGGCGATGGTGTCGAGGAACACCGACTGGAAGATGATGCAGTTGGCTCGGCCGGTGAAGTCGGGAATCTGAGAGAGCTCGTAGAGAAACCTTGGGGGGAAGAAAAAGAGGGGAAGAATTAGAAGAGGAGGAGGAGGAGGAGGGGGAGGAGGGGGAGGTGGAGGAAGAGAACAAGGGTGTGATGTGTTATGACAGAATTAAACAAAACGTCTAACAGGATGAACTATTTCGGGCGCTTGGCAGGGCCGCGCTCCCTCCAAGCAGGGGCCTGGCTGAGTCAGTGTTGCCACGGCTGCGCTCACAAGCTGATAGTCATGATGAGCGGCTGGGGCTTTTGAAAAAAGGGGTCCACGGGGTCGGGTGGAGGGGAGAGAGCAGCGGGACTGATCAAAGGTAGCTCTGGCCTGATGCGGGCCGACTTGTGTAAACAGTGGCGTGTCAGAGGGGAGCGGAGCGGTAACATCCTGTGTGATTAGGCCCTCCGCTGATGGAGGGAGACGCTGAGTGGGGACGACTCGGGCAAGCCGCAGTGACAGCTCTGGTCAAACATGGAAATAGGAAAGGCCAAGGGGCTGGCTGGGCGGGACCTCTGGGTAAGCAGGCCCTCGTTAACTGGCCCGCACTTCTGAACCCTGACAGGAACTACTGAAGCAACGTCCCATTAATGCATTATGCTTGCGCGCACACTCACATGCAGTTGTAGAAGACTATACAAATAACATGACTTTGGAGGGAATAGACAAATGACGCCGCAATATAAATGTTGACTACGTTTTCCAACATACCACATTTTTTGGTTTGACTTTTTGGATGTCTCTAGTGAACCAAACTGTCGTATAAGCCCAAATATGATGACATATATAATTTAGTATAATAATAACTTTTGATAGGAGCAATCTTACGTTTCAGGTTTGTCGAGCAGTTTGACTTCATCTTCTTTAGCAGTCTCGTGATGTTTCTTTATCTTGCCCAGCTCCTCACTGGTGGCTCTCTATAAAGAAATATATAATATAAAAAAAAAACACAAGACAATGTCCAAGAACAAAATGTAGGTGAATTCAACCAAATCTGTTCAGTAACAGAAGAGCAAGAAGCAGCAATAAAAATGATAGGGGGTTTCTCCATTTTCTTAAAGGCCGTCTGACGACTTTACAGCCGTATGTTTTACTACCTTAGACATACTTACATTTTCATACAAAGCCTCGATGGTCTCCAAATCCACCACAGAGTTGTCCACAGTGAGAACAGCTGGAACAGTAAAAGATATTAATTGTAAACAAGTGGGCCTTATAAATGGATATGATCTTGGCCAAAGCGAGCTGCCTTTTAAGTGCTGCCAGTGCTTGAAGAACAAACTTGTTTTTTTTTTCTGACAGGGGATGTAAACTCACGATAGCCCTGTAATTATTTTAAACCTTTGTGTAATAGAAAAATATATTTGTGGCAAACTTAAATGCAAGACATATTGTATAGTGTAGGAGAATGAATGAAACTAATGGCATATCAGGAGAAAGGACGGAATAGGCGTTATTTGACCAAAATCTGCTTGTGGTTGCTCACACCTGCACCAACAACCAACACAATCAATTCATTCAATTATCATGTAGCTAAAATGATGCACCTATTTTAGAATATTAGCTGGGGATTTTGACTCTGGCCAGGCTGCAGGGGAAGAGGCAGGTATATGTGGGGCTGACTGGGCATGAGCCACAGATGCTGGGCGAAAGACTGGTACACCTCTCTTCTAACAACGCCAGACTGAGGGATGAAGCCCAGACAGCTAAAAAACCACCCCAGATGACTGTAATTAGTTTTAGAGTGAGGACAAGGAGAAGGTGAGCTGAGTGAAAGAAACGGAGGAGGATTTAGGAGGTAAAACGAAGAGGAAACAGAGATAAACAAAGTTTGGCAGGGCTCAAGATTTAGACACCAAAGGAGTGAGAAAAGAAACGAAAAAGGAGGATTTGTTTTGCCCACATGTTTGTTTAGCTCGACTCACACAGTAGAACGTTAAGTATGCAGGGAAAGCAGAATGCAGAGGACACCACAAAAAGAGAAAGTGACTCCTGTTCTGTGTCTGAGAGGTGTCACAGGGTTTATGGCCGAGTGAGGGAGGCGTGGAGGGCGACGCGATAGGAGGGGATGGCTCCAGTGCTGCTGGCTGTCGTCTGGTCGGTGTCAGCTTGAGGAGGGCTACACACTAACTACTGCTCTAAAAACAGTCACTTAATGTGAAAAAATTAAATAATCATAAAAGATTAAATAAAAACGCCATCACCAAGACAAAGCACACTACTGGATGATTGACAAATACACAGTAAATCATACTGTGATTTAAG
Organism: Ammodytes marinus; assembly: GCF_949987685.1. NCBI lineage: Eukaryota > Metazoa > Chordata > Actinopteri > Uranoscopiformes > Ammodytidae > Ammodytes > Ammodytes marinus. The sequence goes on along the minus strand of NC_137219.1, from coordinate 16,492,593 downwards.
CTACAAGTATCGAAAAAATCTCCAACACCTAAGGTTGGCAATACAATACTGAAATGTGTAACTTTTCTGAATGAACAGGCGCTGTGACAATTACGGAACCTGATATTTAGCTTTAGTTTTCTAACATGATCTAACATTACATTAGCTTCAACATATGAACATGAAAGCTAGCTGGGTAACTTTTTCCTAAATAATAGCCACAAGTGACTATTATGCAATGTCAGTACAAAGTAAAATAGAGTGTGACAGTAGAACAAATAGAGAAAAGTCACAAACTTATAGGTTCATTTTGCTTACATTAGCTTAACGTATAAAAATTTAAATAAAACTGGGTATCTTTTGCAAAAAAAGAAAAAACAGGTACCATGGCAACAAGTGGCCATTTATTTCTCTATTTGAGTTCAGTAATGTGAGACACTGCGAAATCTATCTTGAATTTGCGAATATTAGCTAAAAATACATTTGCTTCTCCATATATTAACATTAGGGCAAAACTGGATAACTTTTGCTTAATAACAGCAACTGTGGCCACAGGCGACAATTCAATTATGACCGTTAACTGTACAATTTATTGTAGGCTAATAGTAGCACAGTACACAGCATAGCCTGGCAGAAGTTCGCTAACGTTAGCAAATACAAACTGCTTGTCATACCAGACCAAGTAGGACCATCTAGCGGTACAACAAATGTGTTTAAAAACAAAAGTGTTTAACTGATAAAAGATACTAGTATTTTGTCACTTTAAAAGTTTAAAAGTATAACTTTGCTTTACTAATTCTGTGTCTACATAAATTAGGAATAAAGTCCTTTAAGTACCGGTAGTCTTACAAGTCCTTTTATGCACATTTTCAAATAAATCATGTGTGTTATTTGGAACACTCAAGTATTGTTGCAAAAAACATATCTTTATAGTGATGTAAAAATGTGTATTTCTTATACCACCAGCACCATTTATAATGTATTTACTGGCACCGGTAAATGTAACACTATAAACAACACACAGCCCTAGTCTTTTCAGTCACAGACTGCTTCCAGCTAACAAGGTAATACTTAGCATTCTGGTTCCCAGCTGTTTGTGTTGCAGAGAAAAGCTGTCAATGTGGTCCCAATGGCTGGGATCAGAGAGAACGCTGGAGGTCCATTTCCTACATCTTATTAGAGTGGATTATTCAGTCCCTCAGCCATGCAGCCGTCAATCAGACACCAAAGGGGGGCCTGCTCCAGTGTGCACAGGAGCACTCTGATCCGACGGGGAAGCCGGATATCTCTCCACACCGACAGATCAAAGCCCTGCCAGCCAACCACCTCACACCCTCTCCTTCCACTTTTCACTCATCGTCTTTGGTGTGGAAGGGCATGTGTGGTGTGTGAACATGCCTATATGTGTGTGTGTGGCGAGGTGGTGTGTTTGTGTGTGTGTGTGTGTGTGTGGGGGGGGGGGGGGGGGGCAGCTAACCCTTTGCACTTGAACCATGGTGGCCCTTGAGGTCCCCCAGTCACTCAAGTGGGTGCAATTGACCCCCTCTCTCCCTTAACCAGAGTGCTACCTTTCCCAACTCCCCTTGCTCCCTCCCTAGTAGCTCTAATTACATTACATGTCCCATGTCCTTTTAATTTGGCAACAAAGGGGAGGCAAGCAGGCGAGGCTGGGGAACGGCGTCCTTAGAAGTGCTTATTAAGGTGCTGTCCTTCATTGTCAAATTCAAATTGTTAATTTCACATGCATCCTCCCATTAAGGCACAAGGAAGCAGACTCACGCTGGGTGTGAGCAGGCCTCTTTACAAAACTACCTCTACAAGCTGAGCTGACACTGGAAAAGAGAAAAAAGAACTGAAGGGGATAAAAGGATAAAATAAAAACTAAACAAAATGGGCGTCCTGGAGCTCTGTGCTGTTCCACTTGTGTTTGAGGTGGTTTTATGTGGTTGCGCAGTGTCTGCTAACTGTGGAAAGGTGGTTTTGTACATGCTTAGATCATTAGCGGGGTGTCAGTCCCATTAGGGCTTGTGGAAACCGTCACTGGCTACAATAAACAGATCTGCTGGCCGCATGCTCAGACTAGCAGGCGGCAGGCACTCTCCGCCACAGTGCCGGGACAGGACCAATTCCTGGCCCATCTACGCTGTCCCCAACACACATATAATGTGTTTACACACAGACACATGCACGCACACACACGGCTGCATTTTCCATAGCAAAACCAAGCATGTAATCAATCTGCACAGCTCTTCAAATGAAGGAGATGGCGGTTTGATTTTAAGCAGTGCAGGAGGGTTTACAAGCGGCCTGACAGAAAAACCTGAAAGGCTGCTTTTATCCCACTGTTGCCGTCTGACATTTTGACAAATCGAGGCATTTTTCTTTCCCACTGTGGTAACTGGAAAAATCATTCACGCTCCACTTGAAACACAAATTAATCAAAAAAGCGTGCTGCATGCAGTACTTGCAAATCAGTAGCTGTCAGGGGGTAGGAAATTATCCTCCGCTGCAGGGCTCTCTATATCATCTCCAAAAATAACTTTTGTCTGCATTTCATCAGGACTCATCTTTAATTTCTCACAAAGTGGGATTGTAAATTCTGTTTATTGCTTTTGAATTTAAATATGGGCCTCTTCCTTGAAAGAGATTTAAATGATGTAGTGCGCACTAGCTACTAGACGTACAGAAGAGAAAGCATTCCTCACCTTGCTGAATGTCCTTCATCTCCAGGTGCAGGCTGGAGATGAGAATGCCGACTGCTTGTGAACGCTTCCCATCCAGCAGCTTAATAAGCTGAAAAAAGAAAAGAAAAAGTAGATTCATATTGTCAAACAAATTGCAAGAATATTAACAGGATGCAGTGTGCATTTCAGGTCATTCAGCTCATACCGTATAGTTGCCATATCTTGATTTATTTCCATACTTACAGATGTTAATCCAAGGATCACACATTATTCGGAAAGTAACAACATCATCAACAGATGTACACATCATTTAGGAAATTGGTGGTTTCAATCAATAACTAATATTAACCTTCAGTTTGTTCATTTACAAACTTCATATCTCATAATTATACCTTATACTTCTTCACAGCTATTTTTTATCATCAATTCTAGATTTCAAACACTGACAAAAAAAAAGAACAGACTGTGATTAGAGGCCAGGGTTAAAAATCACTTAGTCACTCTCCTGGCAGTAGAAGCAGATGATGGTAATGATGAGCAAGGCTGAGTGCCTGAAGCCCAGTAGTCTAGGAATAACCCATCATCATGAAATGCGGAGCGCACACACACACACACACACACACACACACACACACACACACACACACACACACACACACACACACACACACACACACACACACACACACACACACACACACACACACACACACACACACACACACACACACACACACACACACACACACACACACACACACACACACACACACACACACACACACACACTTTGTCTAGTTACATCAATGAGGGAGCAAAGCTAAACAGAAAGGCACCTCCTTCGGTTTACCAAAGAACATGTGTTGAGATATAATCAAAAAATATCAAGTCGCAGTGAAAGTACAAAGGCAAAAGTGGAACCATAAAAGGACAGTCTAGAAGAGCACGGCAAAGAGAAGCAGGGCTTTTTATAACAAACTATAAATTCACAGGATTTTTATTTGTGCCTACACATGGTCACAATTACTTATGACTGAATTAGCCGTAAAGCCAGGGAGAGTTTTGGCAAGGTAGAGCCCCCGCTCTAAAAGTTAATGTGTCAGGCTTCTTCATTAGGTATTATGGCGTTGTCGGGCTACTGGGGCTGTCCAGTGGGAGCAGGAGAGCAGGAAAGCTTTATAAGTGGGTATTGCGTTACAGGGCGTTAGTGGGTGCCATGCTGCTTCCAGCTCTATTACCTGGATGGCTGGGGATCTCCCAGTCGAAAGGACTGGAGACGGCTGAGTACCAGGGCTTTCTCCCAACACCTCTAATTAACCACTTCGGACGGGCCACACTAAAAGCAGCCCAGGAACCCTTCCTAGCTCGCTGTGGCTGCAGAACTCGCCAATTAGCCAAAACAGTTACGCTAATGAGAAAAGACAACTGATGCCGGGCCAGGGTCCCTCGGTTTTTCACACGCGCAAAAAAAGCACCGTGATGCTGATGCTGAGACAGGTAAGCAGCAATAGCTAACAGCTCCCTCCTGTGGACAAAGGGAGAACTAAAAGTGCCACTATTAAACATACTGGTCAGGGGAGAGAGAACGAGAGCGATAGAGAGAGCTAATCAATGTTTACTGATGTTATCATTCTTGCTGTTGACATCATTTTATTATTATTTACAGACATAAGTCTTATCATTTGTAATGTGTGTATATGCATGTATAAATGGGGGAGGGGGGGGCTGTTCGGATCCATCATTTGTCATTATTTGTAATAATGCTTTGACAATACTGTATTCGAAAATAGTCATGCCTATAATGCATTTTGAATTGAATTAAATTGAGAGAGAGAGATACAGAAAGAGAGAGACAGAGACAGAGAGAGATAGAAAGAGAGAGAGATAGAAAGAGAGAGAGAGAGGGAGAGAGAGAGGCAAGCGGCCTATGAAAATAAACAAAATGATGGAAGGAGAAACCGGGAGTGTCAGCAGTTTGAGCCGAAGCATGTGGCCGATGTAAGGCGAGGTGGTTAGGCCAGGGTGATGCAGGTTCAGAGCCGAGCGGATAGTTTACACAGCCGGGGGGGGCTGGCCTGCTCCGCGCACGGTGACTGTCTGACTATCTTGTCTGGAGTCACCCGGGCAGATGTTACAATAACAACTGGATCAAGACTTCCCATCAATAACCACCTACAATTTACACTCAACCACCCGGCGCTGTTAGTTTTAACACCCACACTCCGACGTCATAGCCGGAGCGTCAAATATGTCTTTAATAAACGCACTGCGATTGCTCATAACTTATTCCCATAAACCGGTTAAAGCTGCCGTTTGTTTAAGGCGATCTTCCACGTATAAACTTGATAGGGGTTTTTGATTTATGCGAGGGAAAGCGGAAATTGAGGTTCTTGGGTTTTACTGAGGTGCATATTTCAACCCATTGCAAAGTGGACAGCACTATTTAGCTGGATTGATTTCTTCATCCTCAAGGCATCTCTCCCGCCCATATAATCCCTCAATCAAGAATGCACCGACATGAATGCTCACTCTCTCCCCACCACCCCCACCCATTCCTATAGGTGGCCCCATCTTCATTGCCTCCTTTTAGCCATTGGAGTGGAGCCACATGCCTGCAATTATACCCCAGGTCCAGTCCAGTCCGGTCCAGTCTGCTCGGGTGGGAGATCGCTCTTCCATGTCATCTCCTCTGCTTTGATATGCTAATCAGCGCAGAGGGAGGGAGAGAGAGAAAGAGGGAGAAGGGCTCCAGCGTAAACAAGAGCTTTGATTTTTTTCTACGGCACACATGATAAAGATTAACTGACTCATGTGCCGACTCTCCACTTTTTTGGGTGTGTGGAGTTGTTGGAAAGCCGGGAAGTGGCTCATATGCATAATGTACACACACATTCCATTCCCTCCCACTCATCTCCTCTCGCCGTGCGCCTCTCCTCCCCCCTGGGGCTGTGGTGTTAGCATGATCTGGCAACACTTTCTGAGCAAGTGCATAACGAGAAGCGAAGACGTGCCGTCATCTCACATACGTGCGTTCGGGCAGCACACACGCACACACTCGCAGGAACATACACAAACAAACCGTAAAAAACAAACAAACATGTTAAGTGCAACACACTTTCCTCTTACAGAGATTCATTGGCAACGTCAGATGTGAATTGTGTGTGGACAGACAGAAGACAGGCAGGTAGTCTGCATGAGTGTCCACTGGTGTTTGTAGTCATGTAGAGGGATGGAGGCCATTGTTTGGTCAGACTCCAAAAGAGTAAAACAGCCATGTTGAGGCCCTAAACCTCCACCCAGACAGTTAAATAAAGAATGTTTTTAATTATCAAATCCTTTTTTCAACAAATTCAATGAATTTCCTTAATCTTTCAGTTGTTTTTGTTAACTGTATTTTTCACTCAATTTAAAAGGCACTCGGCGGAACTTTCAGTATGTGTTCATTCTAGCAACCACTTGGGACAAAAGCGGCATTGCTGTTCCTGGGTGAGCATCCCCATGACGACTGCATTAAGAAAAACTATATATAAAAAGAGCATTCTTTGCAATGATGGTCTTCTTTGCGGTGACGTGTAATATATAATCATTAAAAGATAAAAATTGACTTTCAGAAATATTTAAAAGTTCCTCGTACCACCTTTAGGTTGCCTGGTCTTATATGTCCTGCTTTTGTATGTTGGTTTTGTGTTTGACGAAATTGCGAATGTTCCTCTTGACAAAAAAAAGATCTCAACCTCAACGAGACAACCCGATTCAATAAATTCAAATATTTCCTACTCGAATTGAAATTAACAACGGGTAGCAACCAACCCTATAAATGGGAACGACAATGTAGAGAATCGACACGAAGTTTGATAGAAATAAACAAAACAAGCTGGAGCATCTGGGAATTTAGCAGCACTTCTTGGAAGGCATTGTCAGCTGGTGATTCAGATATTTTTGCTCTCAAACTATTTATCCCCCCTAAACTCTGTGTAAACTCTCAGGGATCAAATGTTTTAAAAAAAGATCACATAAACAAGTGTCTTTTATTTTGAAGACCTTTCCAGCAAGTTTGACTTCTAATCTGGGATGAAAACTACCATGCTTTAGTATACTCACTTTCCCTCTTTTCACCGTAGACTTGGACTCTGAATGCTCTCGCTAGCTCTAAACACAGACCTTTATATCAAATATTTGACTCTTGTCTCATCACAGTACTGGGGGAGAAAATGTCTAAACATAGATATATAAAACTTGTGCTCTTATGATGGGCATGGAGATTTTTTTTGATTGATATGATTTTGCTTACTCAGTGTTTCCATTAGCAGGGTCAAACCTCCTCCAGGCTGATGTAAGCCCAAGCAGGAGACAGTTGGCAGGATTTGTGTCTGTATGTGGCTGTCTGAGTTGGATCAAATGTTGGACACTTTGCCGCTTTAGAGTGACCAGACTGAATGGAGGGATCTAAGGATGGGTGATCAAGGACCCACACACACACACACACACACACACACACACACACACACACACACACACACACACACACACACACACACACACACACACACACACACACACACACACACACACACACACACACACACACACACACACACACACACACACACACACACACACACACACACACACACACACACACGGTGGAGCCTTAGCAAATTGATCAGAATAGGCGATGCGTATGGATTTAGAGGGGACAGTCTGGGGCAGTGGCCGATTTTTAACTGCTTGGACGCCACAGTGAGGACCACTAGGGCAGGCAGAATGCTGACGCGGTGCTGGCTGCAGCAGAGGTGCAGAGTTGCAGCATTTGACATGACGTCAACAACTAAAGGAGGTAGAGAGGGGAACGGTAAATCAATCTGGACTAGAAAGCACTTCTTTGCTGATTTTTCTCAACTTTCTCAAAAAACTACACTTACCCGAATGGAGAAAAAAAAACCTAAAACAATATGCTGTACTTCTGAACCCCTATCAACATTACAATCTTGCAAAGTTAGCTTGGCTTGCCCAGGACAGGGAGTGAACTCATAAACTGATAGCCTGTGTTGGCACAGTGCAAGGCCTGGCAGCTGCGGTCTGGAGGATGATCCTATGAGAGCCGCCATCCTTCTTTTTCCGGATTATTATAGTTCTTTCTTTGAATAATGGTCGATCATGACGGGAGACAGAACGTTTATTTTTTTCAAAACAGAGCTTGATAAGAAGGCATGCCGACAATCGGGCATTAAAATACAAAAAAAATGACAATGAATAAAGCTTCCCACACAACCAACGTTAAGAGATGTAAACTGAGGGCTGAATGAGTGGAGCCACTGAATTGACCTCATAGATAGTATAATAAAAGATCTACCTTCTTAGTTTTGGCTTTCTTCTCAAAGGTGTCGGACAGGGGCTTCTTCTTGGGCTGCGGGGTGGCCTTGGAGAAAAGATCCTCAAACTCATTGGTGTTATCGATGTTGGGTTCCTCCAGAGAACCCCAGAGTGTGTTTTTGCTGTGAAAAGAAAGGAGGATTCTTAGACTGTGATACACTTTTGCTCATTTAAACTTAAAACACCTGCGTCAGAAGAACTGAGGTCATAAGGTGCGAAATATTTGAGCACAGTCACGGCGACAGAGGCAGACACAGGGAAGGCTTAAAAGAATCTAGTCTATCTCGTTTACTTTGCGTGTGCTCTATTTGTGGAAGATTGTTTGATGTTTATTCAACCCACTGCCCCCATGTTTTTCCATTTTCCATTTCGCTGTCTGGCTTAAAAAAAAAACTTGGCAGGAATGACCGTGATCTCAACTTTACAAAGGGACTGTTTATGAGCTAAGTGATAAAAATAACAAAAAATCTAAGACAAGCTTGTTTCGGTAATATAAAAAGGAACCCTTTCCAGCAAACGGACGGAAAGACAGGAGGCAATGTTGTGTTACAGAAGTTGCTGAGTAACGTGGAAAAACAAACAAACAGAGGCAACAAAAAAAAGAGAACAAGAGGTGTCTTAAGTCAAGAGAGGATGTTCAGGAGCAAAGCACTATGTTATGCTGTTTGCTAAAACTCAACCCATCTGTCTCTGCTTTCCCTCCCCAAGTCTGTTCATCTAACGGACATTAACAGCATAATCAAAAGGGTTACTGACAAATAAAACTTCTTCTTAAGAAAGATTGTGAAATGATGATAACTATAACAATCTACACATGTCCGCCTCCTATAACTTAGCTATGCACGAGACTGGCAGGTCAATCACCCCAAGATGAGGCCTGATGAAAATAACAAAAGAGAACCTGGACACCACACACACTAACACAAGCGCTGGCAGGTTTTTTTTATCTCAGCTTCAGTACCAAAACAAACTACTGCATTGCCAGGGACTCAATAAAGGGTCAAATCAGTCCAATTGTTTCTGCATGCAGTTGGCATCCTATTGCGGTGGTGAGAGAATCTATCTGGGGCAGCCAAGAGGTTTTTCTGTCGAGGACATAATGATACTGTCGCAAAATCCGCCTTTGATTTTGCACCCTCTTTCTGAAAGACTTAGGCAAATAAGTCCAATGATCAGCCTAGCACTCCTAACCTAACTGTGCAGGAATTTAGCTCGGAAAAGAAAATGATGCCCAAAACCCAATACATATTTCCATGCAAAACAGCTTGCTAATTGGCCGGATTAAAATGACTACTTGAATACCCCCTTAAAGCTCTTCTGCCTTTTCTTTATGCGGCTTCCCGAGATGGTTTGTCCCAGCGTGCTTCCAACCACGCTTTGTCTTTGGGGGTTAAATGTAGACACCTGGCACCATTTCAAACCTTACACTGCTCCCCCTCATAATACCGAAACCTCACACCATTAACAGAGATCACACAGCTGATCCAGCTATAGTTAAACATCTGACCCATTTAATGCCCCTTAACTTGGCCCTTTACAGTTTAATTTATTGCTGACATGAAACGGCTGTAGTGTAGTCAGCCAGCACTGGCCAGGACCAGAGAGAGAGAGAGAGAGAGAGAGAGAGAGAGAGAGAGAGAGAGAGAGAGAGAGAGAGAGAGAGAGAGCGAACCACAACTCAGCTTCCCCCACTAATCCAGCCTTGGAAATACAAGGCCATAAAGCTGGAAACCTGGCACTCAGAGGCAACGACCACAGCCACTGTAAATGGGCTGGATAATCCACTTACAATGCCCAGAGTATCTGGTGCAGCAACCATAACTATGACATCTCTCTTGAGCAGGATAGTTAAGGGCTGAACCTTTACCTCTATCTATAAACTGACATCCCTTCAGTTTAGCCTGGGATAACAGCATCACTCTTGCAACTTTGAATATTGGAATCTGCAGTAAAAATCAAGGTGAGACCAATAGCAATGAAATCTTAAATCACCCAATCAAATGTAAAATAGTCACATGTGCATTCTGAAGATTTTAACAATGATTTTCAATCATGTTTTAGTACAGATAGTTAATCAACCTGAATTATTTTAGGCATAAACACAATGTTTGGTGGACAAACTACGTATTGTTGACAGTGCTTCTAAATTTCCCTTCAAACATAGTTTGGCCTTTTGGACTACTGTACAACTTAGTTTTACTTATCAGCTGACATATAAAAACAAACAGATATATAATATATTATACATGCATGTTTACGAGAAGAATAAATACTAACGTGAACTGAAGTTATCCTAGCCCCAAGTGTCAGAAAGCCATTTGGGATTTTTTTGTGTGCAACTTTTTTTTCAGGATAACTCTAGTTTATTACACCTTGGGTCTTTTTGTAGACAGTTCTATCAGTTCTGATACCATAGTATTTGTCAAAGTAATTATACCGCTCGATAGAAATGTTTGTCAAAGTGAATCTATGGGAACACGGAAACTATGCCACATTGATGTCCAATTAGGGCAAGACACAACTTGTCAGGTTAACAGTAACACCAGATTAAGTTTAAAGCGAGCACCGTGGAAGGGTTGAAAAAAATCCCTAATTGCACTGGGAAATTACGTGCACACAACTTTGGTAGCACAGTAGGTTAAAGTATAACATAGCCCTTCTGTTAACAACATTTGGTTAATCTGGAAGGTTTTTCAAAACTAGTCTGCTTATTACAACCTACTGAAATGATGGCAAAAAAACACTTAAAATAAGACCCAAGTCGTAAACAACTGCAGTTATCCTTTAGGAGCCACATGGGCGACCAATCACGAAGCAAACTTATTCCACGTACTTGGCGTCCTGTATCTGTATCCTGGTCCAGTACAGGGGCTTCATGGGACAGGCGGGCTCGACCAGGGTTTTCCGCGGGGCACTCGGCGCCTTCGGGCCGAAACCGAAGCCACCCATCGGGGGAGGAGGTGGCGCTCCACAGCCTGGGGGAGGGGGAGGAGGAGGAGGAGCTCCAGGTAGACCAGGGGGAGGAGGAGGAGGAGGAGGAGGTGGAGGCGGGGGAGCACCTCCAGGGAGAGGAGGGGGAGGTGGTGGAGGTGGCGGTGGAGGTGGTGCTCCCGTGCTGCCTGGTAAAGGTGGAGGAGGAGGGGGTGGTGGTGGTCCTCCAAAGAGGCCCACTGGGAATGGAGGAGGTGGAGGAGGAGGAGGAGGACCAGGAGGTGGTGGCCCCGGAGCGTTTAGACTTAGTCCGATGGAGTCCAAGTTGAGTTTTTTGGGCATGTTCTGATTGAGGCCGTCGCCGCCGTCAGGGCTCTTGACCAAGGCCTCCCTGTCCGTCTGGATGCCCACGGTGCGGCAGGTCTTGGGGAACATCATCGGGTCGTCGGCGGGGGATACCAGCGCAGCGTCAGAGGCATGAACTTGCTCCTGGGCCGCATTGTACGTCCTGTCTCTTTGCATCCTAGCAATGAGTGCCTGCAGGTTTGATGTATTGACAGCGGTCTCACCTCGCATTTGGAAGATCTGGACCTCATAGTCGGACTGTAACAAGCGAGAGACAAATGCCAGAGACAAAACCAAAATCCAAAGCATCAGAAACCTCAAACATGTTCTGTCATAATGTATAGTAAAACCACAGCAGGTGGTAAATGTGGCGTTGCCTTGAATTAACTTTGATTGTGTGTAATTAAGAATTATCTAAAAAGGTACTATCTGGGCCTTACAAGCTGGTAACTCTTTCAGACAATGAAGAACATTCCAACTTAAGTAAAGTATTTATCTGAGACAGAAAGAAAATTGTTTGGCAATAAATCTTACACATGCTTCTTGTTACTGTAAGTCGTGCCAGTTCAGAAATAGAATTAAGCACGTTCCCTTGCTTTTCTTGTCGAGCAACTGTGGTTCATGTTCCACAGTGTCAGCACCAGTTCTTCAAAGGTTGACGTCAAATTAAAGAGCTTTAAGCCAATGACTGAGAAATCAACTCTGATGTCAGACTTTTTCGAGGAAACGGTCCATAGAGCAATTTATCAGTGGTACAAATGATGTAACACAACCAGAGCTGTGTTCCCATTGGGCTGCCAAGGTTATACAGTAAGTTTCAACTCATGATTAAGTTGGCAGAAGATAAACACCTGTAAAATACTACTCCTAATCTCTTGCTTCTGTCAAATTAAACAGAAACCTCTATTTTGATCAACATATTTTATATAGTGGAAATACTGATTATCAGTTTTCATTTTGGTATGAAACGTGCCAAAGGTCACATTACAGGCCTTGGTCCATGAGTGTCCATTAAGGCAATATGCAAATAGTTTCATAGTTCATAAGTTGTATATTGTTGTATGGTGTATGTATAATGGTTTGCATACTAAAAGCTCATGCTCATTGGAGAGCTGGAACTCTAGCAATCAAATTCTGTGAACGATACCTCTCTTTTTTAAAGACACAATACATTTGAAAGGAAGTTGAGTCTTTATCTTCTTCTTCATTTGAACCCATCCATACCATTTCTCTGGAAATGTAAATCTAGAAATTAACTAATTCATTTAATCAAAATAACAAGCTTAACTGAGATTTTGAGCAAAAATGTCCATTCAAAATACATTATATACAACAACTTATAGCCTGTGACATCCTCAAGCTTTTAGTACAGTTACACTAGTTCAGCTGCTGCACTCCACATTTCATGCTTGCTTAGCGCCATCTTGTGTCTGTGACACTCAACTGCTAGGACAGAACAGCTATTCCACAAGTGCCTGCCTTAAAGTATATTTGTTTTTCATGCATATTACATACACATTCAATAAAATGTTATTTCACAAATCCTACACCAGAAAGCCTTTACTTAACTGAGAACTTTGATTTGTCTCGTTGTTGAAATGTGCTAAAAAACATAAACATGCCTAGCTTCAACAGCCCTCAAAGAGATGCCCTGACTGATTTTTCCTCTATGCATGATGTGTCTTCAGTCAGTCATTCTCCTAAAGTCATATGATAACTTACATGCATCCTCTCCAGTTCTTCTTTGCACTCTCGCTTCAGCTGCAAGAGGGCAGCCTGGTGCTCTGAAAAGCAGCACAACAAGAACACTTGCATAATAAAAAACAAACTCAGCATACTGGCAGTTTGATTTAATAAAATATACACTTAAATGATTCGAGTTCAATAATCACAACACTTTGTTGGGATTTTATCTGTAGATTAAGAGAACATATTTTTGGGTGGATTAAAGTGATGTACTTGCTGAAAGATTAGGACATTATATGATAATCAAGCTGATCTGCAAGACAGATGAACATCTCGAGCAAGATGTACTTATGTTTGTGGTTAAAATTCTACTGAAGGGTGGATCACTTTCACTATATTTAAAACTCAACCAACCAGTTATTAAAACGACACTGTCGGCTCAAATGAAAACAAGACATTGAGTCGCGTCAAAACACAATTCAAAAATGCTGATTCTAATTATAGGAAGGCAGGCAAAGGAAAAGGTCAACAACAACACAATTGACTCAAACTACTTTAAGCCTGAACATATTTTAACTGATAAATTGAGTCAGGAACTGCAATATCCTTGTCCAGCCTATCCTGTGATTACTTAAAAATGACTTAAAATCAAGATCACATGAAAAATAAAGCACTAGCATATGCTATAGAATCACACATGCAATTTGTTGTAATAAAGAACATTGTACTGTATCACTGATTAATCTGAGTCAATGATTAGAAAAAGAAATACATTCAAACTATTCAAACTATTTATGGTACCTACCTAACTAAATTATTTAGATTTACATACATCAAATCAGTACTTTTGTATAGGTTTCTAAATTTGCGGGGAGATTAAATATGATGTGAATGTTCACATGTGTTAGTTTAATCTATATGGCTCTAAGTCTGGACTTGTGGTCCACATCTCAAACTCACGCTATTATATTAGACAAACGCAAAACCCATATAAATCAGAATAATCCACATTGGCTAGTCTTAATCTATTCTCAGGGATGAATCTGTCTAGCACAGAACACTCCAAACAGCTGTTGCACTGCTGTTTGACGCACTCTACGGCTCTTAGTTGACACAATTTCACTCTACCCACCCGGAGCATGAAAGGAAACCTTTTTATTTTGTAATCGAATCAGCCCATTGACAGCCATGTGTGCTTTGAACCTATCTGTGTGCCATTACACCCTCAGAAGACAAGGTGGGCCAAATATGGCGTGGTGCCCAGAGCATACTTGATTCCATTAAATGTTTTGACTTTGACAACACCCAAGCATGCTATCCTGTGGTTCCATGAAAAAGCAACCACACAAACAGCAGCATTTAGGTGCAGACACAACCTCACTGTGCTCCTAAGTGGATTTGAAGGATGCCTTACACACTGCCACTGATACCTTGCTCCCTCTGCATGATGAGCTGTAGAGTAAAGTATGAAGGTGTTTTTATGGTGTCAACACTTTTTGCTTAAAAAGGTGCTATGAGGACCTTTTCAATATTCCTAAAACAGCCACATTTTTTCTTTGATGATCATAAATTACACGTAACAGCAAGCGAGACCATCAGTGCAAAGAATGCTATTTTTATATAGTTTTTCTTAATGCCTTAGTCATGGCTACGCTCACCCAGGAACAACAGCTGGCGTAGTAAAAACACTATGGCTTTTGTCCAAAGGAGGTGCAAAAAAAAATTAAAAATTAAAGTTCCTCAGAGCACCTTTAGGTGTTTTAGTTTTATACAATAGATCCATTCAAATATACCATGATACAAATCCTATGATACATGCAACTTCCATAACTACCAGTTAGTTTCAGGGCCAACCTGATTATGAGCCGATATGTTACTTAAAAACAGGCAACTAGCTTCAGGTCCTTACCTGCCTCGGTGTATTTGAGCCCAACCTTCTCTTCCTCATCTTTAGTTTTGGGTGGGGGCCACACAGCCTGCAAACGCCCTGGAGTCCGATCCTCACTGTCTGTCGGGGAAGAGACCTCTGCCTTTAGGGAGAAAACGTAAGGAAAAATGTAAGGAAACTGTCAGCGCGTGGCCATGCGATGAAGCAGCACCAATAAAACAAGAAAGATGAAAAATGATTTTGTGTGGTGAAGAGATTAAACAGGTGTGTGTGAGTTTATGTATTAACCTCTATGGGAGTTTTTGGTTCTTTGGTAGGGGTTTTGGAGGTTCTCTCAAAAATAGACCTCAGACTTTCTTTGTCATTCTTGATTTTCTTTTTAACTGCCTCAAGATCCACATTTTCAGTTTTTTCCTTTTTGACACTTTTGGGGCCAAAAAGGTTCCTGAAAGTTTCATAGGCCATATCTGAGGTTTTCTTCTTTTCTGGTGTGCATGTGGGGGTTTCTGGGTCATGAATTTTCTCTCCAACAGCCTCTTCCCCATTTGGCGAGGATTCCTTTTTGCTGTGTTCGGGGTCAGCACCTTGCCCGTCACCTGACTTGTTGTTCTCATCGGGGTTGTCCAGGCCAAGGAGCTGACTGAGCTTTCCCATTTCAGTAACTTTAGTGTCCCCAACGGGTTTGGGCTCTGCATGCTTTTTTGCTGGAGAGGCCATCTTCTGCTCAGGGAAGAGCTTTGCTTTGTTCACTGTCTTCTTTAGACTGAGCAGGGCCAGGTCAGCGTCCTTTTCACTCTGTTTGATCTCTGACACTGTCCCCCTGTCTTCACCCACCGCTCCTTTCTTTAGCACCCGCAACCCACTGAAGAGAGCTGGCATTTGGAAGGAAGGGGGCGTAGAGAGCGCAGTGCCCCTGGATGGGGTTGAGTTGGAAGAGGTAGAGGAATGGGAGGGGGAAGAAAATGGAGGAGGCGTGCTGGTTTCCGGTTTCTCTGGAGCATTGGTGCGCTGTGAGGCCGGACTGGTTCTGGGCAAGATGTCCCCTGGGGAATGTTCTGGTGCAGATGGCAGCGACACAGAGTCTGACTGCTCCTTTTGACTGGACGATGGTTGGACTGGAACTTCGGGAGCTTTAGGGTTGCAGGGACCAGAGGAGTATGCCTGAGGCATAGGGCTGGAGGGAACAGAGAAGGACATCTTGGGCATTGGTCTTGAGGGAGCTGAATAGGACGCCTGGGGCATAGGGCTGGAGGGAACAGAGAAGGACGTCTTGGGCTTAGGGCTGGAAGGAACAGAGGAATAATCCTGGGGTTTAGGGCTGGAGGGAACAGATGAAAAAGTATCCGTCACAGGACTGGAGGAATCAAGGGAATACTCCTGGAGCTTAGGGCTGGACGGACCAGAGGCGAACGTCAGGGACATAGGGCTGAGAGGAAGAGATGAAGAATCCTGGGGTGTAGGGCTGAAGGGGACAGAGGGGGCATCCTGGTGCTTAGGGCTGGATGGAACAGAAGAAGTATCCTGGTGCTTAGGGCTGGATGGAACAGAAGAAGTATCCTGGTGCTTAGGGCCGGATGGAACAGAGGGGGCATCATGGGGTGTAGGGCTGAAGGGGACAAAAGAAGCATCTTGGGACGTAGGGCTTGACGGAAAAGAGCAAAATGTCTGGGACATAGGGCTGGAAGGAGCGGAGGAGGAAGCCTCGGATATAGGGCGGGAGGGAACAGAGGAAGAATCCTGGGGTTTGGGGCTGGAGGGACCAGAGAAGGATGTCTTTGGCATGGGGCTGGAGGGAACAGAGAAGGATGCCGGGGACATAGGGCTCGAGGGAACAGAGGAGGAAGCCTGGCTGGAGAGAGGCTCCTCAGTCACCTCATGTGTCCCCTGATTTTGTGTACCATCTGCGTCCTCCGTCTGTTTTAACACGGAGGCTGGTGCAGCATTGCCACCTGTGTCCTCCAAAGCCACAGGTCCCGAGATGATGGAAGGAACAGGCAGAGAACAATCTACGCCATCATAGCGGTCGCTCTCATCTGTTCCAACCATGTTGCCCCTATTCTCTGTAGCTCCAGATATTTTGGTATCTACAGACACGGAGGTGCTTTCCGTGGGACTGTGGCAATCTCCATGTTTTGAAACTGAAGAGACCAGAACTGTCCTAGAGGCTTTTTTTCTGGCAAACTTGTCTGAAAATAGAATATCTTCTATGCGGGATCTCTCTTTAAGTCTGTGTGTTCTAAACACAGGCACTTGGAACTCGGGCTGTTCCCCACTGACATCATCCCCATCAGCATGGTCCGCTGTGTTATTGTCTTCCTCAGGAGGGTTAAACTCCCTGGTCCTGGAAAGATTCGCCAACAGACTTTTGCCGCTGAAGGGCTTCTCCTCTTCATCATTTTCCGTGTCACTGTACGTGTCGACCCTTGTGACCCGGACCAGATCCAGTTCAACCGAAGCTCCAGCAGATGTTTCAACATGATCGATGGATTCTTTGAAGCTTTCCGATGAATCATCCCTATACAATGTATTACGGGTAGCAGTCATACTACCCTGATTCCCATGTCCAGTCTCTTGAAGGGTGTTAGTAGTTTCACCACCTCCAGGAAGAGAATTTTCCTCATCTGACAGCTCCTTGAAAGATGTCAACACTGGCGACTCCAAGTCAGAAGAGCCAGCTTGATCGCTGCTAAAGTAACTGCTGAAGTAATTAAAGAAGGAACTATTGGGCTGCTTCCCCGGGCCTTCAGAGTTATTACTTGCACCATCCATTTTTTGTTCTAGTGTCACAAGAGCAAAGACAGGAAAACCAAAAGAGGTAGCAGCTCTAGCAAAGTGTCCAAAATGTCACAAAAAAGGCTTTTCTCCCAACTGCCAAACTGTTGCTTTTCCAACTCTAACGCTAGCTGGGAACAAAAGGCCTCTGTATGGACAAATCTCCACGGCTCCCCTTACCTTCTCCGGGAGGGCGCCAATTAGAACAACACTATCCTGTATTCCAGTTTAGCGCCCAGGTTGCACATAGTATGCTTTCATGGAATTACTTAAATGCTACTACTGACTGTTCAATTGGTTGTCAGAAGTAAACTTCGGACTCCTTTGTGCAGGCAAGATTCCCATGACGCTGTGAGTGAAGTCAAGTTGTTCAGTTGCTGGAAGCATGTCAGCTGTAATCTCCCTGGGAGAGCAGAGTTCACCTGCAATCCACAAAAGCATTACCAACTGGTCCAACAAGTTGAGCAATTATATCCATAAAGTTGTGGGTTATCCTTCTCTATGTGCTAGTATACACTCTGGAGTCCATGACTAAACTTTTCCTCAAGTTTGCGTCCGTCTTCAGTAACTCGTCTCTCAGTTCACAGGAAAACCCTGTGTGTCGATGTGTGAGAAACAAACCCCTCAGGTTGAAAAGAAAAAAAAAGTGTCTCACTGGTCTACCCAGTCTGGGGACGCCTCCCTTTCAGGTTCCTCCCTTGTTGGGAGGGGACCGGCAAAGCCTGGCAACACAGGTGTCTTATTACCTCTGCTAACTTCCGTAAAATAGCTTCAGAGGTAACAGAGGAAACACAGAGAGGGTGTGGGTATGCAGTCAGTTGGAGGGCTGCACAGGTCCATTAACCCAGCATTGTGGTGAGCTACTGCAAAACATGAGCTTAAGACTTAGGTGATTAGTCAGCCTGGCTGCAGCCAGCTTTAGCTAACATGCTAAGACGCTAACCTGTGTGATCAGCAGCACAGAACACAACTGAATTCATAAAATAAAATTTTGATTCACTTACTCTATACTTTATAGTCTCTATATACAGATCACTATCTTTGTTTTTGGCTTATCCTCAATTTAACCTGCTCTAACCTTTGATATATTTGTTTATAAATTAGGAAAACGCAGCGTTCTTTAAACTGTGGTTGCTGTTAGCAACCAAAAGGTCACACATTCCTTCAGACTGCCGGATTGAACATTTTCTAAAGCTGTACCAATCAAAGGACACACTTCTACAAGACTATTTGAAAGAGAGATTTCAATGTCTTATATCCAGTTTTATGACTGCACTAAATATTTTTTTTTTATTATTTTTTTTACCCAATACAGGGCCAATGACTTGAAATGTATGGTTTTTCCACAGAGATCTTCCTACAAGTAGTATTTTTCTAGGATTTATGATTGTTTTTTCAGCCACAAATAGAAAAAGGGGCTTTTGTGGCCGAGGAAGTTATGTAAGAGTAGTATAGTGATGTTTCATACACAAAGTAATTCCCCCCACTGGGTTCTATTAGAAGGAGGCAATGATAGACAGGACGGTGTTGTGAACAAAGATCTGACACAAACAAGCTCAAAATAGAAGTAGAATCATTATTTACAAGTTGTTGATTGAGTCAACAGTACATATCTTTTTTTTTTAAACTCAGCCCACAGCATTGAACTTTGTCATCATCACCGCCGCCCTCCCTTTGTGCAGTCAGCTCTTACAACACACTGAGAATATATCATATACAAAAGAGACATGTTTTCCATTGAAATGAAAACCGGTGACACCCACTGCCTATTTACAGGTCTGATAAGTGATCATGCGCAAGGCCAGGGCAGTTATTGTGTGCTATAAAAAACAATGCATTACTGACACTGACACACTACCCGCCTAAGACCACACCCAGGTAATCAGCCTCATCTGCCACAGGAATGAAGGCCTTTGTCAGACTGCGTGATGGAATCCAGACGGGTTTAGAGATGGATATTTTTTTCACACCATTCTATCAAATGATTTGGAAAGTGCATATTGGTTACCTGGGAAACTTCTTAGCATAATAAAAGCCTATAAACACCCGGGAACAAACAATGCATTATTTGTTGCAGTCTACAGTAGGATTACATCAGAGACATGGCAAACTGAATATATTTTGTTGCACTTCATGCTTAATAATAAAGAGAAATCACGCAAGTTAGTCAAAGTAGCCGACGCTACTGAAAATGTGGTTACAATTGTTTCAAAACTGCCACAGGATAGGCAGAGATTTTCCTGCCTTTGCTCTAAACATAAGAACATTTGAGTGGAATGATCTTGGTCAGTTTTGGCTCAAGACCCCAGCCTACAGATTAAATTCCATGACCTGTTAATCCATTTCTAAGAATTCCTGATCAGGTGGTTGAATGCCAGAGTGGAGGCAAATCCCACAAGGGGAGCGCTATGGTACACTGCTCTGGGTTTATACCATGTGCTTCTTATGTTTGAAGTGGCCCTCACCATGCACTCAAGCTTTGGACAGTAGGGCGTGTCACCGATGATGTCATCCTCGGGCGGTGTGATGCGTAGGAAGTCGAGGTGATCAGGGCGTGGAACGCGGGAAAGGGGCTCCTCATCGCCATCCAGCATCCAGATGTCATCCTGACGCAAGAGGAGAGAATCCTCTACAGAGACAAACACAGACAAACCCACAACCACAGGGTTATTAATAGGATTGTATGTTATGCAAGGAATTATGGCGTGGAAAAACACAAAAGCACAACAGGCGTGACCATGAAGTACAATGAGGCCAAAAAAGCAGATCGCACAGAAGACGCAAAGGTAATAAAAGTAGAGCAAGGTAGAAAGCAGTCATCAGAATCTTTTAGCATCAAAGAAAAGAGACCCCTGCTTTGCTGCAGGCCTGAGGGCACACAGCTATTTTTATCTGCACTTAGTCGGCCTTGTTCTCTTGGTCAACACCAGCAGAAAGCCACACTGATCCAATAAGGAAAGAAAAGAAGACTGCAGAGAACTGACCTAAGAAAACAAATACTTATATTGATTTGCATTTAAGACGACATAGGGCTGACATGGTATTGCTTAGAACAAATACTGTAGGCCTACTACAATAAAGTCAGTAGAAGATAGGTGTGTTTGTGTGCATGGGTGCACCTGTGTGTTTAGTCACTTAAAAGCCCTAAAGGAATGGACATACAGGACTGCCTTCATTTAGATTAGGAAACACTGCCCTCTCCTGACCAGGCAGTCACACAAAGGGTGATGAAGACTGCTTAGCAGACAATGTAAGACTAAAAGGCTAAAAGTACCTATGTGCCGTTTTTGTTGCAGCATGCTGGGGAGGTTGAGGCTTCGTTCTGTGCACTATCGGAGCACCTGGCCATTAATATTTACTGCTCAGTGACACTGTTGAAAGCAAGCTGCAGAACCTTCCTCTGTTCTATGCACTGAACACATCACATGGTATCAACTTCAAGTGTCAACGCAGGAGGCAGACCAGAAACACAATTTCACACTTTTGACAAAAACATGATACGTCTTGCCTTGATGCATGCATTTAGCTGTGTAAGGAATCGAAGTTGAGGAAGGAAAAGCGGAAAACGTACAAGTTATGAGATATGGTTCAGGATCAGAGAGGTGAAAGAATAAGGAGGAAGAGTATCAGGTGGAGAAAGAAAATATGATATAGTGCTAGTGATGGGAGGGGGGTATAGATCTTAAAGCATGGTGACCTCAATTTCCTCCAGCTGTAAGACAACACCTTGACTTGTTTAGGCAGAATTGTGAACTGGAAGCTGAGTTCATCATGTGACTTCCTGTTCAATACGCTGCTATCCCATAACCTTCCTTTGTAATGAGTATCCTTAAAAAAGGCATACAGTATTACAGTGTTGCCTCCTAGCAGTCACTTCTAAAGGACTCAAGAGCAATCCAGAGTCTTATTAGTCTCAACCAAATAAAGCACCCCCTCCCCAACACACACACACAACTTGGAAGCTTCACACAAAAAAATGGAAGCATTGAAATTCAGTATTCTATCACAATCCATCATTATGATACAGCAGTGATGCATGCAGTCCTTCCAGTTCCCTGGGACTTGGACAGCAGGGGGAAAAAGCAGGATTAGATACATAACTTTTCATTATCACAATGCTGTGCTGCATGGTCCCGCAGTGAGAACTGCTGACTGGAGTTCTGGGCCACTTCCAAACGCAGAGTTAAGACCAGGCCGGGCCAAGGAAAGAAAACTACTGCCCAGAAACAGCTCAGTCCATAATTACTGAACTGATATGACATAGGAAAACGATGCACACCTATTGATGGAAGTTTACTATGCTCTTTCATGACTCTCGAAACATTACTAATTAGCGTTAATACAATCATAAGGGCTTGCGTGTGCATGGGTTGCTTTTGGTTACCCAGATTAACAGTCAACCTGTCACTTCATGAAATATGCACAAGGGGGCCTACGCTGCCACCACCTGGACAGGAAGAGGAAAATGCATGGTGTGTCTGCTTGAGTCGAAGCACCCCCTAGTCAAGCTCTGATGTCATCGCTGTAAGCTAGAAACAGGACACAGTGAAGTAACGTTACAACAACGCAATGACATGACAGTTAACAGATACGGAGAAGATGCATTATGTAACGGAGAAGCTCCACTTTCAGATGCACACGCACACTCATACACACCATGGGCCAAACTGTGCGCTTATTGCAATTTAATCTCCCTCTGTTCTGCTCTGAAAACAGAGACAAAATCACAGTGTCCGTAACTAAGGGGGGGGGGGGGGGAGGGTTGTCTGTCACAGTTTGTTCTGTAATTGCAATGCTTACTGGATCATCCCAACTCTGGATAACAGCAGTCCATCAAACACTGTCTGAGTCTGTCGGTAATACACTGACTCTAAGCCAGGTCGGTGTACGTTAATAGAGACTTTCACATATCTACAGTGAATACAGGCATTTCACTTGGGAGCAAACCTGCAGGTGTTGGATGACATAGCACTAATTTGACAGTGTTAGTGAGCAGCTGTCAACATTGCTGTGCGACCGTTAGCATTTTTCTTTTTACACAAAGAGGCTCAGAGGCCAACGAGTATCTGATCCTGAAGGGCGGGTGTAATCGTGGTGATGGATTAATCCACCTGTCACTCTTGTCGGCCGGTCATCACTCATCCAGTGGTGAGAGCAAGCTCTGTGGAGGCTGTACTAACACAAGTTATTAAAGACACTGACTGTTAGTTTATGAGCAGCAATTAGTTAACCTTATCATGTTGTTGGTTTTACTGCTGCAGGCCAGACAAGGCAGACATATATGGATGTGCAGTACATATCTATAAATGCAGTGCTTTCACAAATGAACACTAACACTCACAAACATCCCCCCCCCCCCGTGCCAGTTTCTCATGATTCTTATCACATAAACTCAAACAGCGTTGACCGATGTGCCCTATTTTATCCACTAAAAATCTATAACCTCATCCTTCAAAGTAATAAAAACTGGGCCATGTGGCATGTCGAGTGCAGCTGGCAGCCTCCACCTCTCTCCATCACTTTCAGCCGGGAAAGGAGGATCATAGACGTTTGTATAAATCATGAAAAATTCAGGATTTATAAATCAACCAGTTTCTTATGCGCCTGTCACAGCCGCTTTTCCATGCGGACTTTGTTGGCTGTGCATGGTTGTCAGGCCTGCCTGATTGACTGACTAGTTTGGCTGTGAGGTCCTTGAGTCTATGTAGGGGTAAGCTACAAGTGGAAACTAAGAGAGGACGAGTGCTGTGGTGCTTTAGGGCCAGAGCAGTAATGTTGCATGACAGGATGCTCACGGAGTCATCATTACTCATTTGAAATGCAATCCTGGAAGCTTCCGGGTATATACAGCACTGAGGAAGATGGAAGAGTGCTTTTATTTGAGGTTTACTTGCGAGACAAGAAATCCGGTTATTTTGGCTTCTCGCTGAATGTATGTTTAAAATAGTGGGACATTCTGTAGAAGCCTCCTGAAGCTTCTCATACTAAAAAGCACGAGACGGAACATAACTTATTCCCCGGTGCTGGTGTAGCAGTCATTTATTAAAGAAAACAAGTTAAACGTTCTATGAGAGGGACCTTTGTGCCAAGTTTCCCTGTAAGTAGCATGCAGCTCAGAGGAACGGTGTGAGACAGACAGAGAGAAGCTCTCGTGGCCTGTTTTGACAGAATCCAATTCATTATCCGAATAGCGCCGGCCCTTGTCCTCACCGGGTGGAACAATATGTTGCATGGTAGGACATTTTTTGCTAAATGACAGCTAGAACGGAGAGCAGGGTGATACACCCTGGTTCTACACAGATCAGTTTCATATGACCTTGCTGGAACATATTGGTTAATCCAATTATGGTATTGCATGCCATATGTCAGACAATAAAATAAGCAGGGTACTAAGGGAAAAGGGGTAGAGAGAGACATTTATGGCTGATGATTGCCCTAAAATTTGTTTTATTCATTTTTTTTTTTTTTTATAACGACAATGGATCATCCGGCTATTTGTAATGCAAAAAAACTCACTAAAAGCCATCACCGATACTGTTGTTGCACTGAGTTCTACAGAGCTTCATAGTGTCTTCAAACTCATTGTTTTGGTTCAGTTCACTACTCTCGTTTACTTACAAAACCCACTGTACACGACCAACAGGGTAAGTGGCTTGCTGGTTGACAATGTGGAGTATGTAGCAGCTTAAGAGCCAGCTATTTTCAATAGGAGCTGGTGAAGACCAAAACAGAGCAATCAAGGACATACCAATCTTATATTCACCATGTCACCTGAGACACCACTCCAAAAGAATGCTAATGTAGCTAGTTATCTGCTCGATTTGTAAATAGGCATAATAGCTAAGAAGTTTCTGATTCCAATTTAAAAAGGTAGTAATAAAGTATGTCAGGGTGTTTGTTGCTTTCTTTATTATCCAGTATTGAGGATTTAGAGTTTCTTGTGTTTCCTCGTCAAAAAACACCCATCGTGACATAAAGAGAAACTAATGGAAGTAAACCCAATGTACACACACATGAAACCACATATGCATCCTGAGTAAGGTTGCCTTTTAGCAGCACACAAGTCAAACAAGCATCCGTTATTGTAGAATGACAATTACCATCTGCATAATCACAGTCATTGATAAGCACTGAGCTAGAACAAGAGAGCACAGATTATAGAGCCAGGATCATAATTAGTCTGACATTTGCAAACCATGAATTGACACTGACCCACTTAGCCTTCTTGGCTGGACCCTGTGATGTTCATTTAACCAGGTTAACATTTTAAGTGTTTTCAATTCACAAGCGACACAGGGGCAATCTCGGGAACAGCTCAAATGCAGACACATTGGCTAAAGGTTTAAGCATTCACTGTTAAGGCTGGTGCAGCATGAACCATCTGGTGAACATGGCGTAGGCAACAATGTGAGTGTATCTTGCTCTGTCAAGAGTTTCATTCAGGCAGATTATGCGTTAGAATATCACACATCATCATCTGACACAGATTAAGGATCTTTGCATGGGCCCATGCTTAGAAAAAAAATGGATTAGGATTGTATTTAATAAAGAAAAAGACAATGGGGATGATGTGTGTCTGTTAAGTGTGTGTAAATGTTAATGATGGCATGCTTGTGCGTGTGGAGTTTTGGCATTCCTAGTTGAGGACACAGGGACAATTGTGTAATTTCAGGGGGAATTGATCCAAATCATCTCCACACGAGTAAAGCCGGGCTATTTTTTTCCACCACACAGTGCAGTGCTCCTTCTCCCTGCGGCTGTTGCTGAGCTGGCTGCTGCACTGTTGGAGCAACTGCTGGTCTATGATGTAAGAATGATCCGCTGTCTATTAGTAAATTGCATAATCAATGGTAGGACATATGTTTGCTGCTGCAGATTAAAGCAAAGACTGGGTTGCACTGACTAAAGGAGATGATTAATTATGTAACAGAGATCTCAAAAGCAGTAATGCCGAGGCCTCCTTCGAAGTATCAGTCCAACAGCAAAATCCTCAACTTGCAATTGTGCAGCTTGGAAAGATTCCAGAAAAGGTAAATTTTTGACCAGTGCAGAAACCTTTTCTACTGATTAAAGAGCAAAGAAAGGCCACAGCATGAGCAGTGATGCTGAACACAAATAGATAAGAAAGGCATCAGAAGCTACAAGTCAAGGCCAATGATCATTGATGGAAAGAAGAAAGAAATGGTTCTGTCACTGTAAGAATAAGATACAGCGGCACAGATTATATTGAGAGTTCTGCAAATAAGGAAATCGTAATCCTTTTTTCTGCAACCCTTGTGGCCCGCTGGGTTCCTGATCCTTTGTCAGTTTCCTGTGAACTGGAGAGGATGTGGGTTTAGGGGAGGGACAGCAGATCCCTCAAAAGTCCAAATTGGCAATGCTTCAGTTAACACTGCGCTCACGAGAAAGAGAAACCCTACTCAGGTCGAACTCCGTGTCAACTTTGAGCCTTTGATCTGGGACACTCCCACTAATCTCTGCCTTCCCAGTGGCACTCAGAGAGTTAACATGGATCATCAGCCAAAGTATTCTCAGGGCCCTGCTTGCCCCTTGTCCGTCTCTGTTGGATAGTTTTTAATTTGTGGTCACACGTCTGAGAGCCGAAATGAAAACAGAAGTCAAACACTTAATACAGGGCTAAGAAGAGACATTGTAGGGAAGAAAAACCTTATTAATTTGTCTACTTGGCTTTATCAGATAACAGATGAGTAAAACTCCCTTTGTGGGAAAATGTCTGTCAGGTCCAATGCTGCAGAGTAAATTGCCAGAGCACTTCAACAACATCAGGCAGTAGGTCTAACACACGCACGCACGCACGCACACACACACACACACACACACACGCGCAAACAAGCATTCACACGCACACTTGAATTTCTCTGAAGGGAAATCTTTTTCTTGATGTGTTCTTTGAAATCCAGCAACCGTGATGCCATATGAAGGGCACATTCTGACAAACGTTTCATGCTACTAAGAACGACAAAAGAGCTGGTGTCAACATTGTTTATCAGTTGAAGCATGAAGTGCCATGTTCAGAGTAGGAGCAGTGTGACATATGAATGAAACCTCACCTGTTGTTGTGGAGTTGCTGGACGAGAACAACTTGGAGTTGCTAGGGCGCCTGCTGAGGTTCACATCCAGACGGGAGACGGTCCGCCTGTTGCCGTTCTTGTCGATGACCTCAGTGTAGATTCTGGGCTCATCCGTGTTACTGGAGCTGCCTGCTTCGTGGTCCGCATCCTTATCTGAGAGCATCACAATGCGATGGTTGAGCTGCGGGCTAGTCTGCTTGGAGGACAGAGGGGACAGGACCGGGGACATGCTATGGAGGCTGTTAGAGGCCGGGAAAGAAGAGTTGAAGACCCCAGCGAGAGATGGTGAAGAGGGGCTCTTCATGTTAGATTTGGATCGGGGCCATGGCTCGGTAGTATGGGACAGGGGCAACCGCAGCCCCTCAGAAAGTCTGTTACCCCTTGTTTCTGTGTTGACTCCGGGCAGGTGGTCCTTGTGTGGTCCTCTCCACTTGCCATACTCCTGCTTGCACATGCTTGTCCCTGGATGTAGCGCAGACGGCCCAGCCATGTCTGGGCTTTTGCGGCTGACGTGTTGCACTGCCCCTTCCACCTCCTGCACTTTGGCCACCACTCTGACCCCTGTGTTACTCTGAGATGATTTGTCACCCAAGGAATCAAACCTCTTAACTGGTCGAAGGTTGCTGCCACTTTCCCGTCGGGTTAGACCCTCCATTAGGCTGCAAAACGATGAGTCATAATATCCCAGCTCCCCTTCATACTCCAAGAAGTCAGTGCAGAAATCATTATCAGGTTCAAATGCCCGGTTGTCTTCCATGAAGTCCCAGACATCGCGAGAGATCTGGAAGGGTTCCTCCATGGGCAGGATGGGGTTACTGACTGCACTGACATAAGAGCCAGTGACAGGGCTGTCAGAGACAGGGACCGAGGCTGGTGCACCTGGGATCTTATCCACTACAGAGGATGAACATGTTGACACACTGTTGTGAACGGAAGGCTCAATAGTCAAAGTTCCACTTTTTACTTTCTTCTTCATTTTACCGTGCAGGAAATCCTCAGCACTGTCAAGCTTCTTGCCTCCAAACTTCTTCAGCTTCTTGCTCTTAGTCGTGGCTCGCTTCTGCTCTGGAGGCACAGCATTGGGATACTTGCTGTTGGTGAGAACCTGACCTCCAAGGTGAACTTCCTGACCCTCCATGTAATCCTGGAGTTTCCCATCCTGGTTACCCATCCTGACTTTGTTGGCACAAACCTTGCACAGCGATAAGAGGTCGGCCAGCAACTGGTGGTGCTCAGCCGCTAGCAAGCAGAGCTCTGCGACTGCTTCCTTTGTTGGCTGCCGAGAGAAGCGGAGTTTGCCCGAGGAGTCGGAAGACTGGCCTCTTTGTTCGGACACCGCAAGATCCTCCTTTCCCCAGTCATGGTCATTACCGGCCCTTTCGGAATGAGGGGCACGGCTCTTGTACTTGAAGCTTGGGGCCCGCCTCTTGGGGAAGTACAGGCTGATGTTGCTTAGCTCATGGATGGGTGCATAGAGGAGCAACACGGTATGTGTGCCCTCCATGATGAGTGGCATGTTAATCACTCAAGCACTGTGATTAAGTGGTCAGTCCCAGGACTGAGTGACTGGGCTCGGACTGCATGAGGAGGATCTCTTCGTTTCATCGCCTTGCCTTTTTAGATACTGTCGGAGAGAAAGTAGTACACAGCTATAAATCTGTCCAATAACAAGTCCTACTAGACACTTTTCATGAACTCCTGTTACTGTTCATGTTAGAGTTTCAAGCTTTAGACTAAATGATTATCTTTATATCTCATAGAATAGACATTTTTTGCACTGCAGACACTTTGGATGCTATTACCGAGAGTGTTTTGAAGCATACAATGGACCCTCCAACAATGGACCCTCCATATTTTACTGCCAAACCCATTTGTTAATTAAATAGCTACTACATAACCCAACGCTGCAACGACAACCTAGTGATATACACTTACCTTTCCAACCCTACCTTATATTTGTTCATCCTCCTCTCCGGCAATGTTGTATAAGTAGATGAAACAATTCTAAGCCGCATTTCATGAACATTTCACAAGCTGCAGCATGAAAAAACTCGAGTCACACAAGGTGACGACACACGCAGTGCCCGGTGCCGTGGCTGCCGTTTGACGGATGTTTACAAGCAAAACAGCCATGAATATTTAACATGTGTTCCGATCACGATGGACTCCCTCAGCATTCCGCAACATCTCTGAACTGTTTACATCATAACATAATCCCACGGGTTACTGTCACCTTGCAACAAGCTCGACCGCAACTGTCCGCGGTAAGATGGCAGCACAACCATTCTATCCTATCCTAGAAGCAACTGCTGTTCACTAAAACTAAAAAAAATAAAAAATCATCTCAATGTTTAATGAATTTGTATTGTAATGCATACATTAGCATCGCGCCAGCTTCTTTTAATGTCGCATATTCAGATGGAAGCTACGAGTGCTTCCGAAGTGAATTGCACCTGCAGCAGTAAGTAAAAGATAAATAGTTTCTTACCCAATTTATTGGCATGGCAAGTATTCCTTCACATCTCTACACTGCAGCCAGCCAGTGCTCACCGCTGCTTCACTAGGCTCTTCCACTGTGACTGACGGGACTCGTGACCAATAGGAAAGCTCAGCGCCAGCTCGGTGTTCTTTCATTGGTTCTTTAGCATTTGCCCACGTCCCGCAGTTTGAGTCAGTGCAGCTGCAGCTCGCAAGTAGGCCGTGTGTGAAGGTTTTTTTTGGGGCGAACGGGGGGCTGAAATGAACTTCATTAACTTGTCATATCGATTTCCAGTGTTGCCCAGGTTTACGTGAGCGCTTTGTTGTACACGCGGGGAGATAAGCGAGTGCGAAAGTACCTGCTCAGTGAAGGCCCGAGGTGTCGCCATTTCTTACGAAACAGAGACACCTAGCGGCTAACGCGTGCATATTCGTCAGAATTGTTGGAGAACCTCCAAGACACTGTTTTATTAAAATAAATGGCCTGTCAATCAACAAGACGTGATAAACTATAAGGTTTATAAGTTTAATTAATTAATTTATCTGAGTTAGGTCAGTAAAAATATATGTAGGCCTACAAAGTTTACACAGCTATTTATATTCTCATCAGCATCTTTAAAACAGTTTGGCCTACAATAATTGGTTGAATCTACCTCTCTGGTGGTTACCCTCACATTTACCTGAGATTAAGTCACCTTGGCTTCTGATTGGTCAAATGAGTGACATGTGAGTGGGGAACGAGGAAGTGTTGTTGTGAAGTCGTTTGAGTGAAAAGAAGAGTGAAGTGTGTAAAGTTATCTGTCACCATCCTGCTGATTCTTAAAGTTATCGAAGCTTGGTGGCGGTGAATGAGGATGTGTTTAAAGCCTGGGTAAGACGTAATATTTTGACTTGTTAAAACACTTTAAAGTGACATTTTAATCTGCTAAATTAATACACAGTTGGTTACTTTTTTTGTCATCTCTAAATCTGCTTAGAAGACTACTCAAATATTCACAGAAGACTATTTTTCTATGCAGGTAATGTGGGCCAGTATCGGCTTCTGCTACACTGTCATTGTTCCAGTAGATCTGTAGGCTACGTGTTTTCTTATAGCCTACATTTATCTCCGGCATACACGTTATGTTTACAGTCCAATTATATATACATTTCAGGAAGAGTTTTTTTTTGTGAATGCTTTATTGGAAATGGCATTATTTACATTCTGTAGCAGTCATACTAACTTTGATGAAAGAAATAAAATGTGTTGGAGAAAAAAGAAAGCATGTAGCCTACAATAACACACACACACACACACACACACACACACACACACACACACACACACACACACACACACACACACACACACACACACACAGCATAGTCAGATATAGGCATACACAGGTAGGCTATAGGCTACATGAATGAAATATTTATAGATAAAACAGAGACAAACTATTTGGTGGAAAGGGTTATATCAGGGAGTTGGAATAATAAACTTACCCTAAAGTTCAAGTCATATATCACAACATAGCATAGGCTATATTACATATTGGAGATATAGTAAATTAGGCTATTACTCAGTTGCTTAATAATAAAGTCCTCCACCACTGGCTGAAGAATTGCTCCGTTATTTCTAAGTCTGAAGTTGTTAAGCATATGATGTGAATACTCTTCAGATCGGCACTTTTGTTTTCCAGTTTCTCAATAATTTACTTCCTTCTTCTTTTAACAGTTTTTTTATAACCAGGTCACAGATCCATAGTCATCAGACCAGATCTGTAGATCTCCTTCACCGTCAGTTTTACAGAACAAATCTTGGACAGTTTTCAATTAGGGATAGAGGTCCAGTCATTTGGAACAGTTGTCCTGTTACTCTACGTAAACACTCATCTTTAGTTACTTTCAAAAAACATCTTAAAATGTACCTAATTTTAAAAGCTTACGATAATGTGTTAAACTGAATGTATGTTATATTGTCTTTTTGCTTGTTAGTTACATCTTTACATTGCTTTTTTACATGTACTTAGATGTATTTTCATTTTTGTAACGTGACTTTGTAGTTTTATCTCTTTAATTTAATTTTTGTTTGTCTTTTATTTTTGTTTGTCTTTTATTTTTTTTTTATTTTTACTTCATTTCTTTATTGTATTTTAATGTCAGGTGGACATCCTTCATAAGCCCTTCTGGGTTTCTTTTGTCCCACCCGTGCATTTATGTATGTCTATGCGCATCTTCTTGCCATTTTTTTTATCTTGTTTATTTGCACAAATAAACTAAACTAAGAATTAAATATCTATATGGGAATATTAAGAGGTTACATTGGCTAAGTGTTTTCATTAGCCTGCTTGTCTTGGCCAGTTAAGAAATACAGAAAGGAAAGGTAATTTGTAAACAGACAGGTAGTAAGAAATAATTTAATTGAAAAGAAGTAGTATGGAGTCTGAAAGGAAGATCAAGCGACACAAGGAGGCTACATTTCGGAAGAGAATTTGCTGTCATGAGGGAAAGTGTTAAGTCACAGCTTTAACACTAGAGGGCGGCATCGCAGCACGGTAGGGAAGAGCGTGTTATAATCATAGATAGTTATAATATACATTTATTGTAAATATGAGAAAGATTCTTTACGACCATGCTGATTTGACTGTGATTCATTCGACTGTGGGCAACCAATGACGAGAATGATCACTACTACCACTAGCGCCAAGGAAGATAAATAAATGAAATGAAATAACAATGCAGTCTTTTTTTAATGAGTTTAATCTTATTTATTGTAAATAATTCAATATTCTAATAATCCAGTCATAATGTTTTAAATTGTTTAACACGTGTGTGAATTAGAATATCAGTTTTGCAGGCTGGGCTGATTACTCGGCTAGGCTATATCCTTTTTATTTAGATTTCCCTGTATTATGTGACTGTTGTATGGAGATGCATTACGATTAGGTTTATAAGTTAAAAAGAAGTATTATGAAAATGTAGATTTGCGATGGTATTGTGGGAAAAAAAGACTGTCTGTTTTTCCCACTTCTTTCAGTGGTAGGCTGCACGGTCTTTTATGTATTGCTAAACATAGTGTAATGCTTAGCTTTGGCCAGTATTAAAACATTAAACAAACCAACAACAGCCTGTGAAATAACACTTTGGTTTAACTTTACAGTGGATGCTGGTCAGGTCTTCCCATACAACAGAGTAGTAGCAGCCTGTGTGTAAGTCTTTCTTTATAGGTCCATGGTGTTGTAAGTGCAGTGTGGCGCTGACCGTGGTGCTGAATCTATAGCCTAGTACCGAACAGCAGCTACGTACCATGGATTCATTTGACTGCACACCGCCGGTTTCCTTTAACGTGTTAGCTCGTTTTTTGTGAACCCTTTAGCTAGGGGGCCAGCGCGGGAAAAAGGAAAACTAATGACACACCCGTTACATAGTCATAGTGCTAACTGTACCGCGTTTTATAACCGCACGTTTAAATATTCGCGCTTCCACACGGTTGTATTAATAAGAGCTGACGGTGACGTCGAAGATAAAGACCCCGCCACCGCCGTCGTACCTCGGCTACACGACGTGGCTCCTCCGCCGGCACACACATACACATACACACACCTACACACACACACACGGTCCGTTCCCCCAGTCAGTCGCTCCAGCCCGCCGATGCTGACACGCTCCTCCTCCGGGCGGCGAGCGGGGCTTGAGCACAGCCTGGGTTTGAGTGACACATGCTGCGGTACTAGTCGAACCCCCGCTGTATGGCCGCGGATTAGCTAATATATGCTAATAATATCGATAGGGGAGAGGAGCCAGCGGAGGCTTCCCGAGTCCGAACAGGCTCCTTTGCAGCCATGGCTGAGGGTGGAGAAGGAGAGGATGAGATCCAGTTCCTCAGGACTGTAAGTACAATTTTTTCCCCTGCCGCTTGCACTTGACGCGCTACATATAATCTGGTGCCTGTAGAAATATGTGTAGTTCTCTCTCTCAAATCCTCCCCTTGATGGTAACCTACCATTGTGTGTGGGATTGGGACTGTGGATTTCCCATCGCTCGGTTTGCTTCGCAGATGTGATTTCAACCCCACACAGCCTTTGATAACCCTCTGCATTCTTGCAGGTCTTTATGGGCTGGTGAGAGTGCCCTATTGTTTTGCGCATCGCTCACACTGACAGCTCTATTGTCTTTCCTGCAGTCTCCGTCTCAAGAAGTTGACAGCACAATTTCCCGTGACATGTCAAACTTACATTATGCACCTCGCTGCACCCTCGTAGTAATTATTGTCTTGTCAATTTACAATCTGAAGGAGGTTGACAGTGATTTAACTCAGTAACTAACACAACTAAAAAGCTTGTTCTCACAGTATCACTGAAAACAATATCTCAGTGGAAAAAATGGAGTTGTGAACCACTAGTGTGCATGCTGTATAATTTATGCAAACGTGCTAGCCTGGCAGAAAAGGCTGCCTGTGCAGACAGTCACCCCAGGATTCCTGTGCAGCAGCAAATGTTAAGGCAAATGTACAAAGGCCATTTTCTCTGGAATAATTACACTACTTTATTTTCAGCCCAGCTAGATTACAAATCTCGCTTGTTGGATAAAGCCACAGTAGACAGACTGTATATTGTATGCTCGTAAAAAAAGAGGCTATAATTCAAGATTAAAACGTGGTGTAAACTACATGCTCTTCTTGGCTCCGGTGCTACACTACATTGAAGATATTGGCCACTGATTAAAGGTGCATCTTTCTTAGCTCTGGAACGGAGTGTGTGAGAATGTCTGGCAGTGGTTGCACAGAGGGAAGGGGGAGTGGGGGGGTACACTTTCAGCTGTTGACAAAGATAGATGATGACACAATCTGCTCGTCCGTGGTCAAATGCATTGAGAGGGCACATCATGTGTGAAAATACACAGTCGTCTAGGAGAGATGAAGGGGCAGAGAGCTGGCTGTCTTCCAGATAGCCCCCCGAGACAGTGGGAGGAGGTGTTCGGTTGCACATATCACTGGCGCTACTGCTTGTGGTTTACCTTTATTAAGCTGCTCACAGAAGCGCAACATGCTGTACTTTGAGGTAAATGGAGCGGGGATGTTCCTTTTTCTATGTAATAACTGTAATAACCCAGTCATTTTATATTGAACATTTTCATTAATATCCATTCATTTAGACTTGATTGAGACGTTTCAAAACACTTTGTTTTTTTTACAAAGCAATCTTTGCAATCTCCTACTAAACAACCATATTTTACCCAACAAATAACAGTGTGGACATGTCACAGCTTCATTACACCACCTTTAGGTATCAGCGAGGCATACACAGCATACAGTGGACTCATCACTTAGTCAGTGTTTCTGCACTAAAGGGCTTACCTATCCCAAGTGATCTTAAAAAATGCCCCTGGATTTTGCTCAGAAGCTGATACCTCCTCCCTATTGGTCCTGTCAGCCCCCCCAACCTTTTAACCACAGCACATAGAGGTCACCACATCAGCATGCCTGCCACTCTCAAGAAGAGCTGACATTTCAACACAGTTTCTCCTCTTTCTTGGGCTCAGATTTAAATGCCACCAATCTCCACAGTGAGGATTGTTTTAGTGACAAGCTCCGTAAGAGTTGTGGATTCAGTGTTTTTTGTTGTTGTTGTTTTTGTTGCTTGCTTCGCTTGGCTGTTCTGGTCTCATTTGTTGGATTGAAAATTTCTTCCCCCAGATGTAACCATGGGAGAAGAAATGAGATGACATTGACTAATAGGGAAGCGCTGTGGCTTTAAAAAGGGCTCAGCAGCTTGTTGCATCCCTCCACACTAGGAAGCAGCTCACTGGAATGGGGGGGGGGGGGGGGGCAGTAAGCTAGCTCGCTGTTCATGAGTGTAAAAGTGTTTGTGTGTGTGTGGAATGCAAATGCGGATCCGTGGCTGTGTGGTGCAGTCAGGCTGCGCCAGACGTGCCACGGCAGAGCACAGTGCAGAAATTATTCATCGGTCTAGGCAAGGCACAGCCGAACGCCTCAGTGCAGGGGAACAGATCACATACACACACGAGTATGTAGCCTACATTGCATACACATACATAGACAAACATTTATCTAGGGTACACGGCTTGAGTCAGTTCCGCAGAAACAAATGCTCAATTGCCTATTCAAAGGCATGTATGCACGCACACACACACACACACACACACACGCACACACACACACACACACACATTGGCTCAGAACTTGCTTCTACAACTGTAGCACTATAGGTGGTTAATACGGTCTGTGAGGATGCTGCAATAGAGGCAATATTTCTTGCTGGCAACCAAATGTTGAAGTCAAGGAGCTTGATAAAGCAGTTCACAAACTTCTTTTTCTCTAACAACCCAAAGTAATTTCCCTGGAGTGGTAGCAGAAATTACCCCTGCTGGACCGCTGCTGCTGCTGCTGCTGCCTATAAACCCAACTCAGTGGGAGGAAAAAGGAAGAGGAAGAGAGGGCATGAGCGAGGATATCTCCGCCATGGGTAATTTGATGTTACAGGAAGAGGAACGGTGCTGATTGTAAGCCAGGGAAGCTTCCTACCAAACTGCCGTTTAATGTCATAGGGGGCAAAG
Source organism: Ammodytes marinus (assembly GCF_949987685.1). NCBI lineage: Eukaryota > Metazoa > Chordata > Actinopteri > Uranoscopiformes > Ammodytidae > Ammodytes > Ammodytes marinus. Next base: position 16,456,807 of record NC_137219.1, on the reverse strand, counting down.
GGGGCTGCGCAAAGAGTTGAATACGTCTGTATATCCTCCTCCCAAGATCTTCATTTTTTCTCTGTATATTAAGATGTATCCTCACATGCACCAGCTCAAGCATCACTGGCCTCACTATACGCCGTGTGTGGTGAATAAAATATCAGCTAAGGTTTACATAGCTCATGCTTCTCATTATGTAAGAAGAGTAGTTTTCCATATGAATCGCTTGCCCACTGAGCGTTGTGTCATCAGAGCAGACAGAGAGCAGAAGAAGAAGTGGAGGGGATCGTAACAGACTTTTTTTTGTTCTTGTCACCCTCTGCTTTTTCAGTTTAAATTTATTTTTTCACGTAACTATCCTGATGGAAATCCACTTATTGGTGAAAACCTGTTCCGGCATGCGTTGTGACTCGTGAGTGGCCATCCACACAGAAGCAGGCGCGCACACAGCCTCTCTGCTGTGAGGATCCCTGCTAGGGGAACCTCAGATTCGGGCGATTCTATTAGCGGTTGGAGTGGGAGTATCGCGACTTTTGAAAAGGCCAGACTAGGGCTTTGACTAATGCGCTGTGGCGGGCGCTTGGCTTGTTGTTAGTGTGAAAGGCACCGGTCTCACTTTGCATCCAAGCGACGGCTATTAATGCGGCAAAACAGAAGCAACGCAAAGGAGCCAAAGTCGGGGAGAGAGGGACAAAAAGGAAGCACACCACCAGAGACAAACAATGAGAGCTTAAAGCATTGATTTGGGCTAAGCCATGTGCCTGTGACGTCGGTGCCAGAGCTTGCTGCCTCTTCCTCACCCACTCAAGTCTTGATGAACGCCCTGATTGGCTTTTCCTTTGTTGCTTTTTCTCTTTTCTTTTAGAACTTTTTCTCTCTTCTCAATTCTCGTATATGTTTGCGTTTCATCCTTTCACTTTTTCATGCTTTTGAATTTCCTTTCTCTCTCTTTCATCTCCTTAACACGCTGGTGTCTGCTGTGCTGTGTGTTCAATTATGTGTTCTCGTCTTGTATTTTAAGTTGGAATATTTAATTTGTTCAAATGATATGCTCCCATATTGTATGGTTTACCTAGCCTGGTCCAACCAGACCATCGTACTTCATTTCATTTGTACAGAAGGTCTGGAAGTGCTGTAATTGGCAAACGTTCACTCACTTGGAGGCGGGTGTCTGTCGAAGTTTAAAACTATTAGATCTGCCCAGTGCCACTCTGGATTAGCCAACCAATCGCATCACGTTTGGTCATCACGTGTGTCATGAGCCGGCTTCTGGCGGTGCGTTTCAGTTGGACAGGGAACTCGGAAATTTCCGACTTCACTACATATTGTAGTCTATGAATCTACCGGTACCTGGCAACGGTAACTTTTTGGAGCCTAACGTTTAGTTATTTGGACGAGAAAGGTTTTAGGCGTCCATACGAGCAGATGCACTGGAACACAGACAGGTCGGAACTCGGAACTACCAAGTCGGAAATCTCCTTCTTCCGAGTATAAAGGAACGCAGCATTCAACTGAAACTGGAGCGTTCTCAGCCACTCGCTCTGTTCGCTGATTGGACGATTGTAGATTCTCCGGAGAATCTGGGAAATGCGCTGTACACCCAGACTGACTACTGAAGGGAAAATTAAATTTGTCCGGAAGTAGGCGGGCGGGCGGAGCCAGGCTATGGTTTACCACCAGTGTCTTACATACCATACACCTGCATTGGACACCATACTATCCTGAAAATGTGATTGTTAGAAAAAAAAATTGTGTAATAGTGCATTGTGGGTGTTTCATTGGTCTTTAGTTGGAGATTTAGCTGGATCTTCCAGAGTTGCAAAGATATGAACAAACCCATAAAGTAAAGAGGTGTACGGCGTGATACTTGATCAATATGGCTAATGTAAATGAAAATGCCAACTGTGTCTAACATGCAGAGACCCGCAGACAGCCAGAGGTTCAGTTGAAGCCCTGAAAGATAAGTTTTACAAGTTGCTGCTGACCTTTCATCACTTGAAGAATTTTCTTTTTGGCCCGTCCTATTTCTAAGTCGTTTTCTGTTTGTCCATGGTCTGTGCGCTCCAATTCAGCGTGAAATGCTTGGTATTAGGCTCCTGCTGTCACTTGCCCTGTTTATAATTATTGGAGATTACCATGAAATTATTCCCACTGATGGGAATTCACTTCCGCACATCAACGCATTCTACTTGACACTAAGGAGGGGGGGCTTTAACGTTATTATCATGAGGTCTGCTGTCATTTCATGGTTGAATTAAAAAAGTAACGGCTAAGTTTCATTAGCTAGGGGAAAGGCATTTTGAGCATAATGGTGCAGATTTTAGCGCCGAGATTTCCTCTGAAATAGCTTTGTGAAGAAGTGATTGCAGAGAAAACCAAGAAAAATCCTTCATTTCATGCGAACTGACGCTGGGAGAAAAATGCCTTTTCTGTTGTCTTTGGCATTGTTTTTACCAATCGGTTACTTTATTTATCTGAAGTGCAGAGACGTTTCTTTCCTAATCTTTATATCGTTTATTTATTTCAGACATATTTTCTCTGACATTCTTTTCACAGAGATACTGCCTGCATTCAAACTACTAAAAATGCAAAGCTAGCACATGTATAAAGCATGGTATTGCTCAGATAAATTCTCTTTTCCTGCACTGCACATAATACAGTACATATATTTCCATGTACAATATGTACTGCAGTATCGATCTCCCTCATATCTCCCATTAGCATCACATCGGACTCGTTCACAATTCTCAATATTGCACTCGACCAGCAGAAAGGTAAGTTAGTGTAAGGTTTCATTTGGATGTGTTGTGCAGCAGGAGGCTATTTCTCCGTGTTGCGTGATGGAAGATGGACAGCTGAGATAGGTCTGTGATGTAGAGGGAATTAAGCCAGCGGGCCTTCCCACAGACAAGCCAGTGTAAAGCTGCTGTAATGAGCTATTGATCGTGCCACCAAATGAAGAAATTTCCTCAGTAATGTCAGTGGCATGCAGAAAGCGGGCCTGATTGATCTGGTGTTTCAAAGCATGAATATTTAACGAGTCAGTTTAGGAAGCTTTCTCCCAAAGAAGACCCTATCATTCCTCGTTAGTAGTTGACCTCCAACAGGTCGTCTGCCATTGATGCTTTCAACCATAGTCCATGAAAGCAATGAACAGATCGAAAATACTCACATATTGATACATCTGTCTATAATTTTTCTGTTAATTGACAGATTAGCAGTTTTGAATGAAAAACAAATGACAAATGCCTAACACAACCTACCAGAGCCCAAAGCCTTTTCTTTAAATGACCCTTTTACTTAACAACTCAATATCTAGAGGTACAAAGTTTCCATATGAAACAAAACTTCACGCAGGAGAAAATGAAGTGTTTTAACTAGAAAACGGATGTCAGCGATTAACTGATTATCCCAAGTATCCAATTTAATACATTTCTTAGTTGGTTCACCCACGACAAAAAGTGTCTGAATAAGGGAATCATGAACAAACACTCAACAAACAATGTTTAACACTTAAAAACACTGAAATCTGGAGGACACTCCTTAAGTCTCTCAACTTTCATGGGAACACTTCATCACGTAGAAAGTTTTCTCTTACACAACATCTATGAATATGCAAAAACTTCTATTGGCCTAAAGTTTTGATATAACCACTAACCAGCATTGGAGGATACCCTTTGAGAAAGATTTTAATGAGTGCTTTGACCCCCCCCCCCCCCCCCTCCCACACACACACTTTTCTAAAACTCGTACAAATCCAAGCTCAATACATTTCCACACTGTCACACTGTATCTCTCTAGTCCTCTTTACCAACCCCATACCAACAAAAGCACCTGTTCTCCACCTTCTTGTCTGCCTTTGTCTACCTACCTGCATTCCCATTACATGTCCACCTGCCAGCCCACTTGTATCTGTATCTGCCTGTCTACAAGTAGCTGGCAGTTAGCCATTTTTTCTTAATAAATCACTGAGAGCTAACTTGCTGACTCAGCTGTCTGTGCTCGGCGCCCAGCAACCGTAACATACCCCTCCATAAAAACTCATGACAGATTAATAAGCATCCGTGTTAGCATCTGCATAGAGAAAGGCTACCTGATTGGACTAACTTACCTGTTCAAATTTGTAGTGTGTGTTTCTAATTACATTCAAATGAATAACATATATTGTATTTGTGCATAACAGGTCATTTTTATTCACACCTGTGCCAAAATAGTCAAATTTACTGGCAGACTAATCTTTCCCTGGCACAGCTTGCTTAATTCAGAGACAAAATTATTTTTCTTTACAAACTTTACAAATAGCACTGATGTAGATGAGTCATAGCCCTTTAGTTTTATTTTCTGTTACTTCTTTTGTAATTCTGCCATCTCTGAGTATCCATGGTTGGCTGCTTTGGACCAAAAATAATGCACGGCAATGAATCCCGCAAGCTGCACTGACTGCATAAAGAAAACATGCAAACATTAGATTGTTGCACATCTTCTGCTGCTTTCGAACAGGCCTGTTCATTTTGTTGGCAATGGTGAATAAATTGGTATGCCATCAGTAGGCTGTGTAATGTCAAACATATGTTGAGCAAAACTAAACCTTTTTTCTTAGAAGACTCTGTTTTAGCCAGTTAACTCTGTGTATCCTGCAGTACATTAGCACTACCCCAGTTTGTTTCAAAGCTTTGGCACTGTTGAGGTTCATTTCCTTTCACCTCCTCCTATGTTGTTAAATTCAAAACTAGCCAATACCTTTAACAGAATAAGGCTAAGAGTACACTCGCCACCACTAGCAACATAGCCCATTGTTAACTGCCGCCTCCTACATAGCTAGTAAGGCCTTCTATGCAACTCTGCATCTGATTCTCTTTGCCTCCGCTTCTTGGCAGTACATTTTGGCTCACACACACAAGGCTGTATTTTGGAATCTGTGGCTATCCATTAGTCACTGGTTGTAGAAAATCTGTGTTCCTCTGTGGGATGTTTCACAGGTGTATTGCTTTCACCTTTTCCCTCTTAAGTAATATTTTCCCCCCTACATTTCTATGTCTCAGAGCAGTTGTGTGCAAGTTCATTTATTAAACCAAGCATTACATTAGCTGTTCTAGTCTCCAAATACCCCATGGTTTATCTGAGTGAGGTCACATCTTTAAATCAAATTACCTACCCTTTCCATTGATATCAAATCTGTGAAGATCCACCTTTTTACCCTTTAATCTGATCTCTAAAAGCCAGGTAAATTAATTGTTGTTGGAGTGAGCTCAGGTTAGCATAAAGACTGGATGCAAGTGGTAAACAGCTACATACTGTCAACATGAAGTGTTAATAATCAAAGTGTTATTGGCACTGGTAGGTTGATTTAAAAGAAATCTTCAGACAAAGCCAGGCAAACGGTTTCCACTCGCATCCGTTTTTTGCGTAAGGCTAAGCTAACCTCCTGCTGTCTATAACTAAACATTTAAAATACATTACTTTGGTGTGGTGTGGATCTTCTTATCAATAGCAAATAATCTTATTTCCCCAAATGACGGACAGTTCCTTTTAAAGTTACTTTTGAAACAGGAACCTGGCTGGTATGGCGGAAAATACATACAAATTGAAAATACAAATGTTCTGAAGGCTTCTTCATATACGTAGAATGGAAATTCAGTAGACTTGCCAGTGTTTTCTCTGTTTTCTCTTTGTTTTCTCAATCATTTGATGATGATTCGCTACACAACAGCATGGGGCACGCTGCATCAATTATATCCTCCAAGGTACAGCTTTCCATGTTTTCATGTTGTAAGGCATGACCCATGGTGATGGATCTCAGATAGTTGGTACCATGTAAGAAATACAAGGGACCGATGCAGTTCGACCCACACCAAGAAGAAGTAACACATATTTTAGTTTCTTTCTAGAGAACATGACAGTATATTTTGCGCTTCTGAAACATTTTCCAAAACATTGCCTTAACTGTGCCCCCGTTACCTAAAAAACAGTGGCAGTGTGTCGAACATTTTGCCATGGATAAAAGTCAATAAAACTCTCACTACTTTTGGCTCTGCTTGTCAATCATTCTCCTCCTGTTAAAAGCAGCTCCCATATCTGCCGCAATTATGCCCAATGTTCTGTCTCCCTACTGTGCCCATAATAGGCCATTTAGAGTGTTTACTGCTGCAGTCTGCTGCTGTTGATGCTCATTTTAAAGGGCAACGTTGAGTGTCTTATTCTGAGTTTTTAAGCCCATCTTGACAGTCTTCTGAAAATATAATGCCGCAAAGTGAGGCGTCTTAATGCCTCCGCTGTTGGGTGGAGTAATTGGGCAATTTGCAGGATCTTCGCACATAGATCCGCCTCTACAAAAATTGCTTTGTCGAGAAAATCCAGAGACGTTCTATCTCTAGGCTGGGGCCGAAGTCTCTGCCTTTTCATTTGATATTGACAACGGTGGCGTTTCCCACCTCATAAAAGATTCATGTCTCTTTAACAACCTCTGCAACGCACCACACCAGCACAGACAAGAAGATATCACCCTCTTTATTGGGCCTAGTTGCTGCAGAGCCAACAATGTGCGTTATAAGGAAATACACCATCCTGCGTTGCCAGCAAGCAGCTTTAGGGATTCATAATAAATAGTCATGCCAACACATACTCTGTAACCTCATCAGTGCCCAACATACTTTTTTCGAGAGCATTCTCTGCTAAAATGGCATGTCTTTTTTGTAGATTCTGTTTCTTTTGGGACTCTGCGGTGCTTCTCTGGTTAGGCAACTTTAGAAGGTAGGTATACCACGGAGGTGAGGGAACAAATAGAGATAGTAGAGCACTTTATCTCTCCAACATTATTTTTTTTCTCAGCCCCCAGTAGCACTCCCTCCCAACTTATGGAAGTGTTTCTTTTGCAGCACAGCTGACGAGCTGACACTTCAAAAGTACCTCACAAAGCTCTTAATGGCTTCTTCCTGAAAATGTATGACAAATCAGTCGGTGCTGCAGGTTGATGTTTGATGAAAAGAGGCTGCCGTCTGACACTGATCCTGGTGAGATGTCAGGTTTTTTTGCACCACAGCTTTTATTTCTTTTCTCACATGCTTTTTCAAGACATGTTGCTCGGGGGGATATGTCCATAAATTTGGCTTAATGTCGCTACGGTACACTACTTCAGCACTCAGTATTTGCTTCCATCTGCCGTCTCTTCTCTTGTGCGTTCCTTTTCTCTGAATCTCAGCTGTGCTTAAGCCTTGAAACCAGAACCCTTCACCTGGGCATTGTCACCAGTCCCTGAACAAATAGAGTTTGACACTGCGGTGTCTCATCTGCAGTTCAGTGTCCGCTCTCTCCTGTGCAGGGGGCACGTTCACAAGCATGTGGATGAGCACTCTGAAGAGTTTTAGTCAGGTCAGGCCTTAAAGGACAATGGATATTTTTATCCCAGAGAAGCTGACACTGCGATCACTGCTATCGCCTTTATAGGGAATAAGTGTAACACTGTTAAACTGTCCACGTTTCTGCAGAACAGGGTAAAAGAACATCATTTTCTAACATTTATTTGTCCAATTTGTGAACAGATAAGCTGGTTCAAATATAAAACTTTGTGTATCTCTGCAAAAGCCGAACTTAAAGCCAGTGTTCCCTTGGAAGCATGGGGATATACGTATATGCTGATTGGCTCACATCTCCATTAACCACCATGGCCTAAATTTGAACATGCTTGCACTTGATGAGTCTTTTTAGAGGTTTGACATTATGGGAAATATGTTTACTTACTTTCTTGCCAAGAGTTACATGAGAAGATGGGACATACTCTCATGTCTGTATGTTAAATATGAAGCTGGAGCCGGCAGATGGTTAGCTTACATGTAGTTAAGCATGATGATTTAGCTTTGGGTAGCTTGAAGGATAAAAACAAATTCCAACATATCTAAAGTTCATTAATGAGATGTTATTTGGTGAGACTCTGGGAACCCAATGGCCTGACAAAGGAATAGTTCTTAAACAAATGAAATGTAATGATTATTAATAAACAAGTTTAAGAGGTGCTTTACAGATTTTCTTTTACCTTTTGGACAAAGCCAGGAAAGAAGTTTACCCCTGCTTTGAGGAATGTTCTTCATTTATTTTCTAACTGAGAGTTAAGCCACAGCTAGCAGCCACTTAGCTTAGCATAAATAAGTGAACCCTGGGAAAACAGCTAGCCTGGCTCTTTCCAAAGGTTAAAGCGGCAACGAGTAACTTTTAAATATCTTTTAAACAGCCTCATGTTTCCTCTCATAATCATAAATTACCTTTAACAGCAAACGAGACCATCAGTGCAAAGAAAGACGTTTTTATATAGTTTTTATTACTGCATTTGATCTGGTCGTACACCCAGTCCGATTTTCGGTTCACGCGTGCATGCTCTATGGTCACATATCCGTATTGGTCACAGATTTCAGTGTGGCGCAGTTACGCGATTTGAGAAGCCTATCCCTCCAGGTGAGGGAAGGGGAGCGGGAGCCTTGTTTGAGACAGTTGTTTGTCGTCATAATGACTGATAACGGGGCTGAACCATAAAAGAAAAAAAAGAAAATGCAATGAAGAAAAGCGAAAAGGGAGAGTGATAGTCGGGCGGGAGGGCGTTGCCAAGCAACGTATACACAATTTCACGCAGCGAACCTAGACTGCAGCATGGACTGCAGTGTTTACTCCTAAATGAATGAGCGGTAGCCTACTAAAACAAAGTTTACTTTGCCTCACCAGCATCATCAGATGACCATTATTCATCTGAAATAGTCATTATTTACAACATAAACACATTACCTCATCGTGATACTAACTAACTGCCATCTCTCGTTCATTCGCTTTGTGTGGGGACACGGACTCGTTCAGCTCCGTGAGAGGTGACAATGCATCAACTCATTGCAATCAGGTGTGTTTAGCACTTACTGGCATTAGTTGATGCTGTGTCACCCATAGACTCACGGAGCCGAAAAGAGTCCGGTGCCCTCACACTTTGCTTTCAACACACGGACACGCACCATATTGCTTCCTGATTATTTGAATCTGCACGCCCTGCACGCTGCCTGCACGAGCTAGAAAACAGCTTCACGACAGCTGGCGTCGTAATAATACTACCGCTTTTGTTCAAAGGTGTCGCCAACGTGCCGACTTACTCGTAGTGGCTTTAACAAAAATCCTTCAAACATCATCGATAAAGTTAAATGGTAAATGGACTCCACTTATATAGTGCTTTTCCCTGGTTTTTCACAGACGGTCGTTATTGTGTTGTACTTATACACGGCTTCGCAGTGTTTACAAAGAACTTAGTATTATTTTTGTTCTTGTGCTTTCCGACGTCTTGACCCCTTCATGTTTATGTTTGACATCTACTGCAACTCGTAGGCAGCTGAGGCTGTTTTGTTTTCTCCTCAAACTAGTAAAAAGTATCGCCTCCTTCTGGTAGGATGTCTCATTGCTGCCCATACAGTCTACGTTGCTGCCACGTAGTGACATTATTTGCATTGCTTCGGGAATCACATTACGCAATACAACGTCTATTAGATCGATAAAAATGTAACTTGATCGACAGAATTCTTAACAATCAATCATCGATTAATCATGCCTATCCCTAGTCTCTACTGTAAGCTTAGCTAAGATAACCATCCCCTGATTTCAACTTCATATTTAATGGGCAGACATCTGCGTGGTATCGATCATCTTTCCCCAAATGTCAAACTATCTGTTGAAAAGATTGGCAGGTATATATTGTGGATGTCGGAATTTTATTTTTTGCTTGATATAAAGCCAAGCACACAATGATTCCTTGTGGATCAGGCTAATTATGTGGCATACAATAATACCTGGGATTATTGTTGCCTTTATTATTCTCATAGTCAGTCATGTACTGTACTACCACTTTCTTGACCTGAAAGCAAAGTGTAATTTTCATCTCTCCACACCACTTGGGTCTTTCTCTATTGCGTCAAACGGATAAAATTCTAAATTCTCGCTTTGCTTCCTGGACGCAGGATGCTTACAAATGCCCCTGTTAGTGCTGCTCTTGCTTAAGACCTCCAAGAAGGCTCTCCCTCCAGAAATAAAATGCATTGCTTTTTATAAAGTCAAGGCAGCCTATTTTCCCTTCTGTGTGTTGTGCCACAAAAAGTCTCAATTCCCTCAGTAGGTGTGGCCACATTATTGAGAAGAAGCAGAGGGAATGAGAAGAAGTTTGTTCCATTTCTTTCTTCCTAGCTATGGTGCTGTTGTCACATATTGCCACCCAGTGAAATCCTGTTGTCGTCTGGTAAAAAATGACAATGCTACCCTGATCATCTACCATGATTTTTTTACTTTTTTTTTTCGTTCAAAAAGTATGTATGTATTGTCGATGGAAGCCTAAAGCGAGAAAGTGATGAAAATGCTTACTTAGCTATTCACATTAAAGTCACCGCCAGGGAGGAGAAACAGTGCTGCAAGGTGCAATGAAACACTTTAGAGCCTCCCTCCACCGCTCCTTAGGCACTGAAGCATGTAGACAGGCGTAATACCTGCAGACCTGGGAGGGGTTTCATCTGCCTGTATGGCTCACTTAGTAACACTAGTTTTAAAAAACTTTTTCCTAAAATGACCTGAAGCAGCACCTCAATTTAAATGGATATATGTCTTGTTTAAAAAAAAAAATATATATTTATGTAAACTACTTTTACATTGCAAAGCTCACATCAGCTACACAAATTCTGAGCCATTTAAGATGCAGCCATCCTTCACCCAGAGTTACTTGCTTCACAGTTATCGCCATACCTGTCCAATCTTGGAGATGGATTGCCTCTGTCCATATGGTCGCTGCCGTTCACAGCTGTATAGTGTAAGTGTATGGTGATTGGGTAATTAGATTGCATACAGTGATTATAGACAGTCCAAGTCTGAAGAGCAATCTGGCTCAAGATGGCTCTTCCTCACACACAAACAACCTGAGACGATCAAAAATGGATGAGACTATTGAACCGCCACATATTAGATTATCTTCCAGTGGTGGTTATTTTATCTTTTCATTTATTCTTAGAAAGTCGACTGTGCATTTGTGGACTTTTCAGCCAATTACCCAATTCAAACCATGCTAAAATAGAGATACAATTTTTCTAGCTATCTTTTTCCATTTGTCCAATTAAATAAAAATAAAATTGATTCACAGGACCTGATATTGTATATTGCAAGTACAGATTTAGAGCACACTGTGTACAAATGGGGAATGTGTTTCATGATTCTCCAAACAACATACTGTACCCAAGCCAGTGCAGTCTACAATGCAGCTGCATGCATTTTGTGCCAGGGACTGGCCACTGACAGCGTTCAATAACAAGCTGTAAAGCCGTCATCCTGAGCACCCTTAGCAAAACCTTTAAAGGAGGAGAAAATTAGAGTGGATGAAGTGATGGTGTCCCCCTGCCCTGGTGATTTTAAAAATAAATGTGTATGTGTGAGTTCCTTGTGCTCTCTTTAGTAGCTCTGTTTGTCTTTCTTTCTTTCTTTCCTTCTTTCTTTCATTCTATCTCTTTCTGTGCTCTGGGGGCAGCATGTTCAGCACTGCCTAGAGATGAGCATTAGCACTCCCATAAATGCAGCAACACTGAGTCATGGGAGCAATGCTTTGCTCCTCTGGTCCAGCTTTTTTTCCCTCGTTCTCTTTCCATCACAGCTGTTGTGACACCACATCTCGAGAAAGTATTACGCATACAGCTCCATGAATCATTCCAACAGTGAATCAGCGGATAGATAGCATGTTCTGGAACAACCATTTATGTCTCACAGTGCTTCATCTGATGCCGGAACACCATTATAAGGCAAGTTGGGGAAAAGGAAATACACCTTCTAATTACTGTCATGCCAAAATTGTCAGTAAAACCATTTGTGAAAATGTAGTGACTCTAGTGATGTGATTTTCATTAACAAATACAGTTTGAGGGACCGGCTATTCATACGTTGTGTTTGTATTCTAAATAGGAAATGTCTTAGCTAGTAAATTAGTTGTCAAGCAACATCTTGCTGCGCTGCCAAAGCTATGAGCTATGTAAACATGAAGTCAGGTTAGCATCACAAGCTGTAGCAACATTTGGGCAACACGTTGAATGCAAGAAATATGAGGTATGATGTTTTGGTTTAGAGAAATTAGAATTAGAATTAAGCATTTTTTAAAGCTGGGGTGGAGGATTTGGGGAGAAAATGGCAGTTGGGATAGAGATTCGAATCCAAATACCTCAACCGCTCCACCTGTTCTCTTTGGTCCCTCCCCTATGGTCCCTCCCTGACATGTTCTACACCAACAAAGTCGTGCCAAAGTGAATGGACAGTCCCAACAGCCAATAAGAACAGAGAATCGGTGCCTCGCTCTGATTGGTCAAAGTGTACAGCTCATGTTAATTTTGACCAATCAGAAATCACATTCCCCAGCTTTAAGTGTCATATTTCCTTTCACTCTAAACTGGTTATACTGTATATGAGCATTAGTTTAGCTCACAAATTGAGTCAAACACATTAAATTCAAAACTTTAATTCACATCAGAACCCAGCAAAATGAGCCAAATTAGCCATATTGCAACATCTACAGAAGCGGAGGTTGTAGTTCACAACCTCTTTAATACTTTCTTTTTCAAAATATTGATTTTTGGAGCTGGGAATTGATACAGATATCACAAATAAATACCACGTTCCACGATACAGTATTGCCCTATCAATATGTTTTACCACAACCCAACATGTATGTTTACACCTAACCTGATCAGGATGCTTCAACAGATGGTTAGGCCAATCACGTCTCAATGTTTTAATATGTGCCTCATTATAGACTGCAGCCCTCCCATCTCCACTCCTGTTGCTGCTGTGATTCCCTTCTAATAGGCCTGGGATACACCTGGTCTTTTTCTCTAACCTACTTACACTGTGTGGGTGGGCGTGAGAGTAGAAATCAAAGGCCGCAGAGAAAGCTTGTAGGGCGGTGCAACCACTTCCCAGCTGTATTTTGTTCTGCAGTGCCCGGCCAGCTGTATCAATGTGTCTAGAACAAAGTGTGTGAGCCAGCACGCCTGTAACTGGCAACAGCAGGCCCCTGGTGACGATGGAGACATATTACCCAGTGCACTGTAGAACGGTGTCACGTGGGGACAAAAGGCAAGTGGAGGCTAGCGCTGTGCTCTGCTGTCTGTGTGTGGTGCATTGGCTTTGTTTGCGGAATCTTTTCGACTGCCACGCTTCATGCTTCGTTCCTTTCCTTTTACCTGTCCTCTCCTATCCTCTTATAGCCTGTAGTGCCAATACATTTCAACCTTCTCCTAGGGCCCACTCTTGTCCATCCTCAGATCAATCTGCAGCGTGCATGAGTATTTACACAATTTTGGTTGATCCACCTGATTTTCTTGGCACAGGATCAGGTTGAATTTGACCTGATAGAGCAAAGCAGAGAGCGGAGAGATGCTGCAGCTGCAAGAGAGGAGTGAGGATTGTATTGCCACAGGTCTCCACCTTGATGGGTTATATTCGGCAATGTCAATTTCTTCTTAATAGAAGGTGTAATTTCCTTTTCTTTATGAACTCCTGTAGATGTTTACACACCCTCTCACAGCAATGCATTTTTTTTTGTAAGGCAAGTGAACAGACAATCGGCAGCTATCAGATTTATGCAAGCTTTTATTTACCACCCTTTGGTGGTGACAGAATCTGATGTTGTCTTGGAAGCATCATCTCTTGTGGCTCTGCCGGGGGGTCGAGGAAAAGAAGCCAAAATCCGGAATCATTTATTTTAATGATGACACTACTTGTCATGTTGTTCCTGTCCCATGGGAGTTGTACCACTGTTTTCCCAATGCCCTTATTATGCAGTGTTTGTTATTTTCTCTGCAGCATTGATGCTTTCAACTTGAAATAGATTGTCTCACATGATAAAAAGGTGAACAATGGCAATGTCAGTACAGACTACTAGGTGTAACAATGTGCAAGCAGTGATGGTATAAGCCTTATGGGAGGCATGGGGGAGCAATTTCAGTTGCCATCCTACCCAAATACATTGTGCTCAAACATAGGAAACATTCTCTTTTCCTCTCTTGCTGCAGCTTTTTTTTGTGTCTGTAAGTTGTTTTGTTTCTCCAGCTTTACAGTGGTTATTGTTTCGCCTCCGGGAGGTACTTGAGAATACATTGCCAAAGCACTGCAACCTTGCACGGTGCATGATAAGAGAGTCTTTCCCCCAGAGCTGATGGGATGCAATACACTGCACTGCACTGCTTGCTGAAAAGCTATAGACTTAGACATCTCTTCAAACCAAAGGTTAGGATAATCCAGACTCCTCCTGAGAGCGTTTGGATTTCAGGTTACTTCCACTTATTCCAGTACTTAAGAGGAAGTCTACACCAGAGTAACATTAAGCTACACTCCACAAACCCCGCAATTCTCATCTTTGTTGTCTGGAGGGCTCGAATCAAAAACTATATACATGCAGTAAGTGTGCATAAAAAACTGAGCAGTGGAGAAAAAAGGGAGGCTCTTAAAATAATTGCACACTTATAACAGCCATAATGCCAGGATTATGTTTTCACAAGCCATAACAACCCATTGCTTGCCTGTAAACTCTGTAATCACTCCTTGCTATCATCAATAATGATAATTTATTCAGAAGCCGTGTTGTCTGTAAATTGTGTGAGTGCATTCCATGCCAAAAACGCTCCAAGGTCAGGCCTGTGGGGCCGTGCTGGCATGTGTATATACTCAGGGCTATCTCTCGGCCTGAACTCATGTACAGTTGAGAACAGTGATTGGCTCACACCAGCCCTGTTGAGGAAACTGTTGGTACCTGTCACTATGCAAAACATTTCCACCAATCTCGTTTTCCCCCTGTGCATCGGCAGAGCACGATTGGTTGAGACCAAGGAAATAAGGGGAAAATGTCATGTCCTGCTCATTGACATGCTTCAGCGTTACCCACACAAGTCTCACAGGAGTTTGAACGCTATTGTAGTGCACACACACACACACACACACACACACACACACACACACACACACACACACACACACACACACACACACACACACGTTCACAATGGGAATGACAAGTATTTAAGAGACTCAGAGAGTAAGAATGAGAGTGGCAGAGTGTTGGAGACTGTCATCATTCTGTTTGACAGAATTATATCTGATCTCAGGGTGCCCTTGAAGTTCGAGAGTCAATTCAAGTCTCACAGTGTTAAAGACTTTTCTTTTTACTGTGCCACAAGCTTTTGTACTTCAATGCAATCTCATTGATCATATATACAGTAAGTCATTCTGGAACTACTGGATATTAAGAGGACAAATTCTTGAACAGGGGGAACCCACTTGTTATCTCATGCCACCGGCATGTTGATGTTTTTGGTTCAGGGTGAATTGTCACACCAACTATAACCTAACTTTGCAATACAATGTTGAATTTCTTTATTTAGTGGTATTCAGGAAATGTTAGCATCCCGATACACTAAACTAGATGATGTACAAGGTAAACAACATACATGCGTACCATTAGCATGTTAGAATTGTCTGCATGTTGTTTGTGTTCAGTGCTATTTAGGAAATGGTTGCAACTAGCAAGCTAACACACTGAACGAAAATGATGTACAAGGTAAATGGTATACTATATTTGCTGAACAGAAGCAAGTAAGAATGGTCTTTTTAGCATGGACACAGAGCCCCTGGATAGCTGTACTGTTAGCCTTTTTTTGTTGTTGCAATTTTAGAAACTGAAACAAATACAAATGTATTCAGCGCAACAATGACAAACAATGATAAGCCATCTCTTCTAATATCATCTCCATCTTTTTATTGCAGCAGTATAGGTCTACTCATTGTTGTTTTAGACAAGTGTACACCATTTGCCCCTTCCTCTTCATTCTCTTAAGTTCCAGTTTCTCTCTCTATAGAGCACTCTGTTTTGTTTGACCTTCCTCTATTTTGCTAAGATCTTTGCACATAGTCAAAATCCCCTACAGCCTGATGTTTTATCTTACGATTTTGTAAACTGAGCCATTGCAATCTTCCTTCCTCCCAGTCTGGCTGCCATTGCTTAGTGCTTCACTTTATGAATGATTGATAGCAGTAAAAGCCCTTTCCTCTTCTGGAGCAGTAAAGTGCAATAGGGGACCAGTGAGTAAGAGAGGTGGGTGATGGAGGGACAAAAAGACAGAGAGAGACAATGTCAGAATTGTACGTCAGTCCAGGGGTGAGACGGGGGAAATGGGCCAGTCGTGGGGCTAGACAGATGCAGAGATATAAAAGTTGGCCTCTCTGATTAAATAGGAAGTGTGTGTGTGTGTGTGTGTGTGTGTGTGTGTGTGTGTCTGCGTGTGTCTGTGCACATCTTGGCACACAGACAGGCAGGAATGCGACGAGTGAATCGATACTGTCCTTGTATGGCCCACATCAACCATATATGCTCACTACCTCCACAGGGAGACTCATTGTATGTTCAAACTCAGCCATGTGTGGATTTACCATAAAGGGCTATTGGTTTCAATCTGCATCAGAGTAGAAGACTCTTTTCATATTGATCCAGACTGTCTTTCCCACAACTGTTCTATGAATGGCACTGTCATTTCCAGTCAGTGAATATTGTCTCAATTGTATGTAACAGTACACATGTATCCCATATTGTAGATTAATTTGTGGGAGATTAGGTATTAAGAAAAAAATATATTTTCATTATCCAAGAACTTCTTAATTTCCCCATCAAACTACTTTTTTTATATATAGGATAGTTTCTTTTTACAATGGCACAGTTGGGCCATTGAAGTTTGTCTGTCTACATGTCTACAACATAACATTCCTCTCTGTCAGAGCTGGTGTTATGTCAAAATATGTTTCTGAGAGATCTTAACCTTATTTCTAATTCGTAAAGTATGGGTTTAATTACATTTATTCGGGTTGAGCTGAGGGGGAAGCTTTTAAAACAAGACTAGCACCAACCTATCTTGCAGTGGTGCTTGTTGCTGCTGTAGGTAGTCAAATATAAACACATCAGCACATTACTAATCAATAGTCATTACTACTATAATCCAGATATAGTGTTTTGAGGGCACTGATGCTAGTAATATTGATTTCCGACGCAGTCCTCCATATCAAAAAACTCAAATGTTCACACAAAAGAGTCGGTACGCCGCGTGCACATGCATTCAGAGACATGCGGACATGCTAGTCGACATCTCATGCATATTGCTGCACTGTGATGGACTGCTCTACTGTTACTACTACTACTGCTGCTGCTGCATGTTGCTATCAGCACAATTCCCCATACATTAAATAATGCAGCTAGCCATTGTGCAGAAACCCCCCCTTCCTTCCCCCTGCCCTGTAGCAGCCCATATCAGTAGATTTCCGCTTGCTCTGCTATCGTGAAGAGTGACTATAGGTCCAATTCAGCGTTTACAGGGCCAACACTATAAACGCAATCAACCCATTTACACAACGGCAGCATCGGATCTTTGTTTTCAGCTGTTGTTCTCCCAAAAGGATGTATGTTGAGGGAATGACTACACCGGCAGACGTATAATAACTTCTATAATTGATACACCATCAAAGAGACAGAAAGCAGGCTTAATAACCACATGGCCCTCCTGTATTAAAGTCTCAAATTGCTTTTTTTATTTTGTGGTTTCTAATTATGCCTACATAAACACTGCCGAAAAGCTAATACTATTCTTGTTGTTGATCACTGATAAAAACTGATTCCCTTCATTATTCCTATGCAGATGGCTTGTCCAATAGTCACTTTTAATGCAAATATCAAGTCAATGAGTGTCAGAATGAATAGGAGAATATAGATTTTCACTCTCTTCTTGTCACAATGTAGTTAGGCCTTTTGGACTCGTCGTTGAGAACAAGATCAAAGAGCTAAAAGTCAAACGAGACATTTCTTGGATAGACACATACACAAATGTAACAAATAATGGCACACATTCTTAAAATGTATGCACACATAATTGCCTTCATAATTACTAATGCAGCATCAAAGCCATGCAAAGCCTCTTTTATTTTTTTACACATACAGTACATGCATTAATTGGCTTAAACCATTATTTTCTTTTTGAACGTGCAACGCTCAAATCAACTATCTCATTTGTACCACATTAACGCAGTAAACAGCCTAAGGGAGTTCAGGGATCAGCCCCACCCCCAAATTCGCCGGCCAGAGGCAGAGAAAAAGGGATAATGTGCGAATGCGGGGAAGTATTAATTATGTATAAGAATGAACTCTTACGTGACTCTGTTATGGTTTTAGTACAGTGTGGTAATTGAATGTTAGACGAGACAGTCAATTATTTGTAATACAAAACGCACTGCTTGTGTAATATAAAGAGGATTATCTTCAATGTAGCTATGCTGAAATTTCTAGATAAACGTTTTTTTTTTTGTTTTTGTCTTTTTCAAAGTAACTCATTAAGGGATCGCAAAAGTTATAGTGGACCACCATAACGACCACACTTTTGATCTAATATAATGATTATATTTTGAGAGTTTGTGTCCATCTCTTGCTGCCACTGTGGTGGTGAACAAACGTAGACAAAACCTGTTTCAGTCCTCAGAGGGTCCACTGATCAATGGAGCGGGATGGGCATGTGTGTGGGTAAAGTAGGGGGCTCTCCTGGGACATGACGCACACACACTTGCACTTGCAGCATCTACGCTCTCATGCACAGACCGACACACTGACTGAAGTCCGTTTTTGTCTTGACAGGATGATGAAGTGGTGCTCCAGTGCGTGGCCTGCATCCAGAAGGAGAATCGAAAGTTCTGCCTGGCTGCTGAGGGGCTGGGCAATCGGCTGTGTAACCTGGAGCCCACATCTGAGGCAAAGGTAGGCACAGTGACTTTCTTTGATTTTCTTTGACCAAAAAAATAAATAAAAGTTAAGTGGAACATATCGATGCATGTCACTGAAGTCGGGTATCTCAGCTTATTATGGATCCAAAACCATCCACTTTAGTTGATGGAGTTTGTTTTATTTCTCTGAAGAAATATAATTAATAATATGTTCACACACACACAAGCAGAGGGTAATTCAATCAACAAAGGTCACATGAAGCAGTTTGCAGAGAATTGAACACAGTGAAAAGATGTGTTCATCTACTATAGGCGAGAGCTCCATGGCAACCAAACATCCCTTTAGTTCATCCTTGTTTGGGTCCAGCAAAGATTTGGTGAAGGCTAAGCGTAGACGCACAGAAAGGCAGCAGGCAGCCTAGCACTCCATTAAAGATACAACAACAGCTCACATCCACCACAGACTCCTTGATGAGCTTTTCCTCGGATCTCTGTGGGCCCACCGTCAGAAGATAATTCCCTGAAATTACGCCCCTGGACCCGTTTGATGGATTGTTTCATAAACAGTGCTGTATTTTGGCTTTAATTGCCTACAGCTTTATTGCAACTGAGCAGCAACACGGTTGTAGCTGCTGACGCACTCGCTAGTTTGTGCGCGACTCTATAGTGCAAAGTTTGAATTAGGACAGTAGACATCAATTCAATTTGTCTGCCTTTGTAGTCAGCGGGTTGCCACCATATTGCATTTTTATGCAACAAATTAGGGAAATTATGAAGCGCATCCTCAACCTTTTAGAGATAGATATTAGACATAAATATCCAAATGATAATGAGAACCTTAACAAGCTCAACATGCTCTCACCTTTCACTCTGTCCTGTTGCTCTGGTGCTTATCAGCCACTAATGTTCTCCTATAAGCCTGTTGACAGCACGCCTAATGGGCTTTTCCCCGCATTGATTGCCTTTTAATCATAATCCATTTGTATTGTCTGGGAATCATTTTTGCTCAACTATGACACTGGGTATATGCAGTGTGGAAATGTGGAAAAGACACAAAGATGCTTTCCAGGGGTACAGGGACACCACGAGGATGCTGAGAGAGCAACAATCGATGAAATACCTATCTATTGTTGTGGGCTTCCCTCCTGCCCCAACAGCTCACACAGAGTGTGTGTGTGTGTGTGTGTGTGTGTGTGTGTGTGTGTGCATGCTTGTGTGTTGAGCTATTGTGAGCTGAGGATTGGATGGTAATTATACCTGACAGGTATGATGGATGTTCTCCCTATCTGGCACTTTGTCTTAATTGCCTACCGTTTTTATGAAAAGGCAACAGCCCACCTTTGGGACTAACAACGGAGAGGTGTAGAAAACCCAAGATGGCAGTTTAGAAGTGGGCCTGGATGACTGGATAGGAGGCCTCTTACTGGTCTAGTAACGCCAGGGCACACAACCATGATGTCGTTGATTTAAAGTGTGCACAGTTTAAATGGCAACATCAATCAGACTGTGAGGAGACTGGTTGATTGTGATATACAACCAGCAGCCCTGGCCTGTCATGGACTCGATATTATGACCACTGGAGGGTAGATGCCCACATTTCATAATTGAAGTGCTGCTGTGTCTTTGTAGAGGCTAGCTAGCAGTGGCCAATTGATATTTGCAGGGTTGTTTGTTTTAGTTTCTCTCTTTGCCCATTCAATTCTATCCAAAAACAGTTTTAGCAGCCGCAATTAAGCCGAAAAAAGGATTGATAGAGTACGAGGTCAACGAGGGCATTCCGCTTTGACCATTTGAAAAAGACATAAAGATGTGATCTATCCTCGCCTACCATCTAGTTACGCTCTTCCCCTCATCACGCTACTGCTCATAAACCAAACGTCAGGGACATGGCCAAGGTGTTGTAAAGCTGTCTCCCTGCTATAGACTACTTACGCGCTGAACACTCATCGTCTCCAGCCAGCTCTGCTAGATTTTCTTTTCATTGCCTTGCGCTCTGAAGGCAAGTCCCCTCCCCACAACCAACTGTTACAATCCTGCACCCACAGAGGGCAAAGGTCAGCTGTTAGTCACCCATCGAGACGAAAGCAGGGCTGGATTGCTTCCCATCAGGCCTCTTATTATGACTCCTCTATAGTGACAGGCCAGCAGTGGCAGGTGTTGTTGTATATTTAGGTGTAAATAGTTTGACAATTTGAAAAAAATACACTCATTTGTTTTCAAGTTAGATGAGTAGAACGATACAACTCTCATATCTGCCCATTACGTATAGCTCAATATATAAAGATTTCTGTTACCCTTCAACAGAGCCAGGCTAGCTGCTTTCCCTGTGTCAGGTCTTGAAGCTGAGCTAAACTAAGCTTACCATCTCTTGGCTGTGGTGTTACATTATTATAATTATGTATTCTTTTATCAACGTTGTTGAGGCAGAAACAAGCTGTGAACAATACACAGACATATTTTCACCTTAAAGTTGATTTAGTTAGCAAACTGTTGTTGCTAGTCCAGAATCTCAATATTGACCATCATTTTAGCTTTGTCTCATCCAACTCATGAGGGAAATAACTGGCGTTTTATGCTTTTGTCTGTCTGCTGTTTGGTGCTGTGCAGGTAGTGTTCTGCTGTTTTTGTTTTTGTGGCCACAATGAGAGCGGTCACACTAAACTAAAGCAGTAAAGTCCCGGTCTAGTCTTGCCTGAACAATTACCTGAGTAAGGGGATATTTCTCATGGCACTGTACTTTTCACATACAAGTCGTCATCTGATCCATGTTTTTTTTTTTAAATAAAATCCATCTGAACCAAATCCAATTGAACACAACCTAAACATTTAGGATAAAAGTGAATTTGTACCATATCTTAAAGCAAATCAGTGTGTCTGATCCAGAAATGTTGATGTTGGATTCCATCACACATGTTGGCATTTGTCTCTATGAATCAGGTCATTCCTACTTGTTTTCACTGAAGCATCTCGACAGTCCCGCCTGGAGCTTTTTGCACTTCAACATGACTTAGCTTTTAATGATGGGATTGGCTATGCGCAGGAAGGTATGCAAATCCATTGTTACTTTCACCCTGAAAACTGGGTTGTGGGAAGTTTGCAAATGAGGTTAGATTCACCTGAATGAATGTAGACCCAGTTCGTAAGGAGTTGAGTTGAGATACTCGGTAAGGAGGCCAGCGAAGGTGTTCAGGTTGGTATCATTTATCTTGTAGCCCACAGTAGTACCTCCATCCTTGCCTCCCTCATTCTGTCAGTGAACTGCCTCCAACCTCTCCTGTCCCCAATGCAGTGCTGCCCCAGTCTGGGACGCGATTTGGCATATTCTTCATTTCTCTAATAGAGCTCCGTCCCAAGACCTGGCTTATCTTAGCACAGACTGTCCTGAGAGCACCTAATCTGTTTTTAAAGCACCCTTTAATGAATATCGCCCACTTGATTTAAACGAACTTGGTTCGAGTGCGGTAAAAATGCATCAGTCAGCAGTCAGCACAGTTATTATTTTTTTTATCTAATCAGAATTTCCCTGTAGGATATTCAGGCAGCAGCTTAAAATGTTCTGGCCATATGTGAAAGTTTTGCTTACGTAGCAAAAGGTTCTTGTCATGCTAAGTCAAGATCGGAATCAATGGAAGGCTTTGATTAACATTTCTTTAATAGTGCTTTGGTTATGAAAGGAGCATGGTGGTCGATGCCGCTGCAGTATTGTTTTCTTTGGCCACTGCTTTCATAAGAGTAGTCTTGACATTTTGGGTTCACATGGCATGGTGCACAGTACACACTGGGCTTGAGATGATGCTTCTTTTGCCCCATGTTCTCTGCAAGACCATATTCCAGCTCTAGTAAGGCATTAACCATACTTCAAAGAAGGAATAACTAAGAGGGAAGTAACAACAATACATATTGTATCTATATGGTTTGCCTCATTCTGCTGTGGTGCAATGTGAATCCACCATTACAGTCATTGCAGTGAAATCTATTCGAAGTGGCTCTAATATTTCTTTTGATTAAAAATGGATCAAACGATGTGTATTATTATTACAGAATGACTTTATAGTGTTGAACCCACAGAGGACTATCAGCAACTCTTTAGTTTCCCCCATTTCGTAAATGAAATTTAAGCATCTTATAACTCAGTGCTTTGGTTTTCCGGCCAACAACTTTACTGTCTCACTGTTCTCATCAGCATTGTCCCAGAAGCATCAGGCTGCTGTTTTCACCTCTGATACGCTACCTGCCTAGTTCTGGCAGTTTTTTCCACCTCTGCTTCCAAAAAGAAGCCCAAATAATATCAATGCAGGGTTGAATGCTGCAGTGGGCGATGTTCAACTTGGTGGCCCCAGAGGCACTAGACACAATCAATAGGCCTGAAAGCCATTTCTTTTCACCTAAATGGTAAAACAGAGGGGAGTCGGTATAAAAAAAGTCCAACTTGTTGTGGGACTTAGTTGCAATTTGAAATATTTGTGGCATCAGGAATTAACTCAACTGTCATCTAGGGGTAGCCTTGTCTTCTGTTTCCTCAAAATTTGTTTTAGCCAGAGAAGACAGTTTGTTTTTATAGGCTGTAAAAATCTGCTTCATTCAACTTGAAACCTATACAATGAAGAAACACGTGAGAAGAAAAGT
Organism: Ammodytes marinus; assembly: GCF_949987685.1. Lineage (NCBI taxonomy): Eukaryota > Metazoa > Chordata > Actinopteri > Uranoscopiformes > Ammodytidae > Ammodytes > Ammodytes marinus. The sequence continues at coordinate 16,433,413 of NC_137219.1, read as the reverse complement.
GTAGTGATCCTTGTAGGTAATTAAAGAGTTGCCCCAAAAAACTCTGTGAGAACTTTCAGCAGTTTCACTTTTTAACCCACTTCTCTGTTGTTGCAGTATGTTCCTCCAGACCTGTGCATCTGCACCTTTGTGTTGGAGCAGTCTCTGTCAGTGCGGGCCCTACAGGAGATGCTGGCTAAGAGCGGACAGAACAGTGAAGGGGTGAGTGATGGTAAACACACACTACACACACACACACACACACACACACACACACACACACACACACACACACACACACACACACACACACACACACACACACACATACACATACACACACACACACACACACACAGAACCAAATAGGAAACATTTTGAAAATCCATAATTCAAGCCCTCATAAGCCATATCCGAGTCATGTACTGTTTGTCCCTGTCTGTTAGCTGTTCAGAAGAGGAGGTTGTAAAACAGTTTATTGTAATGAATGCAGCCAGCACAGTTGAATACTCTGGACTTGTTCAGGCCCTATAAAGAGATTAATGGGCAAAATAGGCCCATTACAGTGGCCTGGGGACCCCTTCGACAGAGAGGTCCGGGCCCTCCATGAATTTTGATGAGGATGCCGTGATATTACTGCAGCTTTTCTCTTCATGTGCCTCGTACACTTTTGCCCATTTGTAGGAAAACGACACCATTTAGCTACATAGTTTACTTTATAAAATAGGCCTCCTTCAAGCAATTTATACAACTTTCAACACAATAAAAGTAAAAAGGAGTCTCTGGTGGAGTCAATGTGCACATGTTATTAATACTTAAAGGTGCAGTCATCGATTCTGGAGAATGCTTGTTGTCAAAATCACTTTGTCAAAATCAGTGAATATCTCATGATTACGCTACCTGTCCGTACAGTGTGTGCGCGGAATGAAAAACCAGTGTTAATACACAGCCCAAGCTCTGTAAAGTGGCATGTTGCTAGCTACGGTGGGCCCCCTTTGTTTACGTACCATTTGTTAACATACCAGTTTACAGAGCCTAGACTGTGTATTAACACCAGATTTCATTTTCAGCACAGTACAGCCAGTTAGCGAGTAATCACGGGGGGCTCTCATTGATTTTGACAAAAAGTGATTTTGACAACAAGTGTTCTGCAGAATCGCTGACTCCACCTTTTTATTTTGAAATCAACACATGCATTTTGTCAATGTAATCTCTGATCCCGATGTCGTTTCAGTGCATTTGCTTCTCTCTCTCATTGCTGTGACAGATGTGTAACTCTCCCATCTCTATCTTCTATTCTCTCTGTGCGTAATCTCCATCTCCTGCATGATAGACACGGGGCCCGGATCGATGGGTATGTTCACCACTCATACCATTCCCCCCCCCCCTCATCTCTAATGCACAAGGCAGCATATATATTACTATGCACACTTATTTCACTTATTCCCATTAGTCTCCTACGGTACAGTATGTCTTGTCAACTATAACATGTCACCACTGAACATTTGTCTTCACAGTAGAAATCGTGGCTTATGCATCTCCAGAGCCTGTGCTTTGAAATAACTGATGATTTTATGGATTTCTTTAGTGTACACTGATTGTGCGCGAAGCATGTACCAAACTGACAAAGACAAATAGAGTTTCCTATTGACTTCCCAATAAGGTTCCTTCTACTGTACAAACGTCAGCTCTCGCACAACTCACTTTCCACTCCTGGAGAAATAGAGCGGCACCAATGCTGGATTAGCGTCAGATTAACATTAGTCTTGTCCTCGGGGCATTCAGATGCATGCTCATTGCAGGGTCATTTGTTTTTATGCATTCTCCCCACTGCATAGGGTAAGCTTTCATTTGCCACACACAGTCTCTTATCTTAGTCGCTCACTCTTAGCTCTATTAGATGCTCTAAACGTCAAAGACCAAGATGTAGTTATTTAGTGGGGAAAAAAAGCTCTCGGCTTCATCCACTTCACCCTTTCATGCCTCATGGCTAATGATGGTGAGATTAACAGATGTTCCAGGGCTACAGTAGAGCTTTGTGGCCACAGCGAACTGTCTGTGCAGCGGAATGACGGAAGTCAAGACAATCGGTTCCGCTGCCACTGCGGGGAGAGTAAAGGCTGGCTGGCAGGACATTATGAGCGCAGCAGGGAAAAAAGGGTGCTCAAAATATTAAACGCTAAATTAAAGCTTGAATGGACATATTAAATCTCATCCCTCTTGCTCCAGCGCCCTTTTTAATGCCTTAACATAACACTGAAATCCAACTGAAATGAAATGGCATGTTCTTTCTGCTTTAGCATACACTCTATCTCATCTATAAACCTGCTTTACTACTTGCCTTGGGTTCTCCTTTGTGAAACAATGCAGAAATCTAAAGGGAGAAAGGTGTTTTCCATATTTAATGGTTACCCTAGTTTAGCGTCCATCTGTTGAAATACCGTTAGTTCTCCATCCATAGCTGATGAAGTTTTATCCATGCACCCGATCATACCCCTTCCTTTTGAACCACATTTGCACCTAAAACAGTAATGTCACCTTTCCATCATAGGCAGATGGTCACAGACTTTGAAGAACAACCTATATTAGCTTTTTCACTTAATTGTCCTATTTATCTTCTTAATATTGGTGTGGTCCATACTGTGGTTATGCCTGCTAAAAGACACACCATCTTCCCACAGCTTGTAAGCTACTGTGCAGGTTTTTTATTGTTCTACTCCAGTTCCCCTGCCAGGGCTCAGCCTGCCAGCTGCTGTCAATCAGACACAGACTTGCCCTCCAGCTGCTGAGAGGATAGCGATTATTATGATCGCCAAAAACCTTTTCTTCCTCATTTTCATCATAAAAAAAAATATTAACAAGACATGTTTTGACTGCAATAAGAGATGACTTAATATGATTTCAGTTGGGCCTCAGTTTGGGATGGGTTTCATGCTTTAAATAAGACAAGTTAGCTAATTTCAAGTTTAACCCCATATATATATTGAATATACAATATATATTTATATATATATGTATATAATATACTAATATACTGTATATATATAGATGTATATACTCCCTACACTTTGATAGTTTTGTAACAGATTTAACCAGATTTATATGAGTGTTTTGTATTTTAATTTAATTAAAATGTTGTATTATTATTTTGTATTGTTTTGCATTATTGTTATGTTTTTTAATGTATTTATTTTACTATTGTTTTGAGTGTGTTCTATTATTGCATTCAAATGTTTTTTTAGCTGTGGTTTTCATACAAGCCTGTACAGGTTTCTGCCACACCCTCACATGTACTTACATGTTGTATCACTATATGCTTTTATATTGTTTGTATGTGAAATAAAACTAAACCAAACTAAACTAGTTGGCAGAATTACTCATATCAAGAATATCAGCCTTAACCTTTCACACCTTTTTGTAGCAAATACCCTGGAGGCTTTTAGATGCCTCATGTTGGCCATTTTCACTATGTTTTCTCTCTACTCACATTTATCTGTTTTCGATACTGTCTGCCTATTTATCATTCTTGGCCTGCGCTGAAATGTCACAGGCGGAAGCACCATTAAAGGGGAAATGGAGGTTGAATATGTCTCTGCTGAGGCGCTGCAATCAATATGTCTTTGAACGGATGGGCTTTTCAATAGACGGTGGCTGGAGCAAATCAGTAGTGCAGCCTGTTTTCGCCGGAAGGCACGGAGACACAGAGGGGGTCCTGCAAAGAGGACCTTCGAAGACACACCACCTTAACAGCTATAGTGTTAATGCCAACCCCCCCCCCCCCCCCCCACACACACACACACACATTTAGGCTCCGTATCCACCAGCTTTCGCTCCGTACGGTATTTGTCATCTCTCATCCAAAAAATGGCTGACCTGCTTGACTCTGGGGGTCACTGGTCAAAAGGGCAAACCATGAGAACAGTCCGTCAAAGAAACAGAGCTTGTCTGACAATATCTGCCGTGTGTCTTTTCCTCCCCTACCACTGCCAACTCTTTCTCGATTCGCTTGGTGTCAGCTTGTGCCTGTCCACACCCTTTCCTTATTGAGAGAGACCTCAACACTGCAGACACACACACACACACACACACACACACACACACACACACACACACACACACACACACACACACACACACACACACACACACACACACACACACACACACACACACACACACACACACACACGTTATCTTTTGCAAGGCTCACACAACAGGAGGCTGCATCTTGCTAAATGTCATGTCTTTACATTGATGTGATACTTGTGGTCAGCAGCTAGACAGGAGATACAGTACATAGTTGGATTTTTCTTCTCTTATACCTCTTGAATCCAATAGTCTTTTACTTTATGGTTCAATAAGCTGAGTGACATACAGTTTTACATACAGTTTTACAACATTTCAGTCCCTCAAGGTGTATTGAATCTTTGCTGCAATGTGTGTGTGTGTGTCCCCATGCAGAGGAGCTTGTTCACACTGATATGGGCCACTCTGTACTCCAGTGTGTAATGCACTGCCCAGCCGTGGGATAAGGAAGTGCGCCGAAGGCTTGGGTTTATTGGTTGTGGTGACTGCAGCTGGATGTGCCTCGCCGCATTAAGCTCAGTACATCAGCCAGCGTATAGCAGCAGTAGCCAGAAGCACAAAAGGAGCCTGGAAACCCACTACTGCAGTCTGCACAACACAACTGCATCAAATCACAGGCCGGCTATTGTCCCATGCAGTAGCCAATCGCGAGGAGGTGGAGGGGTATAGAGTAAGAGGGAGCAAAGAGATAGACAATGAAACAGAGCGAAATAGAGGCTGTGCATGGTAGGATGTTTTCATGGAAAACCGCCATGATTCACGTGTCTCTCGGATATTTATAAGACTCTAATTTTGAAATAATATCAACTAAAGTATCAACTGCATATCATTTGTGATCATTGCGTTGGTTGCAGTTTGAATTTATGAGACATTTTTATGGTTAAACTTGGCCTGTTTGGCCTTGTTTCAGAAATGATTTCTGGGTCTTGTGCCAATGGCATTGCTTTATAAAATGCCAAAAAAGAAAATGGGTGTCAACTTGTTTTTCCTTAGTCCCTCTCAAAAAATGTGCTTCTTGACCACAATGTTGTATGCCTCCAGGAATTGAATTATTCGTACCAAAAGGTTAGAATAAGGACAAGGCAGGCAGGCAGGCTTGGGAGAACGATAGTTCTTTCTGAATAATGACTCTCTTTCTTACCTCAATGCTTCCTAGAGGCTCATAAGGAAGGTGAGTAACACGGTTGCGGAAGGAAACCATCAAAAAACCTTTTCCTTATCCACTTTGCATCTCCGCCCTGTGGAGATGTCATTTGTTCCCCCTCACGCATCTTAACCCAAACCCCATACACTTACTATGGAGTCCCTCCCCTGCCAATGTCGACATTGCATTGGAGACTGACAGTATAGTTGTGTGCATCCTTCCCACATTCCCGTAGTGGAGAGTGGTGGAAAGATGTCCCCCGTATCCTGTTTCGCTCATGGATACAGGCACCAGAAAAAAAACACCATCTCCTGTGGCACGTCAGATTGCATGTTCCTCACTGACGAGATGGGGTGTCAAATCCTCCCCGGGAGATGTGTTGCCCCCACCAGCTCCAGTTCAACATTGTTGGTGAGAAGGTCCTCGCTGAGGTCAACGTTCAGTGCCAGAGGTCGGGTGGTAGATTGACACAGTTGGAGAGGGAGACCACAGGAGCTCTTCTGTCATGAGCTCGAGCTGACATGTAACTTTTGCATTTGCTTGCTTGTGTGTGTCTTTGTGTGTGTGTGTGTGCGTGTGTCTTTGTGTGTGTGTGTGTTTGCGTGCGTGAACTATATCTCCGTAGGCAGCGCAGAGCGGCGGACACAAGACTCTTCTTTACGGACACGCCATCCTCTTGCGGCATTCCTTCAGCTCGATGGTGAGACACCGCCGCGCACAATCATTGTGCATTTATGTCATATACAGTATTCCTGATGATCACAGCTGTTGTATCTTAACATCATCAGCAACAGCAGTATGTGACAGTCCCATGTACAGTAGCTTCTGCAGAGAGAAGTGTGTGACAGCTCTGTCCTGTGTGTGTGTGTGTGTGTTGACCGCAGTACCTGGCCTGTTTGAAGACATCAAGGTCACAGACGGATAAGCTGTCCTTTGATGTTGGCCTGCAGGAGGATTCAACAGGTAATAGACGCACACAGTTTTCCACCTGTTTTTGCTCTCTCGTTTTCTATTATCTCTCTTTCTCTCTTTCTTACTCTGCTTTCTTCGAACCCCTTCACTTCATCTTTCTCTGTTTCTCTGTTTGCACCTGTTTTGTTCACGAGCAAATCTCCACACATGCTTTTTTCAGCTTCTCAGTTAATATTCCCTGTGGGGCCACTGTAAACATAGCAATGTGTGCTTCTTTTTTCAGTGCTGATAACAATCGCTGCTGCGCATTTGATTAAGTGAATTAGATGTTTCCTGATACCTGGGCCCGCTTCTTATTTGCTTTATTATTTATTTCATAACACGCAGCAGCATGAGCACTGAGCAGCCAATAGAACTATGAAAGATTGTTGCCATGGTGCATCCACACGTGTCGAAATTCTTATTTCTTGCCTCCTCTCGCCAGTAATTGCAGATGACATTTGGGCAGTGGCAATGTTCAGCAGCGGTTTGTTTGAATTAAAATGTGATATTTATGTGAATGTGTGTGTGTGTGTGTGTGTGTGTGTGTGTGTGTGTGTGTGTGTGTGTGTGTGACTCTAGGTGAGGCCTGTTGGTGGACAATCCACCCTGCCTCCAAACAGAGATCCGAAGGAGAGAAAGTGCGGATTGGCGATGACCTCATCCTCGTCAGCTTGTCCTCAGAGCGATACCTTGTAAGTTTATTGTCAGCCATTAGCCCGAGTACATTCCCGCTCCGCTTTCTCCTGATGTGACAAAATATCAGATTATCCCAAATCCGGTTAACCACACACACTGCACTCTGCCCGTGACCTTTCCCTTGCAGGAGGCTTAACGTTAAAAAGCAACAACTTTTTTTCCCTCTGGATGACGGGGGGACCGGACCGCTGAGAATTACATTAAGCAAAATCCCATCTGTACTGTAAATGTCCTGTTTGATGGATTATGATTATTTTTGACTGCTGCCAGCGCCGTTTCAAAAGGAGCCGCTCCTCCTGTCATCCTCGTCCCGACGCTATTAATAAAAATAATGTTCCTATTGCATTACTGAGCTGACCTTTTCAGCAAAAGGCTTCTTGTTACTGCCCTCTGAGGTTAGCATCATGGCACTGTGCTAAGCTAACCCTGGGGAGAAACACGTCCTCTGTGATCCATGAAGTTGATGAAAGTAGCCAGGCTGTGTTTACGGCGGCCAGATGACCACGATGGCTTTACAGTCGCCAATGACAATCTGTTGGTCTGCTGCTGCCCCCACTGTCGCCCCACGCAGTTTGGTATGCAGGGACAGCACCTAAAGGCTGCAAAGGGACTCAGGGGGAGAGAGAGGACGATCGGGACACAGCTGTCACAATGTTTGTTTTTGGGAGTTGTGACACACACACACACACACACACACACACACAAACAAACATAAACACAAACACACACAGCCCCCCATATGGTGTAAATCCCCAAACGCTCAAAGCATCTGTAAGTCGTTTTTTTGATGAATCAGAGTTTTATTTTGGATCATTCAGATTGTATAACGTAGCTGAACCTGGTCTGAAAAAGTCAACATTTGATTTGATTTAGATATCAGAAATCCTTTTATTGATCATTCTGTAGAGCCCACACTTGTTAGCTATCGGGTTTCTCCTCTATAGGGATTTATTTACCAAACCGAAAACCGTTCTATTAACCGTTCTATTTAATATAATCTCAATTCTGATTATTTGTATTAAATCATTTAAATCTGTACATCAGAAAAGTAGAATCAGGCAGGTAACTGGGTAATCATGCTTCTTGTTAGGGAGCTGATTTCTCCTAATGTAAAATGCTTCCACCTTTGCCTATACCTTTGACAGTTCACACCATGTTCTGTGACTGGTGTGAATGTATTCAAACAAGTACCTGCTGCATGTCATCTTTCCCTGTTTCCTGCAGCACTTATCCATCTCCAATGGCAACATCCAGGTGGATGCATCCTTCATGCAAACCCTGTGGAACGTCCATCCCATCTGCTCCGGTAGCAACATAGAAGAAGGTAGAGGAGACTGCACGCGAAACTTCCATCAATTCCTCACATTTTTTTTATGATTCTACTGTAGAGAATTTTACATTTTTCAATGTTGGAAAAAAAAGTGGTCTTATGTCTTTCTTTCCTCCTCCAATAGGCTACCTGTTGGGCGGTCATGTGATGCGGCTGTTCCACGGACATGACGAGGTGGTGGCCATCCCCGGGTCTGACCAGAGTGAAGAGCAGCAAAGGTGCGAAACGCAGCAAGAGTCTTTCAAATAAAAAAATGAGATTGCACCGTAGCCTTAGGTTGGTCACACTTTAGTGATGGCAAAGCTGTTATAGTATGTAGCACACGAGGAACTAGAATCTAGTGACCTGTTAGTTACCCACGGTTCCTGAGCTCACACCTCGCTTCAAAGAAATGCCCCTGACCGGTGTGAAAAGCGGCTCTCCGGGGAGCATAAATGGCTTCTAGTGCTATTTTTAGCTCCACTATAGCTGCTCGGTGCCAACACAGATAAGGTAGAGCCGTGGAGAAAAAAATGGCACACTGGGCTTGAAGTAGGTCAAAACAGCGGGCAAGGCTCATTCACACACAGCCAGGTGCCAGGAGATGTGTCTTCCTCCTGGGCACAACACACACATACTCGCACACACGCATGGTGTCTATTTTTAGAACGGAGCGCGGCAAACATAAGGGAAGGATTTGATATTCGTTTTTCTGCTTTGGCTTTTTCTCCTACTGTTGTCCTTGAAATCCAACAGACGGAGAAAGTTTTTTTTTAGAGGTCTTCCATTTTTTTAGGGGCAAATCACACACACTCCAGGCTGTCGACAGGGGGACTGATGAGGGATTTCTTTTATCTCTGCAGCCAGTCACCCATATCACTGATAGACAGTGTAGCTTGGGGGGGGGGGGGGGCTATCAGGATGCACATGTCTCTGTTTGAAGGATGTGACAGTATAGCCGCCCGCCCGGCAGAGTAAATACAGCCTGTGATTCAGTATGTGTGTGTGTGCGTGTGTGTGTATGTCGAACATCCTTGCAGTGACTTAACGGTGTGACAAATGAGAGCAAAGAGGTGGTATGTCTTCTAAGCAAGAATGAATGACCTTGACAGCATCGGCGTTTGGCTAGACATTTTAAAGCATTCACGCAGACAGACCACCCACTCATGCTTTCTCTGGCATCCCCCCCAGGATAGTCAACTATGAGACGGGTAAAGCCGGCGCAAAGGCCAGGTCCTTGTGGAGGCTGGAGCCACTCCGAATCAGGTAGGCTTGTGTTCCACATGATCCATTATCTCTCCCCTTCCTTTTCTGTTTCTAAAAAAGCCCCTTGACCTCTTTTAGTCTTTTTTTTTAATTTTCCACCATTCTCCTGTTTTCTCATCCCACCTGTTTCTTTTCCTGTGTTCCAAATCACATACTTTTCTCCATAGCTGATCATAAAAAGTATGTAGTTGGCAAGCAGTAGGCACAAATTATGGACGTACTTGTACGTATTTCCTCATAACATAGCGCCCTGAACTTGCCTCTTGCTTATATATCTGTCGCATTGCTGTTTGTTATTTTACATGGAGGATCCGTCGATGTGACGTACCTTCTGGTGCCCAGTGAATTGTGGGTCAGAATTGCCCAAAAAGCATGCTGATTTCCATACTAAAAATCATGACCTGATCTATAAGCAGGGCTTCTGGGTATTTTTCAGCATGCTGCATCTGACTACATGCATTGGGACATCCTACATTTTTTTTTTACCATACCGAATAGCAGGGAAGTATGGGTATTGGAATGCTGCCTTTGTCTCTGCTTTTGCCTCTTTCTATTTTTTTCCCTCTTCACATATTTGTCTTCTCCTCCCTCGCCCTACCTGTGATTTAATGCTGCACTGTTGCCCCTTTGCCTCTTCATTCTCCTGTCTCCCTCACTCTTTCTCTTTCCCTCTATCCCTTTCCCTTTCCCTTTTCTCCTTGATCCTGGCTATTTACCAGCCTCACAGAAAATGCTACTACCAGTGTCAAATATGATATTTATCGCTGCTGCCATGTTTTTGACCTTGGTTGTTGTTTTGACTTTCCCGAACAGAAACACAAAGTGCGTAATTAGTTACAGGAAGCGTTTTCAGCTAATTTGTCTACCGCACGGCACGCTAAGATAATTAACAGCTGGCAGCGATGTTTAGATCAACTAATTAGAGGATATTAGCCTTTTTCCAAGGCAACTTTGTATGTTTTCACGTGGCGTTTCATCATTTCACTGTGTGTGTGGGTTGGGTGTGACCTTGACAGCTGGAGCGGGAGCCACATCCGCTGGGGCCAGCCTTTCCGACTGCGGCACCTGACCACGGGACACTACCTGGCCCTGACTGAGGACAGGGGCTTGGTGCTGCAAGACCGAGAGAGGTCGGACACCCTCGCCACCGCCTTCTGCTTCAGAGCCTCTAAGGTGAGAACACAGAGATATAAAGGGGAGTGTGTGTGTGTGTGTGTGTGTGTGTGTATGCAACCGCCTTATACTCCCCCCCCCAACCATTCCTCAAGGTGACCCGTGTGTCACGTTGGGAATCGACCACACGCTCTCCCTCATTATAAGCACCACTGGAAGGTGGAGTTATCAAGAATCACCTCTAAACCTTTTACAAATGAACCCGCCTACTCCCCCAGCCCCTTAGCACTGGAAAATCTATAAAAAAAAAATCCAAGGACAATGAAATTTACAAGACTTATCGGACCAGTGAAAAGCTTTCACCAAAGAGGTTAATTTACCTGAACTTGCAGACTCTTGACTGACTGAACCGCCCATTTAGCCTGACTCTGCATAATGGAGTCTTGGAGATACGGTGGGTCTGTGATTGTGAGCCAATTAGTGACCCTGCCGATGTGGACTTTAAGCATGCATCATAGAATATAAGCGAAGTCATTTATCACCGGAGTCCCCCATGTCGATTATGGCTTGCAGTTATATCTGATCCTAATAGCAAAACAAGTGCAATCATCTCAGCGGTGTGATGGATAGAGCCGTGACCCGTTTGTCATTTGGGTTGGTGGTCGATCAAGAACAAATGGGCAAGCTCTAGGTTGTTATGCTAGTGTGCCCATGCGTTACACACCAACCAGCTTTAACACCTTTTTCTCTCATTTTATGCAGGAGAAGCTGGAGCAGAGCCCCAAGCGGGACATTGAGGGCATGGGGCTGGCGGAGATTAAATACGGGGACTCGCTCTGCTTCATCATGCACGTTGCCACGGGACTGTGGCTCTCCTACCAGGCACCTGATGTCAAATCTGCCCGTCTGGGTCCCCTCAAGAGACGAGTGAGCACTGCAGACACAAACACAAAGCACAACACACCGTTATTTTGTCTTCAGACGCAGAGCACGGACCAAAAACAAACAAAATGAATACATAAATGAGATTCCTTGGAGCGGATAATTGTTTTGATGGCGATGAGTTGATTAGTGAGTTAATATGATTGTCCGTTCAGTACGTATCTCGCCCTCAACTTAATAAGAAGCCTTGCCCCCTTGGCTACTGTTGCAGAAGTGATAGAGTTGTGCTGGTGATAATGTGTCCTCTATGAAAACACAGTCCAGATAGCCTGCAGTGCCAGCACCTGTGTTACAGACACTGTGGCTCAGATCTGGCTGATGATGGCCGTTACCAGTCCGTACTGTGTGTGCAGTAAAAATCAGGTGTTAATACACAGCATATGCTCTGTATACGGGTATGTAAACCAAGGGGCCCAGTGTATTAACAGTACGGACAGGTAGCGGATCGTGAGGAGATATTCACTAATTTTTACAATAGTGATTTTGACAAGAAGCTATCTCCAGAATCGCTGACTGCACCTTTTAATGGCTTCCTCTTTTGGTAATTTCACCCCTTTCTTCCCTATATCTTCTATATGCCATGTCTCACACTCTTTCTATTTCTTGCCCTCCTGCCCTCTCAAGGCGTGCCTACATTCTGAAGGTCACATGGATGACGGCTTGACCCTGCAGCGGTGTCAGCACGAGGAGTCCCGGGCAGCGCGAATCATCCGCAACACCACGTTACTCTTCAAGCGATTCATCAGGTACTACGATAAGACATTACAGTAGCACTGCCGTTTCCTCGCCGACGCAAGCAGTGACGTGATGGCACAAATTGCCCAATCAAACCTAATTACAGTCCACATTCGTCTTGAGACACTTCACTAGGGTAGTCTGCAGAATGTCCTGTCACTAGTGCAAGTTATGTATGCGCCCGGCTTGAACATAATTAATATAGATGATAAAACCGATAGTCCCAGACTGCACTACGCCGCCAAATTACGGATGAATTCTCGAAGCAAGACATCTCAAAAGTCCCGCGGGTTCTCATCACACAGTCCACACAATAGTGATGTAACTTCCCCTACGGACTGTGAACGCACCCAGCGGAGAGTTTTAGCTCTGGGGGCTGTGAGTTTTGAGTGAGTGGGGTGCCAAAAAGTCCAGACAGTTCACTCAGTGGTTCAGTCATGCGTTTCCAGCTGGCATGCATTGCAGCGGCGGCACAGCTACGCACGGTCGGCTATGAAAAGAGGCACGTAAGTGGATGCCACCAGTACCCCTTATTTGTCATCAAAACGGCCTCGCTTTCCCCCGGGCTCCGGGCCACTCATGGCAGGAGCGTGTGAGAGACTGTCAGCATCCCCCCCTGCAGTCGTGACACATAACATCTCCCCGCACCCCCCCCTCCCACGCTTTAGACAGAAGCTATTTTTAGCAGGCCAGCGGAAATCAGCATTTCAGCATGGATGAACCTGTGGGCTAAACAATGTGTTAGTCATCACACAGCCTTTTTCCTTGAGTCTGTTCAGCCTCACAATTAGAGTGTCTTTACCACAAGGTTTCTTGCATTTGCAGATTAATGACAGTGTCCTGAAAACTATACCTGATCACAATATTCAGTGTTGTGTCATAATGAATAAAATCATTTCTTAATGACCGTTGATGTTTCTGTGTGTGCTCTGCCCTCTCTCGCCCTACTCAGAGACCTGGATTGTCTGGGAGTTAAGAACAGAGTGCTGCTGGCGTTGCCCGTTGAGGAGGTGCTCCAAACACTCAATGACCTCATCACGTATTTCCAGCTCCCTGACGCCGAGCTGGAGCACGAAGAGAGACAGATCAAACTTCGCTCGCTCAAGAACCGCCAGAACCTTTTCAAACAGGAGGTGAGTTCCACCATCAAGGAAGGCAAAATGATCAGTCTGTGAAAACACCAATACATAACAACACGAGCTGTTCCCCTGTGCAGAAAACTATAATAAAAAGAAAAAGGGTAAAGAGTTTGACTTGTGATGGAGGCAATTTTAGTAAGTGGCCGCATGTAAGAGTGAGCGCAGAGCAGCGCCAGACTTGCAAAAGACAAAGTATATGAAAGGTTAAAGCAATTGATTCTTTGCGGTGTGTTTGGATGCCTTCTTGTATTCGGAGGCGTGGCGTTTTGAAAGTGTCAGCAGTTTTGGTGTTATAAGTTTTCCCCAGGCTGGCACGTGCGAGCACTGAAGCTTTCTGCTAAGCCTCGAGGAGCTAAATTGCTTTCATCAATTATGAAATGTCAGCCAGTCTCACTGAGGGGACCCATGATGTCACCCATCCTAACTCCCCTCAACTCATAAAGGTGGAGTCAGCGATTCTGGAGGAATGTTTGTTGACTAAATCACTTTTTGTCAAAATCAGTGAATATCTCCTAACTCTCCGCTACCTGTCCGTACTGTGTGTGCCTGCGCTGAAATAAATTCCAGTGTTAATACACTGCCTAGTCTCTGTAAACACAATGTACGGACAGGTAAGGCATCCTGAGGAGTTTTAATAGAGGGATTTTGACAACATAATTTTCCAAAAATCGTTGATTCCACATTTGACAGGTTACTACTACTATGTGTATCCTCAAGCTAACACACATGAGTGTGATTAAGCTGGAAGATATGTTTGCGTTTTTGGTGGTTTGGTTATTTGCAAATTACGCTTATTTCAGCGGTTCATCGCTGTTCTTTCTTTGATAATATACTAAAATATCCCTTCCATGTCCCACCCCTATATTTTACTTTTAGAAGGTTAATTTGTCACCAGAGACAGCTGACTCATGATTTTCCCAGGCCTTATAAATCATCTGCAATTTCCATTTTGTCTTTTTTTTACGGCCTCCATTTAGCATATCTGATCACCACAGATATTTCTCTGTCGTATAAATCACCATGACACAACCAGCAAATGGGCCGATAGAGAGCCACAGGGCTGCGCTCCGGATGGTCAACGGTTTGAATGCTGCAGAAAAAAACGAGGTTGTCATACTAATGAGTGCTTGTAATTAACTCAATGTTTATTTAAATGTCAACGTTTAGGATGCACGTAATTCATATCCGTTTTTATTTTCCTGTGCACGCATGAGCTTGTGCTGTGTTCACGTGTGGGATCGTTGCGTTTCTCAGGGCATGCTGACTCTGGTGTCCAACTGTATCGACCGGCTCAATGTCTACAACAGCGCTGCCCACTTTGGGGAGTGCGCCGGGTGGGAGGCCGGAGCCGCCTGGAAAGACATTCTCAACCTGCTATACGAGCTGCTGGGTAAGAAGCTGGTCTGACACGCGCGCACACACACACACACACACACACACACACACACACACACACACACACACACACACACACCAACCAACACACAAACATAGAAACACACTTCAGACTTAAACTGATCCAATGCTGTAATCAATCACAGAGACGAGAGTTGTTGTTTTTGAGGATGAAGTGGCTGCAAGTGTGGTGGTTCAGTGGTGATGAAGAACTGTGCTGATCTGGTATTTAACCAGCCATTTAGAGACGCCCAGTACTGGAGTATTGAATTGTGAAGTTGCCACTATTCAGACAGCTTAACACACACACACACACACACACACACACACATACACACACCGTATATAAATCCTCCATATCCTTCACATGCACACATTCACAGTTTTGTGAAAAGATTAGGTGGCGTGTGGCCCATTGCCTACAAAAGAGCTTGCCAGTTGATGTGTTATGCTTCCAGGGCATCTGCCCAACAAGATCAGTTGTCACACACACACACACACACACACACACACACACACACACACACACACACACACACACACACACTCACACTCAAAGTTTTGGCTGTCCCCAATAGGCCTTCGAATGTTAATTGTTATCACTCTGCTGTTTTCTCTTTTGTCCAATTGTTATTGCTGTGCTGTGTGTGTTCCTAGAGCATAATGATGTCACCAGCTCCGCCTTTCCAAAATCCCTTGAACCTCTTGCACTGCCAGCATATGCTCTGTCAGATATAAACATATCGCACTAAAATGATCTGACAGGGGGGGGGAAATATATGTACAGTATTGCTGCTGCTGCTGCTCCTCTCTGTCTGCAATTCTGCTGTCTTCCCCTGTATCTGCTGAATACAGCGTTAGATTGGAACATTTCCTTCGCCAGTTGTGACATAACACATGTGAAAATTATGAGCAGGCATGATTTACCCATCCTTGGGTGTGTCAATTCCCCTAAGAAGAGAATGTAGATGAGCCCACATGTGAGGATTATCTTTCACCCTGCTGTGCTGAAGCTCATTTTGCCCTCCAAGTGTGTCCTTCACACCCTTATTTTCACTGATTTCACCTCCTGGCTTCTATTAGTGTTCCAACCACGTATCCCTCTTCCCCCGTTCCCTCCTCCACGCACCTGCTGCTGCTGCAGCCCAGCGCTAAGTGGATTTAGGATGCCTCACTCCTTTCATCCCTGTCTATCTGTGTTGGGTGACCCTGTTGTATATTTTTTTCTTTTTTTTCCTACGACATTGGTGGATGTGCTTGTCTGCGTGTTATTATTACTTGTATGTCCTTATGTCATTGCCTCTCTCCTATTGTAAGCTTCTTCCAAATGAATATGTATAAGGGTATCAAAGCAGAACCACCCTCCTTTCTTTGGCAATGGGGGTTCAAATGAGGTGTCCGCCCTTAGGTGACATTGTCTTTGCTGTTATGGAGTGTGATATGTCCAACACTGTCCAAAACCACAATGTCTTCCCTCCATTTAAAAGTTGAACCCATGCACACTATCCTTTTTTTTTGGTCTCTCAGCGGCGTTAATTCGAGGGAACAGAAACAACTGCACCCAGTTCTCCAACAACCTGGACTGGCTGGTTAGCAAGCTGGAGAGACTGGAGTCTTCCTCAGGTACGCTCGTTATCCTTTTCACACATACTGAGCCCTCTCCCCCCAGTGAAAGAACATTGTGAGATAACTCGCAGTTTCTCTGTCAGAAAAATATTAATCGCAAAAATGGCAACCCAGCGCTCCTCAACAGGGACATGAGTCTTAAAAAATCTCCAAAGATGACACTGTTTACTTTTCAAACATTTAGAAATGTATGGATAAGAATGTAACACAAGCGCATAGTGTTCCTAGAGTGTTACCTGTTGATCTACGATGTGGACTGGATGTCTCTTTGTGCGAATGTCCTCTGTTGTGTCTTTCCCTTGACTAATTGATTAATTTTGCGGCTTTGCAGGCATCCTGGAAGTTCTGCACTGCATTTTAATTGAGAGCCCCGAGGCCCTCAACATCATCCAGAGAGGACACATCAAGTCCATCATATCGCTGCTCTACAAGCACGGACGCAACCACAAGGTGAGCCGGCAAGTCGTGCTGTGTTAACATGGGGGAAACTGTCTCTGATGTGATATAAGATAGTGGCATGTCGGTCCAGGGGCTCCATTTTCTGTGTGTGAAATGTGCTCGAGGCACAAGGAGAAGGCTGAATGAACCCAAGCAGTAAAATAAAAGGTGAACAGTTTTGGCGGAAAGAAACCACAAACTGAAAAAAATGAAGTTTGATCACACATTAGAACAAGGAAGATAAACAATGAAGGCTATTCTTAAATGAGGTAAATACAGTCATATGAAAAAGTTTGGGAACCCCTCTCAGCCGGCATTATAATTTACTCTGCTTTCACACAAAAAAGATAAAAGTGGTATGTCTTTAATTTACCAGGAACAGCTAAGTACTGGGATGTTTTCCAAACAAAGATTTTTTGAAAAGCAGTATTTAGTTTTATGAAATTAAATAAAATGTGAAAAACTGGCTGTGCAAAAATATGGGAACCCTTGTGGTTTTGCTGATTTTAATGCATGTAACAGCATGTAAAACTGAGGACTTTAAACACAAAATTGGTTGGATTATGTTGTTAAGCCTTGAACCTCATATAAAGGTCTGTTTAATCATGAAAAAATTTATTTTAGGTGCCTAAATGCAAGTTCCACTTCTCTTTGACTCTCTGCAGAAGTGAGACAGAATGCGATCATCAAAACAGCTCCCAAAAGATCTTAAAAACAAAGATTATTCATTGTCATGGTTTAGCGGAAGGCTACAAGAAGCTTTCCCAAAGGTTTCAATTGTCAATTTCTACTGTAAGGAACGTTGTCAGGGAATGGAAGGACACAGGCACAGTTGCAGTTAAACCCAGGTCTAGCAGACCAAGAAAAGTACAAGAGTGGCATATGCGGCGGATTGTGAGAATGGTTGCACACAACCCAAAGATCACCTCCAAAGACCTGCAAGAACATCTGGCTGCAGATTGTGTATCTGTACATGGTTCTACAATTCAGTGCAATTTGCACCAAAACATCTGTATGGCCGGGTGATGAGAAGGAAGCCCTTTCTGCGCCCACGCCACAGATACAGTTGCATGGAGTATGCAAAAGCTCATTTAGACGAGCCAGCATCATATTGGAAGAAAATGCTTTGGACTGATGAGACAAAAATTAAGTTATTTGGTCTTTATAAAAATCAGATGTTTTGGTGCAAATTGCGCTGAATTGTTGAACAATGTACAGATACACCATCTGCAACCAGATGTTCTTGCAGGTCTTTGGAGGTGATCTGTGGGTTGTGTGCAACCATTCTCACAATCCTCCACCTATGCCGCTCCTGTTTTTTTCTTGGTCTGCCATACCTGGGTTTAACTGCCACTATGCCTGTGTCCTTCCATTTCCTGACAACGTTCCCTACAGTCGAAATTGACAATTGAAACCTTTGGGAAAGCTTCTTGTAGCCTTCCCCTAAACCATGACAATGAACAATCTTTGTTTTTCAGATCTTTTGGGAGCTGTTTTGATGATCCCATTCTGTCTCACTTCAGCAGAGAGTCAAAGAGAAGTGCAACTTGCATTTAGGCACCTAAAATACCTTTTTTCATGATTAAACAGACATTTCTATGAGGTTCAAGGCTTAACACCATAATCCAACCAACTTTGTGTTTAAAGTCATCAGTTTTACATGCTGTTACAGGCATTAAAATCAACAAAACCACAAGGGTTCCCATATTTTTGCACAGACAGTTTTTCACATTGTATTTTATTTCATAAAACTAAATACTGCTTTTCAAAAAATCTTTGTTTGGAAAACATCCCAGTACTTAGCTGTTCCTGGTAAATGAAAGACATACCACTTTTATATTTTTTTTGTGAAAGCAGAGTCAATTATAATGCCGGCTGAGAGGGGTTCCCAAACTTTTTCATATGACTGTACATAAGCTGGATCCCACAGCCAATTAGCTTAGCTTAGCATAAAGACTGGAAAGAGGAGGGAACAGCTAGCAAGGCTCCGTCCAAATGTAAAACATTTTTAGCCTAGTGAGCAAGCCTGATCTCGCAAGCTTCACATTCGTTAATCTACTGCAGATCAGTCTCCCTGGGGGGGAGCCCGGTAAAAAAACAAAAACAAAAAACGTCCGATTTAGGGGACTTGTTCAGACTGCTTTTCCATCCGTTAGTGGAAGGCAGAGCCTGATTGGTTCATGTAGTTTCATTTAGCCTGCTGAGACCAGCCATATCTCACAAGCTTCACATTTGACGTCAACGACTACATGAACCAATCTGGGGGCTGCCTTCCACGAAAGGACAGAGAGTCGGGAAAGTCTGTTCTGACTGAAGGCTAGATTGATGACTACATGAACCAATCAAGGGATATTTTCCACTAATGGACGGAAAAGCAATCAGAACGTGGGACCTATTCGGCCCGAGTTTCCTCTTGTTGCCTGCCACCCCTTGTTAAATGCAAAATTTCTAGACAAAAAGAAGTGTATTTTTCTTTTTTAAATGTCCAACCATTCTACTAAGACGCACACCGAAATATCACCAGTAACTTGGATGTTGTCAAAGTACTTTCTGTCAAGCAAGGAAGCACACGACAACCGCCCAAAAAGTGCAGTCATCTCCAGCTCCTTGCTCATTAAGGCTCACCGGAATGCTTCACTGGATTCAGATTCATTTCCATAACTGTTCCCTTTGGGCCTCTGTGTCAACTCTTTGTCTCTTTAGCTTTTCTTATTCATGGCACTGCTAAACCTTCTACGGGCCGTACAAACTTGCCATCCTTGACACACAGGCTCCTGGGGGTTTGGTTGCAGCGTGTCCTCATCATTAAATCAATCAGTTTAACAGTGAAATGAGATCAGGAGGAGCAAGGCAGTCAGATGAGCCAGGGTCCATAAATCAGCCCTGAATGTATTATTTTCGCTCTGGAAGCAAGAGAAGAAAAAAGAGGGCCAGTGATAAAGCATCGGCCACTCTGGCCTGTCACCCTTGGCTGAGCTTCCCCGGCCCATTTAATTCTACGGCTTTGTTAAGCTAACATCAAAGGGATATTATTGGACATGTTTTTGCCCCCAGTAAGCATCTTTGGGTAATTATGCAGTGGTTCCATGAAAAGAAACCTGTCCCCAGAGCAACAACCTGGACAGTGATTGGGGACAAGGATAATTAGTCATTTCCAGAGAGGTTTTAGAGTCATATGTCTAGGGTTTAATTGGGAAAAATGAGGTCAATGTATAATCAGTTAATGGGGGAACCTCTTCTTGATGTTGTTTGCTATGTTATGATATATTGTGCCTCCATTTTCTTAGATTCTGGATGTGCTCTGCTCGTTGTGTGTGTGTAACGGCGTAGCTGTGCGGACCAACCAGAACTTAATCTGTGATCACTTGCTGCCCAAGAGAGATCTGCTGCTGCAAACACAGCTGGTCAATGACGTCCAGAGGTTAGAAAGCCACCCATGCACCATGCCTTCATACAACATCATGTTTCTCTGATATTTTGATACAAACAGTATATACATGTATATAAATACAGCCCTGGACAAATGTAAGAGACCACTCCAAATGTTCAGTGTCTCTCATTTACTATTTATAGACATATGTTTGAGTAAAATGAACATTTTGGTTTTATACTATAAACTACTGACAACATTTCTAACAAATTCACAATAAGAATCTTGTCATTAAGAGCTTTTCCATTAAGTCATGTAGAGATGAAGATTTAAGAAAAATCCAGACTGGTTTCTTAATTTTTTCCAGAGCTGTATGTATAATATAAAGTACATCTTAGAAATATTCTTTTATTTGTATGAATGGATGTAAAAACATGTGTGTTTCAGAGTACTCATGCAGTCCAGAAAGAATAAAAAAACATCAGATTTCACAAACCTAGCTGAATTTATTTGCTCACTTTGCACTACCAGGCTCAGTTTGAAATTCCATAGGGGAGAACAGGGTTATATGTCACACGGGTTGGCTGTCACAATCGTTATATCTCGGAACCAGAAGGCACTGTCTGTGAAATTTTGGTCTGTAAATATCCAGAATTGGGATCAGAGGTCACCTACATAGTCTTCCTTGGAGTTAGACTGCTGAATTTGAGGTGAGAGGACTGTTTGTGTTGTTCATGTCAAATTGAAAATATTTAGCTCCTCAGTATTTTTCTTCTAGGCTTTTACACAATGGGTTTATAACAAAACACTTGTTACCCATAAAAAGTGTGAAGGGTAAACTATAGTTTAGATTGTGGTTAGCAAGGTAATTAGTTGTCAGATGGTTGTTGGTCTTGATGCTAGCAAGAAATTCAAGTTGGGGTTGGTCATCACATTTTTTGGGGGGTTGGTTGTCACATGTTATCCAAAGACTGCAGCCAGAAAAGGAACCCAATAACGAAATAAATTGTCAAGCTGTATCCTCACTGACACCCCAGAGAAGGAGAGAATAGAGCAGGAAAAGGCAGCTAGCATGCAAAAGAAAAAAGGGCAACAAAATCAAAACAACCCAGTGCATCCCAAACTAGACCAGCTGCCAAGGCTACAGTAAGTTATGTAGGCCTATTTGTCAACTTGACAATGCAATTAAACTTTCAAATTGAGTTCTGCTTTCTTGCCTTCTTTTTAAGATTATTCCCATTAAGATAACATTGTGACAGACAACCCCATAGTGTGTGACAACCGATCCCTTAATGGGGTTGGTTGTCACAATGTGTAAGGGTGTCTTTGATGATTAATGTCTTCTTTATTACAATAAGATGGAAAAAGTGAGGGGTACACATTTCAAGCCAACACCTTAAGCTTCAATTTAATGTAGGAATGACTATTGAAATATGTTTAGGTGATGAGCAATTCTCACTAGAGTAAAAAGTGTGCCTTCTTACCTTGTTCTCCCCTACATATCTCAAACCACATGTCGATTGAAGATCATACAAACTTGACGACATGGTCCATGCTGTAATTGGTCCCTAAATCTCCCATGATCTCTTATTATCCTTCCTCAATCCTTTTAGTCTTTGTACAATAAAAAGAAGCCTTTTGGTGAGGAGAGGAGGAGGAGAGCATTTTAGCTAAAATTGTTATCTGCCGAATGTCTTTGGAACATCTTTTTTAGACACTAGTAAAATGCCCTGCTTTGCCCTGCTTTGTTTTATGATATTGACACTTTAAAGGAATATCATGAACCAGATACTAGCAGCAAATTGAATTAACTTGTCATAAGGGCATACTTTTTATTACTAGTTTCTAAAAGAAAATTATTTAATATGAATATTACAAATGGATATGAGAATAATGTGATAAATCTATTTCTCAGAAAGATAACTTATTGTTTTCATGTTTGATTTCATCACCAGCATGAGACCAAACATCTTCTTGGGGGTGAGCGAGGGCGCGGCTCAGTATAAGAAGTGGTACTATGAGCTGATGATTGACCAGGTGGACCACTTTGTGACCAGCGAGCCCTCCCACCTGAGGGTGGGCTGGGCCAACTCCAAAGGTTACGCTCCCTACCCTGGAGGAGGAGAGGGATGGGGAGGCAACGGAGTCGGAGATGACCTGTACTCATTTGGTTTTGACGGACTCCACCTCTGGTCAGGTCAGTGGGAGGAAGAAAAATGTTGTGCTTTGCAGATGTGTTAGCTTAGCTCATATCATAATAGTATTCAAGGTGAGACACTGCAGGTGAAAAAGTTCAAATGTTAAACGTATCGATATCATAATGGCACTTTGCCAGTTGTTTACAATAATGTTTGAATTAAAAATAAATTAATATGTGAATTTGCATCTCCTTGAAACCCAAAACCTAGATGTTGGATAAAGCCAGAGTTATGCTCTTTATTTATTTTTTTGCAACATATAAGATAACATAACAGATTTATGATAGAGCCTGTTATGATTTTAGAAATAAAAAAAATACTATGTACAGGTCTTAAAAATGCATTTTCGGCATTTTTTTAATTGACCAGTGCTAGAGGCAGGGTGTCTAGAGGCAGGGTGTGTCTAGACAGAATCACTACCCTGCAGGGGTGATCTCTTTGCCCAGAGTGTGTGTGTGTGTGTGTGTGTGTGTGTGAAAGTGCAGCGATCTGTGCCAGCGTCATTCAATGTTTCATATTTTACAGATCCTTGTGTGTGTGTATGTGTGTGTGTGTGTGTGTGTGTGTGAAAGTGCAGCGATCTGTGCCAGCGTCATTCAATGTTTCATATTTTACAGATCCTTGTGTGTGTGTGTGTGTGTGTATGTGTGTGTGTATGTGTGTGTGTGTGTGTGTGTGCTGAACAGGTCGTATCCCGCGGGCGGTAGCGTCCTTGAACCAGCACATCCTGACCTCAGAGGATGTGGTGAGCTGTTGTCTTGACCTGGGAGCTCCCAGCATCTCCTTCAGGATCAACGGACAGCCTGTTCAGGGCATGTTCGAAAACTTCAACACAGACGGGCTCTTCTTCCCTGTCGTCAGCTTCTCTGCTGGGGTCAAGTGAGTGTTTATCTGTTTCTCCTGTGTGCTGTCGGAGACATTCCTTGATGATAAATGAGCTACACAAAAGAACGGAAAGATAACGAAAAGCCAACACACACGCACACACACACACTCACACACTCAGACAAAGAAAGCCTGCATGAAATCCCTCTCATCCACCTACTCATTCTGGTAAAATGTCATTAACCTCAAGGCCTTGCGATTGGACACAGGTAAAATAGGCTGGCTTCATACTCTGCGCTGTTGCCATGGTGACTACAGATAGTGTGATTGACAAGACTTTAAAATGGAATTTCAAGCTCCAGCGGTCTTTCCATGATTCTATCATCGACTCGGACTTTGAAGAGCAAAGCTGCACCGGCCCAGGGACACTCGGCGCCGGGAGGCTCGTCTGATTTTATTTTGGTCTTGTTAGCCATTTGAGAGTGAATTCCATTCTTATTGATGAAAATGAATTCTCCAAAAAGTAATGTCCTACCCGCAGGTTCATGCGGAGTGGAAAGGGAATTGAGAGTTGTATGTGATTCATAAATATTTACCATTTAGTTTCATAGAGGAATCAGGGTTGACTCAACCATTTTCCTCTAAAAGTCTTAAGGCAATGTGCCTTTGTCTTTCAAAGATGTTGTACTGTCTGGAGTAAATTCATCTTCTGTAGCTGTTTAGACTTAGTTTTATCAGTGAACAAGATTAGGGGTCTAAGGCCATGCTGGCATCTCTATAAGGCTGTACAGTGGTGGTCAGTGGACAACCAAAGTCATCAGGCTTCATCCTACGAGTTTAGAAGTTTAACAGATTGTTTGTTATTTTGTATTTCTGATATCCCTATCTGAAAAACTTTTAGAAGTATTATAAATCTACCAACCCAAATCTAACTATCTATCAAGGTACAAGACAAGCTATAAAGTCAGTGTGCGTTCCATCTTTTTCTTATTATTTATGATCTGGAGAGTTAATGATAAAGCATTTCATATCACGACCACTCTTGTTTGGGTCACGACACCTGGGAGCCTTTTGCTTGACTCTGACCCACTGAACATGAGTGAACATCTCCAAGGATTTAAACGCCGGCAGAAAATGACAGCCATGTAGTGTATTTCCGCTACTCAATAATTGAGGACTGCAGTCAGAATGGGCTCGGTTGCGTCACCACTACTACTTGAGCAGCTATTTCGGGCGGCCTCTCTGGAGAGCCTCTTCACAGTGATGGCCAAAGTCAAGACGTGTTTTTTTTTCTTCCAACTCTCAGAGCTAAACCTGTCCCTGTTAGAGCAGAGAGGCTGGAACTGATAAAATATGGACGAAAAGCACAGTTAATTTTAGCTGCATGGTTGCCTTTCTTTTCACTGACTGCGTCATTCATTAATTGCCGTCTGATTAAATATTAAAGCAATAGTGTGTAACTTTTTCATATAAATTCATTTCGGTTACATTCAAGCCATTGCCAAATGGGTTGAAACCAAGTTGATTAAGCCTATCAGCTCCACAAAACCCTGTATTTCTCAGTATGGCAGCGTTTACAAACTCTTGTCTCCCCCCTGACACTGGTGCAGGAGTTCAGAAAAATTCCAAGAAGCGCCCACTATGCGTTTCAGTTGTTAATTCTACTGCAAAGAAAAAAAACCTGGATGTACTGTACAGCACTACGAATAAAAATCCATGTGCGATCAATGAAGGTCAGACGGTGTTGTTGTAATTAGCCTACTCACAATTCCTCATGGGGGGGCGACAGAAGTCACACACTATACAGTAGCTTTTGATATAACATTTCCATTTACACCTCCATTCTCTACACACGCACTTTTTTTCTCCCTAACGTTTTTAGTGTGTAGAATAATACCAGAAGACAACACATGTCTTGGGTGTTTTATCTCGCCAGGGTGCGTTATCTGTTGGGTGGACGACACGGCGACTTTAAGTTCCTGCCTCCGTCCAGTTACGCTCCGTGTTACGAGGCACTTCTGCCCAAAGAGAAGATGAAGGTGGAGCCTGTGAAGGAGTACAAGAGGGATGTGGAGGGAGTCCGGGATCTGTTGGGAACTGCACAGTTCCTGTCGCAAGCCTCCTTCATCCCCACGCCTGTTGAAACCAGCCAGGTAAAAACAACAGGGGCGTAGAGTGCCCATTCCCTAACACGAACATGTTAAAGGTGCTACAAGGAACTTTGAACTATTTCTGAAACAGTCTAATGTTTCCTCTAATGATCATAAATGACATGTAACGGCAAACGAGACCATCAGTGCAAAGAATGCTATTTTTATATAGTTTTTTTTAATGCCTTTGTCATGGGTACGCTCCTCACCCAGGAACTACAGCTGGCTTAGTAAAATCACTACCACTTTTGTCCAAAGGGGGTGCAAGATTTAACCCAAACTGTAAGTTCCTCGGAGCACCTTCAGTAACAAGCTCACGGTTTAACTTTTCTGTTTTCCCCCAGATTGTAATGCCGCCTCATTTAGAGAAGGTTCGAGACAGGCTGGCTGAGAATATCCACGAACTGTGGGGCATGAATAAAATTGAGCTGGGCTGGTCGTACGGCAAGGTGAGAAATACGCAGATTTTCCCCTCTCCTCATGTAATACTTTGTAAACAACAAAATCATCGCTCTGGATCGAGAGATAAAAAGAAAAGCATATTCCATACATATTGTAGAAAGTGGAAATACCACAACACAATTTCTTAACAAATCTGAGTTAAAGTGACCAGCTTGAAAATGCATAAGGTTTTAGCTAGAATCAACAATAATTAATCATCGAAAGCCTGTACGTCATCTTGCTTTCTCTTTTATAATTTGCGGTTCACACCAAAAAAGAGGGTAAGTGGAAAAGAACGCTCTCATTTTCTCTTGTTCGATTGCTTTTTCATGCCATTCATGTAGACGCTTCATTCCTGTTTGTTTGTAGGTAGCGCAGTCATTGTGTCAGTGTTTTAGTACAAGTCATTAAATTACAATCTGTCGATCCACCAAAGGGCATGACAGCTTGTTTTGGCAATCCCAGTGCAGCAATAAACCAAGAGGGACGCCTGAAGTTTAATTGTCTGTGTTCGGTTTTTCCTCATTAAAAACACATGTAATTGATTCTTTAAAGACATAATCCGGCATCCAAATGTAAACCCAAGAGCCTCTTTGCCTTGATGCAGTTATGGTTTGATATTTTGGGAAGAAATGCTTGTAGGTTTTCTTGCTGAGTGTTTTGTGAGAAGATCAATACCTATCTTAGCGTAGCTTAGCTTACCATAAGGACTTGAAACAGGGGGAAACAGCTAGGCTGATTGTGATCAACGTTTCGAAACACAGCAAGCAAGACTCCAGACTTTGAAGAGACAGATTCAACAAAGCAGTTACAAAGTGTTAATGAGTTAGTGAACTTTAGAGCCATGGGTAGGAGTTTTTTTGTGTGTGTGAGACACCCAGGCTCCCATCGGTTTCCCCCTGCTTCTAGTCTTTAGCTAAGCTAACTGCTAACTTCCCTCAACAAGACAGAGAAGAAGTGCATTTCCCAAAATATCCAACCATCAAAGTTTGTTCATATGCTTAGTGTTAGGAGAGACTTGATGTAGAAGCCCTACTTTTTTTTTCCTGAATACGATCATTTGAAAAACACTAAATTATTATTTTGCAATAATATTACACCAAATTTGATACTGAAACACGTCATTCTGAAATTGACATGGTAAGAAACTGTGAGAATGCCATCCATTTTGTCTGCCAAAGACTGTTGGACGACTTTCTGGTTTATAAGTACATTAGCTAAAGGATTACGCCAAAGTGAACTGTTTTGCCCTTTAAAGGAACAGATGACAACAAACAATATGTTGGAACACAGCTCTTATGTCTATAATACAAACACACGTCCTCTATCACTAATACAGCAAGCTTCCTTCTATACATACCTTCGTTCCTTTGAGTGCCTGGACAGCATCCTGTTTAACACATTTATCACTGAACTTTTAAATTGTTATCGTCAATTCAATTCAAACATTGTGTCAAATAGCTGTACAGCATGTTGAGAGACAGCTGAGATGCACATAGTATTAGATATACAGTCACTTCGGACGTCATTCCGCTTGAGCTACGTATAGTTGTCATTCATCTTGATTAATTATAGCAGAAAAGTAGATGTTGCGTTTGTAATTTAGCAACACCTTCATTAGTACACCTGGTCCTAAACTGTAATCCTGTCAGAAGAAGAAACTGCCAGAGAAGAGATTTTCCGTAGAGTTCTTGTACTATTCACAAAAGAGCTAGCTGGTGTTCATCGGACCCACACACACACACACACACACACACACACACACACACACACACACACACACACACACACACACACACACACACACACAGCTGCATATCTGTACACAGCCCTGCATGTTTTCTTGGTAAACATCCACCATTGCCTTTGCTCGCTGCCTCTTATGGGCAGAACTGCCAAAGGATTTATTTGGTGAGAGAGAGAGAGAGAGAGATAGATAGATAGAGAGAGAGAGACAGAGGTCTTACACGTCTCACTTGGTATTCCTGCCGTACACCTTTCTATCTCCCCCAAGAAAACATGCTCCCTTGTTCCTCTTTCATAACATGTTCACTAGTGTAGACTTGTCTTATCACTGCACCCAGTAGCAGCCCGTCTTTTAAGAACCACATCCCCTTCTCCCTGTTGGTTCACAATGATGCCGACTTACAAGGGGCTGTGTATTTTCCATATGCATATATATTTAAGTCAACTTTCCTCCACAACATGTACAGTACACGCCTATAGAGCGACTGTGTGAACTAAAGTTGCAGGTAACTGAGTAAAGTTGAACTATTGTTTGTGTGACTGGTCTTTTTCCTCGTAGATAAGGGATGATAATAAGCGGCAGCATCCGTGCCTGGTGGATTTCTCCAAGCTGCCAGACACGGAAAAGAACTACAATCTGCAGATGTCAACAGAGACCCTCAAGTATGTTGAGCCTCGTAGATCGATTTTTCTCCTCTGTGCTTTTGTTTGTCGAAGATGAGAAGAACGAGATGGTGGGATGTCAAAGAGAGAAATAGACAAATGAAAAATGGGTACTTTTTTAAGTAAAAGCTTCAAAACATGTCTCGGGGTAGATATAAACCAGAGTAAGAGGTGGAGTCATCGAATCTGGAGAACGCTTCTTGTCAATAAACTTTTGTCAAAATAAGTGAATATATACGTATACATTGTTCCTGTCCGTACTGTGTGTGCGCTGGGGGAAACAATCCAGTGTAAATACACAGCCTTGGCTCTCTCAACGTTTATTTAAATGAAGAAAGCACACTGCGGCTAGCAATATGCCCGTTTACAGAGCCTAGGCTGTGTTTTAACACTGGAATTTTTTTCAGCGTGCACACAGTATGGACAGCTAGCGGATCTTGAGGACATATTCACTGATATTGACATAAAGAGATTTTGACAAGAAGCCTTATCCAGGATTGCTGACTCCACCTTTAAGACTCATTTAATGAGCTTTGAGGTGAGGCTGATGGCTTAACTACACCGCCATGATTAAAAGGGTGTCGTGGAGAAGTGTGCCATGTGAGTGCAGGCAGCACGTACACTTGTGATCAGACAATTCCAGTGTTGCTCAACCAAATAAATTCTCGCTGCTCGTTTCCCACGTGTCAGCGCTTCGCACAGCAGTTTGTTCTGCTCACCAAGTCCCAGTGAGACTTGTTACAAGTGATTTACATAAATGCTCTTTAAAGGATACAGGAGAGCTCTTGAGGTTTGCCGTGATTAATCTTGATCTATATAACAGTGGCAGCCACATCTGGGTAACACCGATGGGTTTCTGAGTGACGTCAAACTCACTTTTACTGACAAGGTGTGAAGAGCTTTTTTTAGTATTTTTTTTATAAAGCACTTTACACCTAGTGGAGTTGGCCTTTTCCTCCCGACAGATTAGGACATGCACAATTTAATCCCATTACTGCTCCGTCTGAACCCAACCCCTTTTTTTCTGCTGTTGGATCTACATTTTTCCCCTTTTCAGATCAGAGGCAATGTCAAGGTGTGTATTGAACGCAATCTGCAGACAAGCTTCATTCGCTCACTCATTTGAAGTTTTTCTTTACCCCACAGGACCCTGCTGGCGTTGGGATGTCGTGTGGTTCAGGTCAATTCAAACGCTGAATCCTCCCTCAAAAAGTTAAAACTCCCAAAGAAGTGAGTGTGCATGTGTATATTTACAGTCTAAATCATTTAAAACATAAATGCCTTTCTACAGTAAGACCAAAGATGACATGGTAAATCAAAAGTTTTCTAAGCCCAGGCTATGTTTAAAGAAGGCTCTTTATTTGTAAAAAAGAAAGAAAAGGGTATTAAGCATTAACATACTCAATGAACTGCAATAAGGTTTCTCTTTTTGTATTATCTTATTTTCCTGTAGCTACATGATGTCCAATAGCTATAAGCCGTTTCCTCTGGACCTGTCAGACATAAAACTGACTCCAGGTCAGGAGCTGCTGGTGGACAAACTTGCAGAGAATGCTCACAACGTGTGGGCCAAGGATCGCATCAAACAGGGATGGACCTATGGCATTCAGCAGGTACAGTTTGCCAGGGACCAAAACAAACTCTTAATTATGGCAAAAAATCCAGTTGTCTCATTATATGAAGAGAGAGAGAGGGAGCCATGTTATCTCTCCTGTCTTCAGTTTCCAGCTTTGCTACTGTATTTTTTATGTGCTGGATTCTTTCCTTCATGGTTCATTAATTCCCTTCCCATATAGTCCATATACCTTTCCACACTGCACATGTCAGACGCTTTGTTTGGCCTGACATTTATCCTACCTATATGTCATTATTCAATAGGCAATGAGAGCGTCTGCAGTAAAAGGGCAACAAGACACAGAACATACTGTACAAAAAACCCGCAGCCTATCTCTTCTTATCTGTAGAGCCAACAAAGGCCTAAAGCGTCATACACTGTCTGCTAGCTTTTTGTTCAATAAGGCTTTTGGTGTATTTCGATGCTCTTGCCATGAAATTGGATAAAAACACACTGTCCTTAAATCATATACATTTTCCGCTGCGATCTTGTCCAATGATGTGATGCAGAATGTGTCATCCCTGTGAAAACTATATATTTCAGTGAAACGTGAAATGTATCTTGCAACGACTTGACAAGTTCCTGATGATATGGTTTCTGTTGTATTAGGGTGGTTAGCTTTCGTTAAGAAACAGCTTTAGGCGTGTTAGCTCTTACCAGTTTTAAGCTCTTAGCTGTGTTTTGCTTTTTTACTGAACAGCATTCATCACAACACACATTGAGAAATCATACAATGGATCTGATGCTAAATTTTACCATGTGGTATATCATTCTGCTTATATTAACTCATTCTGCTTATATTAACTGAGTGAAGGCTCATTTATTTTTGCCCTAGATGGCTAGCAGTAGTGTCAAGAAAAGACACTTTCTGTAAAAAAGCTTCTCCCTGAGCGTAAGTACTGTAATTGTCTCGAATGAATAGAGTGACGAGTTGTGAAATCACCTATTTATTCAGTGTTAGCTGCAAATATACAATGTAGAAGACATTCAATTTACATTTTTTATTCAATCCCTTCAGTGATGTGAGCAAAAGCTGTTGTAACACACTTACACAAAAAAAGCCTGCAATCTGCATAACCGGCACAAGATTTCAAATGTATCTTGACAAACCTTCTCATGTACTATGAATGTGTTCATCATGTTTGTGCCTCAACCCCCAGTGGGAAAAATGCTGCTGGAAATTACCAAGGAAAGATATAGGAAGTGATGGGCAGCTGTAGCCCAATGGCAATACGTGGACAATTAACTTCTCTATTGCAGGGACTGACATCACAGTTGTAACAAACACATATAGTTGTATGATTTAAACTGGCTGCTATCTGTGTATAAAACAAAGGAGAGTTGTGGAATTTGTTTTCTGCAGATGTGTGCAATAATAAATTCTCCTATGATGACTGCCTCTTCTCCATGCAGGATCTGAAGAGTAAGCGTAACCCTCGCCTGGTGCCCTATGTTCTGCTGGATGAGCGCACCAAGAAGTCAAACAGGGACAGCCTGCGGGAGGCTATCCGCACTATGATTGGCTATGGGTACAACATCGAGCCCTCGGACCAGGAAGGCGGTGAGTTTTGCCTCATGGATGTACGTCTATTGGGACGTACAGACGTTTGTAATAATTCATGTATATGATAACATGCTTGTAACATTGTGGAATAATGCCCTGATAAGTTTGGCCAAATTATTGCCCAAATGGATATAACACTGATGTGACACTGTGTCTGTCCTTTCCACCCAGTAGGACAGGTGGTGGAGCGTCTCAGCATTGACAAGATCCGCTTCTTCAGAGTGGAGAGGACGTACGCGGTGAAGACCGGGAAGTGGTACTATGAATTTGAGGCGGTGACAGGAGGGGACATGAGAGTGGGCTGGGCCAGACCTGGATGTAAGCCAGACCTGGAGCTTGGCACAGATGAGCTCGCCTTCGTCTTCGATGGATACAGGGTGAGCTGTCAACCACACCTAAATCAATAATTAATTACATTGTGTGGTGGAATTCATGCATGTTACTTAGGAGAAAAAAATCTTATAATGTCAATGCGAAGGAATTCTCCACAGGGATGTAATTTTGTCCAAAGAAGTAGTATCATTGAAGGAAGAAATAAGAAAATAAGAAGAAAAATAATAATAACTTTGAGAGTAAAATTGAGGATAAATGACTTGAGATGGGCATTTGATGCAGTAGTGTACAGTATATGCTTTAAGCTGCTCCTGAGTGTTTGTTTTAGTCATGCTTTTACATGTACTGTAAATAGGGTCACTGTCTGAACATGGGCAGCCGTTTGTTTGGGCGGTGCTGGCACGCTGGAGACGTGGTGGGCTGCATGATCAACATGGAGGACAAGTCCATGATATTCACCCTGAACGGCGAGATCCTCATCACCACCAAGGGCTCGGAACTCTGCTTCACTGACTTTGAAACTGATGATGGTGAGAAAAGGTGTAAATGTAGATATAGTGTGTGTGTGTGTGTGTGTGTGTCTGTGTCTGTGTGCATGTGTGTGTGTGTGCACGCGTATGTGTTTGTGATACTTAAGGCCAGACCGTTTCAGTCAGGGTGATTGTTGAAAATAAAAAGTGTTGTCATTTGTAGCCTTCACGTGGAGATTAATACGCATTAACCTAAAAATGACCATGCCGGGGAAAAATAAGTGGCTCCCTGTAAGAAAATCACCCTTAATTAAATTAACACTTGTAAATTGCCCTTTTTCTTGGAAAAGCTGGATTGATTGTCCTTCCTCTCTTGATGCGTGTGCTCTGGCTAGCTTTTTATTCTCCTGCCTCCTCCCTCCCTCCTCCCTCCTCCCTCCTCCCTCTGCTTTCTCTCCTCCACCTCCCCTTTTGGACTCTCCCTTCAGGGTTCATTCCCGTGTGCAGCCTGGGCCTCTCTCAGGTGGGTCGCATGAATCTGGGCAAAGACGCCAGCAGCTTCAAGTACTACACCATGTGCGGCCTCCAGGAGGGATTCGAACCCTACGCTGTCAACATGAACCGAGAGGTGACCATGTGGTTCAGCAAGCGTCTCCCTACTTTTGTCAACGTGCCCAAGGACCACAACCACATCGCAGTAAGAACAAAAAACAACGAGGGAGTTGTTGGTTTCAAAAAAATAATAATAAATTGGTCATCGGACGGATGCAAATATTTCCCTACTATTTGCAGGTGACCAGGATCGACGGCACCATCGACAGCCCCCCCTGTCTTAAAGTCACCCACAAGACATTCGGCACCCAGAACAGTAACGCCGACATGGTCTTCTGTCGCCTCAGCATGCCCGTAGAGTTCCACTCCATCTTCAAAACCAGTCCTGTGGTAGACATGAACGGAATCCACGAGGAAGACACGCTCAAAGTCAAACACAGGTACTCGACCATAGGCATTTAGGCCATACTGCAAAAAGCATTTTTCAAAAGCATTATACCAGCTGTATAATATTTGAGGTAATTCTGATGCAGGTAGAGATGTTTGAGTCATCAGACCTTATCAAATAATGACTTCAAACATCGCTCAGCCAATCAGAACTGAAGAGCAAACCCTGCACAAATACCCTGCAGCTGGTTTGTACTTGACTCTCACCTGTTGAATGTGGTTTTTGATAGATATCCATTGAGGTCAGTGAGGCACAGTGATGAGAGTAGACGAGTGGACTACGGCAGCATCACTACGGTATTGTTTCATCACTACCTTTAGTTTTTTATGAGTTAAAGTATTTTGGTTGCATCAGCCACAGCGTTGGCTAACCCTTGCATGTGTCATTACAGTACTACCACTCTGTAAGGGTCTTCGCCGGTCAGGACCCTGCTGGCGTGTGGGTTGGATGGGTAACCCCCGATTACCATTACTATAGCAACAACTTCAACCTCAGTAAAAACCGAACAGTCACAGTGACCCTGGGGGACGAGCGAGGGCGAGTCCATGAAAGGTGAGACCATATTATTTTTGTAACAGTCTTTCTGTGGCTTTGGACATTTTTTCAAATACTTTATTTAAGAACAAAAAGTAATTTTGAGGAATTCTGACTTTTATTTTACCAGCCTATTTCTGCAGCTTTGTACTTCTACTGTACTACATTTCAGTTACAAATAAACTATAAATAAAAGTATGACTCTACTAATTCACTAACTGTGGAACAGTATTGCTACCTTTACTTAAATAGAAGATTGAAGTACTTCTTCCACCACTGGCATTAAGTAAACATTTAACTCATGGTTTATAATAAACCAGAAAGTAGTTTAATGCGGATGTATGTCCCCTCTGGGCACCCATAAGTGGTGGCTGATGTGTAAACAGATGAGGCCTTAAACATCTCTTTACTGTATAAGCTTACATCTACAATATAGTGTGTTATAAAACCATTACTGAATGTGTCTACTCTGCTGTTTTCTAAATGCTAAATGTGTCCTCCAATAGTGTGAGGAGGAGTAACTGCTACATGGTGTGGGGCGGTGATGTCACCAGCGCTGCTCACGCCTCCAGTCGCAGCAACGTGGACCTGGAGATCGGCTGTCAGATAGACCTGGCCACCGGCATGGTGACATTCACTGTCAACGGCAAGGAGATATCCACATCCTACCAGGTACTGAAAAAAACCTGAACTTACTTAGAGTTACTTTTAAGCTTGCTTGTGATGTGCTTTGTACCCTCTGCATCTCCATCCACCTGTAAGTCACAATAATGAATAACTGTTGTAACTGTCCATACACTACTCTATCAGTCTAGAGTTTATCTTGTTGACCTTGTGATCAACTGGTCTTCTGTCTTTGCATGCTTTCCTAACAGACAGCCGTGACGTCTGTATATTCTTGAATGTCAGACTTGTACGTATTTAGCCCGTTCAGATGTACTCTGTAAATTAGACCCTAGAGAACTTTCCGAGGGTTATAATCTTCTTATGTTCTCCATTTACTGAAACTCTGCGAGGCTTCACCCGGTGCTGAGTCATCCTGTCAGCAGTCATCCTCGAAATGATTACGCTCTCTCTCACACACACACACACACACACACACACACACACACACACACACACACACACACACACACACACACACACACACACACACACACACTTGCACAGACTAAGTACTGTGGTGGGGTTTCGTGACGCATCATTAAGCTGCTTTCGGCAAGTCATGCTCTCCCGCTGCTTCTCCAGCTTTTGTTGTGCACTTTCTGTTATTCACTCGGTGCCCTTCTCTCTGCTCCAGGTGGAACCAAACACCAAGCTTTTCCCCGCTGTGTTTGTGCATCCCACCAGCCCTAACCTCTTCCAGTTCGAGCTTGCCAAAGTAAAGGTAGAGTCCCCGTAACCGTTCCATCACAATGACTTGGTTGCATGTGTGAGGTTTGCATTAACATAACAATGTACAAGAAAGACGCTTAAATCGTACACACACACACACACACACACACACACACACACACACACACACACACACACACACACACACACACACACACACACACACACACACACACACACACACACACACACACACACACACACACAAACAGGAAGCATTGTTTGCGTTTGAGGAAATACAACTTTTGAAAGCTCACAGTATACCTCTATTCATTCTTACCTTTTCCCCCAGAAAGCCTTATCTTCTAACTTGAATTTGTTTGTCATATGTGAACACATTTAGAAGTGCCTGAGACCATGTGTACATGCGAATTATGGCTGCCTTAGAAAATGTAAATAAACAGCTTCTAACTAAATGCATAGTGTATTAAAATGGCACGCTTTAATGTCTGCACCAGATACAGTATACTGTGAGCTTTACCATCATGATGTGCCAGTTGTTTGGAGGAGGATACAAATGGGTGTCTATTCAAGAAAGGGAGCACCTACACAATACACTTGACAAATAACTCGCAGACAGATTGTGACCTTCTTAAGAAATATGGCGACAGTTCAGAAAGTACGAGTAAGCAAAAGGTATGAGTGTGGAGGTCAGGCTGGCAAATGACAACGAAGACTGCTTGTTTGGCATCGTAAACTAGTAATATTCCTTTCATCACGCCACTCGTGTGTGTTTGCCCTCTCTAGAATGCCATGCCTCTGTCGTCAGCCATCTTTAAAAGTGAACACAAGAACCCGGTGCCCCAGTGTCCGCCCCGTCTAGATGTCCAGACCATCAATGCAGTGTTATGGAGCCGCATGCCCAACATCTTCCTCAAGGTGGAAACAGCGCGGGTCAATGAGAGACACGGCTGGGCGGTCCAGTGTGTGGAGCCCCTGCAGATGTTGGCTGTGCATATACCTGAGGAGAACAGGTGAAGTATATTATACATCAATGGGTTTAAGTTGATTTTAAAGGTTAGATGGGGCGGGGTGGCTAGGGTGGTTGACCCTCAACTACAGCTACCCCCCTGAGCAAGACACTGAACCCTAAATTGCTCCCGATAGTTAGCCAGCTATCGGTTTATCAAAGTGTGTGTGAATGGTAACGTGGGAATGGGAACAGGTCTCCCTTGAAAAAGAGTCTCCGGTCTCAATGGGATTTACCTGTATAAATAAAGGTTAAAAAAAAGAGAGATTGATACATGCTTAGAGTAGCCCAGCTTATCTTAGGTTTATAATAGCTTAGCTTTTTTAAGCTTATTTTAGCAGACTAGGTTCAGAGTGGAAACAACTTGCCGTAAACCTTAACTTCCTTGCGTAATAATTGAACTAACAATATTCCTGTTAATTATTGTTGTTAAGTAGTTTTTTATCATTGATTGTTTTATTACAACTTACAACTCAAAACAGAATACAATACAGGTTGCAAAATAATTTTTGATCTATCCTATCCCTCTACCCTTGTTTGTTTTCTTTCTTTCTTTTTTCTTTGAAGAGAGTCAGGCTAGGTGTTTCCCTCAGCTTCCAGGCTATATGTTAAGTTATGCTAATAGTGTCCTATTTATTGGACATTGATGAGAGTGGAATCGATCTTCTAATCTAACAAGCAAGAATGACAATAGTCTTATTTCCCTGAAGGCTTTGTTATGATATGAGCTCACATTGCATTTAAAGAGTCATCCAATCCACAGGAACTAAATCAACAATTCTTATTATATAGTCATAAAAATAATTTGGCCGTGGGAAATTGTGATTGCACTTTCACTTGCATTATCAGTCCTCTCAACTCTACACATATCAGACCGGGTGTCATGAGATACACCTATTCCTACACAAAATGGACTTCATATATTTATCAGAGACTTTTCTTTGGTTTTCAACTCAGAGGTGACCTTTGGACTTTTACTTTTACTACCCTTATATTGTTAGCCTGTGTGGTATTGTTAGGGTCAGCCTGTCTGGCCTCTATAAAGACTACTATATTGAAACATGTTAAGCCTATCCTCTCGCTTCCTTCCGTAGGTGTGTGGACATCATGGAGCTGTCTGAACTTGAGGACCTGAGGACGTTCCATTACCACACCCTGAAGCTCTACTGTGCCCTGTGCGCTCTGGGGAACACCCGCGTGGCCCACGCCCTCTGCAGCCACCTGGACCAATCACAGCTCTTGTACACCATCGACAACCAGTACCTGTCTGGCACGCTGCGTGAGGGCTTCTACGGCGTCCTGATCAGCATCCACCTGGAGACGGCTAAAGGGGCGCGGCTCACCATGAAGGACGAGTTCATCATCCCCGTCACGGCAGAGACGCGCTCCATTCGCCTCTTCTCCGACGCCTCCAAAAAGCACCTCCCGCCCGGGGTGGGGCTAAGCACCTCACTCAAACCCCGACTCAACTTTGCCCCGCCCTGTTTCATCAGCAACAAACGGGAGCAGCATCTCTACAGTCCCCAAATCCCCCTGGACGCGCTGAAGGAGAAATCCATCTCCATGTTGACGGAGGCCGTTCAGGGCGGAGGGCACCACATCCGGGATCCAGTAGGAGGGGGCGTGGAGTACCAGTTTGTGCCCATCTTGAAACTCATCAGCACCTTGCTGACTATGGGCGTGCTAGGTAGCGAGGACGTTCATCAGATCTTACTCCTCATCGACCCAAATGTTTTCTTAGAGACACGTTCGGTACCCGCGCTGGCCATGGACAAAGAAGGGCTGACGGGGGCGGAGGAGAAGGCGGTGGAAGCCGGAGAGGAGGAGGCGGCCAAGGAGGCTAAACAGCCAATGAAAGGGCTACTAGAGAAGAGGCTGCCCGAGCCCGTCAAACGACAGGTAATTGTCAGCACATAAATGAACAGATCTGGCGTCGTCCTCTATGTGTTAAAACCTACATGTAAACCACTGAAGGTAATGCAGCAAAATATGAAAAATCGATGAACATCTTCACCAAGTGCCAAATTACTCATTAGGACTAACACAAATGTGCTCTCACTCCCAGAACTGCTCCACTGTTAAAGGAGCCACTCGGGAGTCAGCCAAACATGAAATGGCTCTGTCTCGTATTTAACAAATGGTCATTTGGGGTTAAAATGTCTCTTTAATAAGTGGGATAATGTGATAAGTCATGAGGCTGTGTGTGTGTGAGGCTGTGTGTGTGTGTGTGTGTGTGTGAGAGTGTGTGTGTTCTCGTAGAAGCTGCGTTTAGGTGTGTGACCGTTTTCAAACGCCATTTGTGTTTTGTCCCCTCCTCCTTGTCTGTCCTGTCAGATGTGTGAGCTGCTGCACTACTTCTGCGACTGCGAGCTGAAGCACCGCATCGAGGCCATCGTGTCCTTCTCCGACAGCTTTGTCTCCAAGCTGCAGTACAACCAGAAGTTCCGCTACAACGAGCTGATGCTGGCTCTCAACATGTCTGCCGCCGTCACCGCCAAGAAGACCAAAGAGTTCAGATCACCTCCTCAGGAACAGGTGGGGATAGCCACAGCCACTCGCTGCAGGGCTGATAGCTCATCAATGGGTTTAAGTTCAACACTGAACTGTCGGTTGTGATAGCAACTAATGCCTCGTTTCCAGCGAGTAAAGCGGGTCGGAGCGGGTCGGGTCGGAGCGGTTCGGTCCGGGTCTTTTGGCTTTTCATTTGCCAAAAGTTGGGTAGGGTACGGATATAAGCGCACCTAACCGCTCTAAGCCGCTCCTAATTTCGGTACTCCTCCTTTGGGGTACCAGCCGCCTGAAAGGGTGCCGAAAAGGCGGAGCTACACATGCCGTCCGTTTATTGGTCGAAAGAATCATTTCCGCTGTGTGTAGTCACGTCGGCAAGAGTAAAGAGAGTCTTGTGTTTTGGCGAAAATGTGAGCGCAACACTGTTTATTGTGTGGTGTTTTTCCTTGTCATTAAATTAATCAGTTGGTTACACTGTGTCCCACTGCTATGATGTCACGTAGCTCTCGCAGCCAGCGCTGTTCGCTCGTTGTCTCTATCAGTTGCACCTAGCCGTCTCTGTGCGTTTACGCTCACAACAACACGGGGGGAATAAATAAAGAAGCGGCTGGTTTGACCAAGCAAAAACGAGAGACCGCTGGCTTGACCACAGTTGTTCCACAGCCCGATAGTTTGACCCACATTCTGGCGGCGGCTATCGCAGTACAGACTAAACCCCGCCCTACCAGTAAGGGTAGGGTCCGCGGTGGAAACACCACCGAGATTCTTAAAAGTGAGCTGTCCCGCTCTGATCCGACCCGACCCGACCCGCTCTACTCGGTGGAAACGAGGCATAATATGTTCACCTGTTCATTGATTCCCACCATATAATTTCCCTAGGTATGGTTATTGTTTTCACAACATTAAAAACCAGGTGACATTTACATTAACTAGATTATTACGTTATATATAAATTATTATTATCAAACATGTTGAAATGCAGAAATAAGCAATAATGCAATACATAACGCAAATCAATGCATGATCTTGTGTGTGTTTCTTTAAGTTAATTAAATAATTTCTATACAGATCAAAAATATATATTATATTATCCTGAAAAGTACGGTGGCGCTGAGCATTCACCAAATAAAAAAAAGTTTCACAGCTAATGTAGCCGTTAGCACACTCAGGATCTCGTAATTACGAGATCTTTATCTCGTAATTACGAGATAAGAATCACCCTCTCATTCATCAATAACGATGCCTGTGTGTGTGTGTTTGTGTGTGCAGACGAGGTGAACCTAGCCATAGGCAAACGTAGGCAATTGCCTTGGTTTCCGGACTACAATGGGCCCCATAATCAATACAATTATTTTAAATATTTTTTTTACTGTTCATTCATTAATCAGCGATCGCATCGGGTACTGAGGGACACTCTTTCGGCTTTACGTCCGTGATCAGCTGCTGAGGTCCGACTGGGCTTTTCTCCTGAACAGTCCCAGTGACTGCATATCTGCGCAAAGTTGACATGGCTATACTCATTGTCATGCCCTCCTTGTAGAAAGTTCGTATGTGTTTGTATGAGTCAAGGATCACACCGAGTTTAAACGACTGCATTTAATCCAAGCTTTCAATAAAACTGCGCTTCGATACAGTAACAAACAGGAGGTAAAAGTGAACTAGCCCACCGGGCATTCTGATTGGATGAGGCAACACAGTATGGTGGCTCCGGTGGCTCATAATGAACAAACTGCATATAATTTTGCTCTTTTTAGGCATCGTTATTGATGAATGAGAGGGTGATTCTTATCTCGTAATTACGAGATCTTTTCTCGTAATTACGAGATCCTGAGTGTGCTAACGGCTACATTAGCTGTGAAACTTTTTTTTTATTTGGTGAATGCTCAGCGCCACCGTAGAAAAGAGCTCTGTGTTGGTTTAGGGTATGTTTTAGACATTCATGTCATACTGCACGAGTAATTTGACCTGTATAAGAACCAATAGAAGGGTTGCATTGCATATGATTGTTTTTCTCTATGTCTGTCTTATCCTTCTCTGCCTGAAGTTGTTCAGTTGTTCCTTGGCTGAGTAGAGGGTCTAAGGATAGAGAGTGTCGTATGCTGTACAGATTGCAGAGAAGCAAATTGCTATTTGTGAAATCCTGCTATATAAATAAAACGGATTTGATATTGATTTAACCCGGCAGTTTCACAACAGTGGGCGCCTCTGCTCATGTGATCCTGATAACTCTCACAATAAAACACCATGTGACTTCATTGATACTTTTGTTACTCGGCCAGGAGAGGTTAAATGCCAGGCACATATGAATCTTTAAATCTATAATATCTGACCACAAAGAAAGCCTGTGGGCTCACTGTTTCAAATGATGCACGCTACTTGATAATTCAGGGCCAAGTATCATAAACCTGCTATGATTTACCACATACATGGCTAACTTCTACCTCTCTCTACTCTCTCTCCACTACCCGCCACATGTCGAAGTGTCCTTGGGCAAGACATTGAACCCCGAATTGCTCCCGAGAGTTAGCTTGCACCCTGCGTGTTAGCTGCTGCTATCGGTGTATGAATGTGTGTGTGATTGGGTGAATGTGTACAAAACAATGTAAAGCGCTTTGAGTCTGTGAAAAAACAGGGAAAAGCGCTATATAAGTGGAGTCCATCCATTTACCATTTGGTTCCATGGCTAAGAGTGAATAAGAGCTGGTCCTCGCTGTAAATGTGTCTGAAAGAACTCTTTGTGAGTGTGTGTCTGTGTGTGTGTGTCTGTGTGTAATAAGAAAATCCTCAAGGCAAATTCATTGTTGTTGTCGTTGGTGTCATTGCTCCACTTGACAGTGCACACTCAACTACGCAAGCACACACACACACACACACACACACACACACACACACACACACACACACACACACACACACACAGCATCCCTTTAGAAGTCTCAGCTGGAGACAGAGTTCAGCGCTTCAGAGCTTCTTTAATGACTTGTCATGGTGTCCTTCGGTCTGCGAGTGCTCTGGGAGAATTTGCCACTTAAGCTGTTTTTCCTGTGAGTCGTACAATGAGATCTCGAGTCAAGTTCAGACAGCCATCTGAAACCACCCAAAAGAATGGATAGAATTGACAGACATTGCTTATACATGTTAAGTGTCTGCTTTAATGTTTTCCGCGTTCTTAGATCAACATGTTGCTGACCTTCAGTGTGGGCGAGGACTGTCCCTGTCCAACAGACATCCAGGAGGAACTGTATGACTTTCACAACCAGCTACAGCTCCACTGTGGTGAGACGCACATGCATTATTGTATACGACATAAAACAATTATCTTATATTGCTTTGAAGGACTGTAGAATGTATTGGAGATATTTTACAAAGACAACACGGATGAACTTTTTTAAAAATCAATAGTTTTCTAATGGAAAATATAGAAAACATACATGCGGTAATTGTGTCTTTTCCGTCGACTGCCTGTGCTGCCATTGTGTCAACATAGGCTGAATTCTTCCAGTCTTCTTCTTCTTTTCCCTCTCTCTTGTCTCTCGGCAGAGGAGTTATAGTTCAGTGCCTTCGGGTTGCGCTGACATTTTGCTGTTTTGATAAATAATTGAATTGCCCGATCCTATGCGGTACGACAGATCTAAAGCTCACTTTGTGCAGGCCTGTCATGGCAACCTCGAAAAAAAGAAGAATAAATGATGACTTGAAATTGCACAGAAGTGGAAGATACTGTAATGTACTACCCCTACTACTGAAACATGCTTTGCTCTTAAAGTGTATATTGTGTGTGTCTGTTTTTTTCCGCACAGGAATCCCTATGGAGGAAGACGAAGACGACCAAGACACGTCCATCAAAGGTCGCCTCTTAATGCTGGTTGCCAAGATCAAAGGCCAGTCGCACAGAGCAGAAGACAAAGAGAGCATGGAGAAGGAACAAGAAGCACCATGTAAGGAACTCACTGTTTTCATAGCATTACTTTTTAATATAAAGTGTAGCTGCTGAATCAGTATCCCTGGGACGGGGTGAAATACTCATTTCTGATTTGCTGGATGATGTGGCTAAAAGCTTTGTTAAGGCATGCACTGGCTCACATTTAATTTCAGATCTAAATATATATTCCAGAAAGCGTTGATGCAATCGTGGGCTTGTAACCATAGCAGCGTACTGAAACAGAAGAGTCTGGTAAAGCTATAGTGCATAACGTATGTCGCCATAATAAGTAATTATGAGTTATCACCTTTGGTGACTGAGCATGGATTTTATTCCATCAACAACTGAACATTTCTTGGGTGCTTCTTGGGAGCTCCTGCACGAGTGGCGTCGGGCGAAACCAGTTTGTAAACGCTGCCATTCTGAGAAATACAGTCAAAGTGTTGTGAATCTTATAGGCTTAATGAACTTTGCGTCAACTCAATTGACAAAGACTTGAATGTAACCGACATTAACTTGTATGAAAAAGTTATGCACCGTAGCTTTGAAGCTTCGGAAATGGTAACATTTTTATTTATAAGATTTGCCCTGTTCAAATGTCCAGAACCTTCTGAGGAAAAATGTGTACTTGAGCGAGACAATTAAGTTGTTGTGTTCTGTTTCCATACTGGTTGTGCAACATTTGTTAGTACCTACCCATAGAAGCACAAGCTTTCTCACACACGTGTCATCCATTTACTCCCCACTACATCCCGCTTGTTAATGGTCTCTTGGTATGAGCTCTCCGTCTGTGTTCCTCGCTGTGAGGCAGGGAGAGGGGGGAATTGAATGCTGAAGCTCCCCTATTGCAACTGTAGGAACCCCTCGGTCTCACTTCTATTTGTCTGCCTGGTGTCGTGTGGGCTGAGTCCAACGGGTGGCAGTCATTTCCATTTCAATTTATTTTCAATTTAATTATGGTAATACGGAGCCGGGTGGAGGAGAGAGAGAGAGAGCCTCCAGAGTGAAGAGCATCCTCCGCCAGCCGCTCGGGAAAGAGAGACGGGAAGATGAGAGATGAGGGGTGAAAAAAAACATGGATGACAAAAACCAAATCTTTCAACTGATTAAACCCATAGACACATACGTACTTGCAGGGTCACAGCTTCAAATACACATACACACACACGCACACACACACACACACACACACACACACACACACACACACACACACACACACACACACACACACACACACACACACACACACACACACACACACACACACACACACACACACACACACACACACACACACACACACAGACAAAGGGACAAAAAAACATTTCAATCACAGCATCCAATAACCGGGCGGCCTCAGCAGTATAAATGAAGAACAATTTGTAGGTCATTTTCTATCTCAACTACCACTTTGTGTTAGGGAACACAATCAAGTCGCTGATTGCAAATTATGACCAAACAGGATATTCTCTTGGCCTTTAAGTTGGAAAGATGATAATTTCTTGAAACTGCTGCTGCTCACTCTTAGGTATTTCGAAGATTATGTGTCTACATGTATGGCAAATATTTTTGAATATATATATGAGCTTATTTATATGACCTTTTCTGTAGAATTTCCCTCTGCCTCTGCCTTTAATTGGCTAGTAGAGAGACAAACTAATCTGAAACAGCTTTTTTTATTACTTCTGAAAAGCCTCCTGAGAAACAGTCCATGGCCATAACATCCCCATCCACTCT
Source organism: Ammodytes marinus (assembly GCF_949987685.1). NCBI lineage: Eukaryota > Metazoa > Chordata > Actinopteri > Uranoscopiformes > Ammodytidae > Ammodytes > Ammodytes marinus. The sequence continues at coordinate 16,389,147 of NC_137219.1, read as the reverse complement.
TTGAGAGCAATGCTGGGCAAAAGGAAGCTGCCAAAATTGCACACAGATACATTTGGATTGAAATGTGTGTTGCAGGCCAGGCTGCAGACGCTGAAAGGCAATCTCTCCGCTGGGATTCAGTGTGACCACCACACCGGTCCCCCAATGAGCCAGGCTGGATGAAAATAGAGGAGTGTGTGTATTTGGCCTTAAAAGAGTGGTTTGGGGCGGTCTCTGCAGTGTGTTGTCTGAACACTGATTGATTAGAAGGCTGCTTTGTGGTGGCAGCTGCAGTTCAGGAGCATCACATCTACTTCTGTATACAGCTGGAGGAGTCAGAGAGCAAGTGAAGGGAGGGGAATAGTTTCAAATTCGTGCAAGAAAATTCTAGCTATCTGCTAAAGGAGATTTTTTCTTTGAATACATTTGTGAGTATAGATCATGTTGTGTTGGATGGTAAAAACAAAACTGTGTAAAAAACTTGCTTTGTAAGCCATTTTTTTTGTCTATTTGTTTTTCTTGGCGTAGTAAATTAACATGCAGTGTCTGGCTATGTGATTCATCTTCAACAAGAAGCTTAAAAAAAAAAACGAGATTTACAACAAGACAAGAGTCTACAGCCAAACCAGCATTTGACCTCACATTGACAATGCTAACATGCTGATTTTAAGCAGGTTGATGTTAACCATGTTCACCATCTTATGATAACATACGCTAATAAGTCCGAACGCTGATACATTGTTGTGTCCAAATAATGCCGACATATATATATAGTGTAAGTGACAGTTGCTGTATCAAAATAAAATCCAATATAATAAGTAGGGGTTTGCCAGGAGGCAGAAGGATGGCCAGAGTGAAGATGACATGATATATTTGGTACTGTTGCTTGAGCTATAACTTCTCCTCCTCCCGTCGCATCATCCCGCCTCAGTGAGACCCTGAAGATACAAAAGGCGCCATCGTCTGCCATTATTTCATCCCAATGAAGTCAAAGGACCGCAGAAGTCGCTTTTTCCTGCTCTGATGAATGGTTTATCCAACGGAAGCATTTAATACTCCGACATGATGACTTGCCTGAAAATTGTGAGTGCGTGTGTGCGCAAGAGAGAGAGAGAGAGAGAGAGAGATATCATAGGCATTGTGTATTATCTCTCAAACCATACTATAAAACAGTGCTTCTCAAATGGTGGGGCACATTTTTAGTGCTAGCAAGCGCGATGTGTGCTTGTGTATGGTCATATCTGCACGAAAGGCCGCGATTTGCAGTAAATAAATGTCCACATGTGTATCCAAGTGTCTCTGTAGGCTATTTAAAAATAAATCAAGCACGTAGACTAATAATAACATTAATGAATTATTGGTTATCGCATCACAGAAGGCCTATTGGCCTATAATAATAAAAAACACCACGTTAACTATGTTTACAGTTTAAAAATGTTTTGAATGAAATGCAAACCTCAGTGAATCATTTGCTCTTGTTTCTCTGTCCTGAGATTCACACAGACTGAGCAGTCTTGTTTAAATGTTACAAATTGAGCTAATAAACTGAACTTTGAATTTTTTTGCTGCAGAAGTTATCTCAGCTAATTTTTGTTATCTAATTTGATAATAAGGTGATTGTATGCAGAATGCTCGTGCCAGAAACTCATACAGTGGTTTTGTACAGATAAATATATATATTAACAGGTTCTCAATAGTATTTCAATTTAGGGGGGGGGGGGGGGGCGGCTATAAAAAACAGTGTCTTCCGTCAAAATAACAGTATACCGGTTATATTTATTTGTTGGGTTGTAGCCTGGGGTAATGGCCGGAGGGGTGCCCCAAAAAGCAAAAGACAGATGGAGAGAGAACGACAAACGACTGTGTTTGATGGTGCGACAGAATGAGAGTCAGGTGTTATGAAGCATGTTGGCCGTGAGGAAGAAATGTCACCTTTCATTTTGGAGCAAGCTGGTGATTCTGCCCTTTCTCTGACACCCATACAACTAGCGGCGGCAGAATCGGTTACCGCTGACTATGACATTTCTGCTGACTCCCCACCCAATACAGAAACACACACACACACACACACACACACACACACACACACACACACACACACACACACACACACACACACACACACACACACACACACACACACACACTGATTGACAGCCTGGTGTCAAATACTCACCAAGCTGGTAGACCAACAGATCCAATCAGCCATACAGACACAGAGGTCTTAAAAACACAATCACCTAATTGCATTACTTTTAAGGAAATCAATTGCCTATAAACGGCTCCATCTTTTATGGTTCTAAATTGTTGAATTGATGACTTTTTCTCCTTTGGGTTTTTATACCTCAAGAAGACGCACAAATATATGCGTCCACCCTAACCCTCAAGCACGTGCTCATGCGCGCGCATGCACATACACACATACACACACACATTCTCTCTATTGATCCAGTTTTAATGAAGCCTTAAGGGTACTCCACATACGAGTAGCGCAAACAAATGTCTCAGAATATTGTGCTGTAGAGAACTATTAATACCGTGTTTTTGCTTTTACCTTCCGTTTTTTTTGACATAACAGGGCTTTCTTGAGAATGTGCCATTTCGTGAACGAAAAGGCGCATTTTCCCTTCCGTAGAAAAATATCACTTGACATTGTTGAAATACAGCTCCTCTATAAGACAGGGCTTGTCGAGGTGGCTGATACACGCTCACAGTCCAACTAGCTTGACTCTAAGCATGTGGAAGACTTTCAACAAGCGGCCTGGCCTGTCTTTGTTTGTTCCGTGCTCAAGGTCTTATTTGCATCACTGAGTTTGGGGGAATGCAGCCCCTTTGAATTGCATCTTTTGTCTTTGTGTAAAAAAATGGGAGCAGCCAGTCAAGTGAGGCTCTTTGATCATCAGTCTAATAGAGCTTTGTGTTTGGCGGGTTAATGCGTGCCTACATACCCATCTAAGGGAGAAGTGAAGTAGGAAGCTTTTGCTTTGGTTTTTGGTGTGACCTCAATTAAAGGAAGGAAGGTTACAAGCCAATGATATGCTGTAAAGATTAGGAAGTGATGCAGCGAGCGCTTCACTGCCGTAGCAAGTCTAAGAAAAGCCTGTCATTTTCTTAAGCCAACACTCCCCTTTATAATTTATAGTTATATAATCAGACAGCTATATTATTATAATCTTAATTCTAAATTCACGGTAACACTGTAGTTTTAAGGATTTTCTGAAAGCAGCTGCTGGAGGATACTTAACCATGAAACTAAATTAAAGCTGCACTAATCAATATTTTAATTTGAACAATTTATCAAATTAATGTGTGGGATGTGAGAGTGCTCATCTGTATTGATGAACCCAAAGAGAGTTATTGTCCAACTCTGCAGTTCTCTTCAGCTCTACTGGGCATTTGAGCTACTTTCAGCTCATTGCTTTTGGTTTCGTTGCCCAAGTCTTTACTGTTGATTTACCCTTAAAGCTCATAGAAATATGTGTTTTTGTCTATCAGAAAAAAAGGTATAAGCTGTACAATTGTGCTGATTGTGTTAACTGTTATACCACCATTTATCATGTTAAAGGGCAGATCTAGCATTGCATTGCAAGATCCAGTCATTTTGGGACTTTTGAACCAATACGTAGGACATACCATCTCAACCTTTGCTTGTGGTGGAAAAAAAAAATCCTTTATGAATGTAAATTATCAATAATTTTTACTTAGAACTTTCTTTTTTTCCCCCCCAGCCAACCTGAAGGAGCTGATCTCTCAGACGATGGTCAGCTGGGCCCAGGAGTGTCACATCCAGGACCCGGAGCTGGTGCGCAAGATGTTCAGCCTGCTGAGGAGGCAGTACGACAGCATCGGGGAGCTGCTGCGCGCCATGAGGAAGACTTACACCATCAGCGCCGTCTCCGTCCAGGACACCATCCACCTCCTGGCCTCCCTGGGTCAGATCAGATCTCTGCTGGCCGTACGCATGGGCAAAGAGGAGGAGAAGCTCATGATAGATGGACTCGGGTAAGCTTGAGGTTTGCCCCTTTAGAGGTATCTCTCTCTCTACTTGTGTGTTAAATACGGCTGGCTGAGTTATCGGCTCGCATCTTATCTTAACGTACAAATCGCCATTCATTCTGCTCTTGCTATCCTTTAACATCCATATATTTTTTTCTTCTTCTTCTTTTTCAGTGACATCATGAACAACAAAGTGTTCTACCAGCACCCCAACCTCATGAGAATACTGGGCATGCACGAGACCGTTATGGAGGTCATGGTCAATGTGCTCGGAGGAGACAAGTCCCAGGTTTTAATAGCTTTCTACCTTTTTTATATTTATCTCTGCTCACACAGGCTGTTAAAAGAATCACCCACAGAGTTCACCGCACCACCTATATATAAATGATGTTGCTCACTGAGAAAGTTTGGTGTTTTTAAGACCAAGGCTTTGTGTTATTATTTGTGTGTGTTGAAGTATATGGCGGCATTAATGAAGACGTGGTCCAAGTAGGGGGGCTTCCTCATCAGGCAGAGAGCCTCAGAGTCTGGGAGGGAAAGAGGGCAGAAAGGGCAGAGTGTGGCTGGATGGCAGATTGTAAAGGTGTCAGGCCTTTTAGACTTTAATTAGGACTTTAATCAGTAACAAGCCAGAAAAAAAATTAAGTACAATGAACACAGTAGTAGCCCAGAATAGTTTAACAACCGCTCCAAACTCTTTCTCTCTTTGGTATCCAATTATTGTGGTTTTTTTTTGGTTTTTTTTATCACATGAAAAGATCCTGATATATTATATGTGTGTGTACTTGTGCTTTGTACTTTGTAATTAGGTCTTTTTCAAAAAAGCTGAGCAACCCTGGTTTTGTTTTTACTCCAATTTGTCTTGTTCCAAAAATCTCCAACCTCTGAAGACATTTGACCTGACCTAGTCTATATGTGCCTTTCCCCGCAGGAAATTGCCTTCCCCAAGATGGTGGCCAGCTGCTGTCGCTTCCTGTGCTACTTCTGCCGGATCAGCCGGCAGAACCAGAAGGCCATGTTCGACCACCTCAGTTACCTACTGGAGAATAGCAGTGTGGGCCTAGGTTGGTACACTGTTCTGTGTCCATATTACTATTAACCTTTATGCTACTTGAAGATTAACCAAAAGAATACTGATGCTGACCTAAAATACTCTTTAAACTGCATGACAACCACATGACACAAGACATGTTGTAGTGTGACATAACAGTAGCAGCCAAACATACCATTTAAAACCATCTGAGGATAGACGAAAGAAAGAAATCAAAAACTCCTTGCAGTCTCATTCATATGGGCGATACATTGTGATCACCCTTTTGCCATCGTAGGACATGTTCTGCACCTCTGATCTTGCATACATTATAGCCTTGTACCTTGGAAGACGTGCTTGTAATTGTGAGTCTCTTGAGCGCTGAGAATCTGTCGGCAAAGAGAGCGACTCATCTCTCCCATTCTGGCAGCACCCTGCTGGGGCGGGAGGGCGTCTCTGCGGGGTGCACACACACATATGCACCCAGTCACTCATGAATGCATACCCATTGACACTTAATAGATTGCTCCTTTAACAGTTGACAACATGGTTTGTGACTAGTGTAAGTAAAAAGCAATGAATTCTTATGTATAAAATATGAAAGCCTTTTTTAGTTTTTTTAGATGATGTGTTTGTATTCACAGTGCTTTTTAAACTGGTTCCCATGAACATAACATACGTGTCCATTGGATATTGGGAACCTTACCTTTTAACCAACCAGCTGTTGATGGATCAGCTGACAGTGGATTTTGAAAGGAGGGAGAACACCACCCCCTGCTGTTTGAACAACACATGGTTGAAATGTGAACACAGACACAGTGTAATATAAATATACACTTGAGTAAATGTTAACTCTCTGAATGTGCTTTTTGTATCGCAGCGTCACCAGCTATGAGGGGCTCCACTCCTCTCGACGTGGCTGCTTCTTCTGTGATGGACAACAATGGCTTGGCTCTGGCACTGGAGGAGCCTGATCTGGACAAGGTTAGACTCAGCCTGTGTGTGTTACCATAGTAAAGACATTATCATTATAAATTGGGGGATCTTATATACCCAATTTGTATGTACTCATTTATATGTGATGTTATGTTTGTGCTCTACTCGTAGGTGGTCACCTATCTAGCAGGCTGCGGTCTCCAGAGTTGTCCAATGCTCCTGGCTAAAGGCTATCCAGACATCGGCTGGAACCCCATTGAAGGGGAGCGTTACCTTTCTTTCCTGCGGTTCGCTGTCTTCGTCAACGGTATGACTGCAGTTACCATCTGCTGTCTCTTTCTTTCTTTCTTTCTTTCTTTCTTTCTTTCTTTCTTTCTGTCCCTTACTCTCTCTTTCTGTTTATTCAAAAAATATTTATAAAACAAGTTTGAAAGCTACTTAAAAGGCAAAATCTAGCTGGATTTGTTTCCTGGGGGCTAAGGGATAACGGTGTGTGACTTTATCTTGCTGACATCAATTGTGTATTTTCCTCGTATTTGCACTGTCCTAATATGATTTATTTTTATTTTTGTGTTGCAGGTGAGAGTGTGGAGGAGAACTCCAGCGTTGTGGTCAAGCTGCTCATCCGTCGTCCAGAGTGTTTTGGGCCCGCTCTGAGGGGAGAGGGAGGGAACGGCCTGCTGGCGGCCATGAAGGAGGCCATAAAGATCGCTGAGATGCCAGCATTAGACCTCCCAGGCTCCACGCATGGAATCAGCTCCGACGTGTAAGCCTCGAAGATCAAACAAAGCTTATCAAAAATCAATGCAGAGGACTTACTTCTTAAAGATTAGCCGCTCATCCCTCTTCTTGCCTTTGTCGTCTTTGCCCTTTTTAAAAAATTAATTTTTTTCTGTGTTTGTTATTTTTCTCAACTCTTTACTTACTTACACCTTCAGGTCTGCTGATGGTGGTGATGATGAGGAAGAGGTGGTGCACATGGGCAACTCCATCATGTCTTTCTACTCTGCGCTCATTGACCTGTTGGGGCGCTGTGCCCCAGAGATGCATGTATGCTTTTTATTTTATTTTTTTAATTTGTCAACTTTTTTTTTTGCGGCAGATCTTTCCCTATTTTAACTTCTGTTTCTGTTCTTCAGCTCATCAACAAGGGGAAAGGTGAAGCTCTGCGTATCCGTGCCATCCTGCGCTCTCTCGTGCCGACTGAAGACCTCGTGGGAATTATCAGCATACCTCTGAAAATGCCCATCACTAACAAAGGTAAGGGTGTTGTGCACTCCCAATAACAAAACTCTACGACAGGACGCCTAGCTCACATGAACAGTACAATGCTTACGAAAGTATGCACATTCAGTGCAAAGCAGAAGGGCTATTGATCTCATTTCACACTCATGGCTTTTTAATCAGCGCAACGCTTTCCTGCACACTCCCGTAGCACTTAGTAAGCCAAATCATTTCTATAGCGAGCTCTTATTGATTGATCGAAATAAGCGTGGCAAGACTCGCCTCTTTTGAGTTGCTGCTGCCCAGAGCACTGCCGCACAAACTCTGTCGGATGGCCACAAAAGTGAAGACAACCAGCAACAGAAAACTCTCATCCGCATGCTGCCACACGCAGCCTTAATGAGGACACATGGCTCCCCTAATCAGAAAAGACTGGCCATTATTTACTGCGTAGGCTGTTCTCTGGGCATTTCAACTGCTTCCCCTCACCTGTGTGGTTTACCCTATGTGCCTTGTCTTCTCTTCTCCTGTCTCAATGTCTCTCAGACGGCTCGGTGACAGAGCCAGACATGTCCGGCACCTTCTGTCCCGACCACAAGGCCCCCATGGTGCTGTTTTTGGACAGGGTGTACGGCATTGAGGACCAGAGCTTTCTGCTTCACCTGCTCGAAGTGGGCTTCCTCCCTGACCTGCGGGCCGCTACCTCTCTGGATACGGTAAGGGGGAAAGCTGACCTCAACACAGGGGAGAGATAATGAGGGGCCAGCCTCTGCTACATGAATTCCGTCAGCGTTTCCTTTCAGGATCAATACTATTTGGCAACATTTTACGCAAACGAGGAGCTCCTCATTTAGCCTCGGTTCAAGTTATCTCTTTGGTGGCTTAATGTAAAAGTTTTTTTTATTAAGAAAGTTTATGTTTATTTTTTTTAATTAGATGACAACCTGGCTCGCTTATCTCTTAAATCCATAGGGTTCAGAGTTTCAGCTTAAGTGAATCTATCATCCCATGATATGTTGTATATAAAGCACAGCAGCTCAAAAGGGTGTAAAAGCAATTTTGGCCCCTTTCCTGCAATTAAGTCAGCTAATTTGTAAGATGGAGTTGCCATGAGTGTGAACGATGTGTATTAATGCTGTAGTCAGTTTGATTAACCTGCTCCCAATTTAAACCAAGTGAGGCTGTAGTCACAAAATAAAACATTTCTTTTATAGAGAGAGGGAGGATGTGTTGTTTTTTTTGTTTGTAAAGATACATGGTCTCCCTTCAAAGAAAATAATGTCACCTGTGATGCCTTCCTCTCTTGAACAGGAGGGTCTGTGTACCACGGAGACAGCCCTGGCCATGAACCGTTACATCGGCTCTGCCTTGCTGCCCCTCCTCACCCGCTGCGCCCCGCTCTTCGCCGGCACCGAGCACTACGCCACCCTCATGGACTCCACCCTGCACACCATCTACCGCCTGTCCAAGGGCCGCATACTCACCAAGGCCCAGAGAGACGCCATAGAAGAGTGTCTGCTGGCTATTTGCAAGTGAGGCGCTTACCCCCCCCCCCCCAAAAAAAACCTTGAAAAAAAAAGTTTTTCTCAAGGTTGTGAGGCAGGAATAGCAAAGATCAACATTACATTGTTATCGATTTAATCTCATGGCTTAGCTTCCCTAAATATCCCTCTTAAGTCAGTGTGAAACGAAAAAGAGTCTCAAGATGCTGTAGTTAAACGCAGCCCAGGGCAGCAGCACTCTTTATCTTTCTCTAACCTTATTCCGCAGGCACCTTCGCCCCTCCATGCTGCAGCAGCTCCTGCGCCGCCTCGTCTTTGATGTGCCCTTGCTGACTGAATACTGCAAGATGCCTCTCAGGGTTAGAGACACTTTCTTTACTTTCCTCACTATTCTTCAATAGCCCTGCATCATTATTTAACCCTATATCTTGCCTTTTACTGGCCTGTTGCTTTGCTTGCATGCCTTAAAGCTGGGGTGGGTAACTTTTTCACTGTAATATTTGCCAGAAATTTCATATTAGCCATTCAGCTATATGTAGGTGAAGTGGTCTGAGAATATCTACTCATAACTTTGCTCTCCCCTGCCTCTGTGTGCCGCCCCAAACAATTGGGAGGCTCCGATTCTCCATTCTTATTGGCTGTTGGGACTGTCCATTCACTTTGGCACCGACGTTGTTGCGTCAGTTGCGTGAGCGTTCACAACCCTAGCAGTCTGACAGTTTGGCACTATGGCAGCCAACAAACAGCAATGTCTACAATCAACGGCCCCCAAATGTCCTATTTCCCGTTTAACAACAACTGCTTACACCGCAAAGACAGCAAGGATACAAGGAAAGACACTAGTTGAAAAGACATGAACGCGCATAACCGTCGTTTGGAGGGAGAAGTTACTGCAGGTAGAGCGTGTCAGGTAGGGACCAGAGAGAACACAAGTGGAGCGGTTGAGGTATTTGGATTCGAATCTCTATCCCAACTGCTATTTTCTCCCAAATCATATACCCCAGCTTTAAATGTGTTTTTTTCCTTTTTCTGCCGAAGTATCCATCTTTTTCTTTTCTACTTAATCTAACCTTTGTTCTGTCTGTGTGGACGCTGCCTGGTCAGACATAAAAGGAGTAGTCAGCGACATTTGAGGATGCTTTTGGTCAAAATACAACAAGATGTATTTGTGCTGGAAAAAAATCCAGCGTTAATACACAGCCTAGGCTCTGTAAGTGGGCATGTTGCTAGATAAGGTGTGCCCCCTTTGTTTTCATACCAGCTTATAGAGCCTTCAGCTCACACACAGTAGTGGATAGTGAGGAGATATTCACTGATTTTTAACAAGTGTTCACCAGAATCGCTGACTCCACCTTTAAATTCTCCTCTGCGGGGAGGTACCCTCTTCTAACCAATTCTATTGCATTTGTACCTTTAACGTGCCGGTGTGCACCCCTCTGCCTCCCTCTCTCTTTCGCTCAGTCACACACACACACAAACACACGTACACACACTCAAAAGTGTACATAACAAACACGCTCACGGTGTTAATAATCAGGCGTGGTAGAAGTGGGCGGCCCCTGGAGGGAAAACAAGGGGGATGAAGTATTGGACTGTGTGATTGCAGGCTTGTTGGCTCCACTGCTCCGCTCCATCCGTCTGGCCTCACCGGAGAAAAACTGAAGCTGTAATGAATTGCGACTGGCCTGCGAGAAGGCGGACACACTGGTTCTAAAACCTTCATGTACACATTTTGATTACACTTGTGCTGAGTGTGGGAGAACTCATTTCCTTTGAGGCTGTCATTAAAAACACAGTCGACGGTGCTGTTGACTTAATTCTGTATACTTATTACACTGCTTGCCTTGACCTATGCCCTGTGTGTGTGTGTGTGTGTGTGTGTGTGTGTGTGTGTGTGTGTGTGTGTGTGTGTGTGTGTGTGTGTGTGTGTGTGTGTGTGTGTGTGTGTGTGTGTGTGTGTGTGTGTGTGTGTGTGTGTGTGTGTGTGTGTGTGTCCTTACAGCTGCTGACAAATCACTATGAGCAGAACTGGAAGTACTACTGCCTCCCGTCGGGCTGGGGCAGCTACGGCACGGCGTCCGAAGACGAACTGCTGCTCACCAAGAAAATCTTCTGGGGTGTATTTGATTCGCTGTCGCAGAGGGTGAGAGGTCGCTCGTGTGTCACATACAGTTATTTTACCTTGTCTGTGGTTAACATGTGTATGTATGCGAATGTACTTTTGAGGTGTGCTTGTGTTGCATATGGCTGCACTCAGCTCATCTCTTTAAATGCACTCTCATGAAAAGAGGCTGTGCAAAGGGCTTGAGAAAACATCAATATCTCGACAGCCATCATTGATCCCAAGCCTGTAGGTTCCTCCTGCTTTTAGAATAATTCTTCAATAGCGTCTCTTCAGCTGGCCCCCTGCATTGTTACACTTTCATTAAAGCCTCTGTGTAGCTTTATTAAAGTATCGCCCTAAACAATCAACTGAACAGATTTCTTTCGTTTGTGTTAAGCAAGAGTACATTTTGCACTAAATTTTAAAATCAAATTTAAGAGATAAATTTAGCATTTTTTCTGTAGCCCTTTATCTCCCTCGCCATGCAGAAATATGACCAGGAGCTATTCAAGATGGCTATGCCTTGCCTCAGTGCCATAGCCGGAGCTTTGCCACCGGACTACGTGGACGCCTCAATTAGCACCACTGTGGAAAAGCCTGTTTCTGTGGACGCTCAGGGCAACTTTGACCCCAAACCCATCAATACTGCTAAGTAAGTCGTGTTGGAGCCAGATGTCAATAAGAAATATAGTATCAGCCTTACTTGATATATTATACCTGTGTATAATGCATAAAACGTGACTGTACATGACTTCAGTACGAAACATTTTCATTCATACTAATTTTCGCACTCTTTCTCCAGCATTGCTCTCCCAGAGAAGCTTGAGCACTTTGCCAACAAGTACGCAGAGCATGCCCATGAGAAATGGTCGGCAGAGAAGGTAAAAGCCAAAGATAAGGAAATTGGTTATGAAATTGCAGTGTTCGACTTGGAACATGTCATGGGTGTTGTAAGAAAAGGTCAGGGACACATAAAGTACTGCACGCAAAATCAGTCTGAAAGCATTTCATCTTATTATAAAAGTGAATATAATCTATTCAAATCAATATCATCAGCAACATTGTTCCTATGGTGATTGTTTCATTTTGTTAATATTGAATAGGGTATTCTGGGCTTGCTGTGTAGCAGGTCCCTTTTCTCTTTTGTGCCAAATGCCTAGCCTTAGCCTGCAAATAATTTAACAATTTAACAAAAGCTGAGGACAGCAAGAACTGAATGTACCATGACTCCTTAATGTGTGATGCGCACTTAATCTCTTACTCTGTCTTTCAAATAATAAATCACTTCCCTAAGGGACTGTGAAGGCAATGAAGATTGCTTTCACCTTTGTACATCCCTCTGTGCTTGTGCCTCAGGTGCTGCTCGGATGGAAATATGGAGACGGTGTGGATGAGAAGGCCAAGATCCACCCTCAGCTCAGGACCTACAAAGCCCTCACAGAGAAGGTGCAGAATGTTACATTTGTTAAGGAGATTTTAAGAGATCACTATTATCATTATAATAACCTTTATTCAGTTCTCTGAGGTACAATTGGGGGCAAGCCCTCATTTTCCAGGCTTCTGTACTTAGTTCTTATTCCCTATTTTGGTCTCTGTGCTTCAGGAGAAAGACATTTACAGATGGCCAATTAGAGAGTCCCTGAGGAGTATGCTGGCAATGGGCTGGAGTGTGGACAGGACCAAGGACGGAGAAAGCATGTCGCTACAGAGAGAGACCGAGAAAATGCGAAAGATCTCTCAGGTCTCACAGGTACAGTGCAAAGAGTACAACAGAGGCAAACACTTACATCAAATGTAATTGACCTCCGAAAAACGTTTGAAACAAAATGTATCATTACCAGACGATTAAGCTATGTTATGAGTAGGATAGTCATTAAATGATGCCTTTTGCTCCACTAAATGATCCTTCCCTGCTAGGAGGTTTTATGATAAGCTCATAATAACATTTTTAATACCTCAACATTAAATCTGAATCCTTTGATACAAGGACTAGAGACTTTTTTGTCTCTTAAACTAGCAGGTTTATACTTGCCATTAAATGATGAAATCATGTATGCTCTTGTGGATAATAAATCGTTTTGTATTCATAATATTACTGCCACTTACAGCTGCATATCTTCCAACCATTTATTCATTAGCATTAGCTAACTATTTAAACTGTTTGTTTACTTTTATCTAATACTAACTATTTTAATTGTTTACTTTCAGCTATCATTGAATATTTACTCTATGCTTAAGTAAATTATTTCAACTGTTACTTAACTTTTAGCTAGCGTTAAATATATAGCTAGCTGGTTGCTGTAGTAAATATTAGCATCACACCAACTTGTAATCCTATTTGGCTGTGTATTTTCCTCTTTACTCTCCTTACTGCGCAGCTGTAAACAGATCCGTTTTCCCCCCACTGTTGACACAAAGCTAATTTTGTTGCTAATCTCTTTGCATAATAGACTGAATGCCTTAAGACACAAACTAAGCCCTTAACAAATGCTATTAAGGCATAAATCTTGTGTTATCAAATTGTTGATTTAAATATCCAATTACACATTGTGTCTCCGCGTTAATTTGGATCTTTCTGAACATTTCCAGGCAAATGGCTTCAACCCGAGCCCAATAGACACCAGTAATGTTGTCCTATCCAGAGAATTGCAGGTGAGCGACCTCGCATTTGAATTACTTGTCTGACTTTCGTACATCAAAGCACCTGTCATTCTGAATACGAGATGAAGAGCAAAACTGTGCACCCTGAATGTGAATGAGTTACGTGGCCGGTGAAGTGCTTCTCACTGGGGTTGTACTTGTTTGTCTTTTGGTCCAAGGGGATGGTGGAGGTGCTGGCTGAAAATTACCATAACATCTGGGCCAAGAAAAAAAGGAGTGACCTTGGAAGCAGAGGTGATTCGCAAAATGAAGTTGCTCATAGATGCATGTTAACACAAATATACCAGAAAAAAACCGAGAGCAAGGGGCCAGTACGGGTGTGTGGGCAGATGTATGTGTACAGTATAGTGCCGCTCAGCTGTTGCAGGGTTTACATGTACCTGTGAGTATATGCCTTTGTATGCCTTGCCGGTCTCTTCTGAATAGGTTCAGTTGAGTGGTGCATCAACTTAATGTCACCATCTGCCTTCACACAGACACACAGTAGAGAGCTGTGGCCGATTCAGTCTTCTGAACACTGGCTTGTGTGTGGTTTCAGGTGGGGGAACACACCCTATGCTGGTGCCCTACGACACGCTGACAGCCAAGGAGAAAGCTCGGGATCGAGAGAAGGCCCAGGACCTTTTCCGCTTCCTGCAGATCAATGGCTATAGCATCACAAGGTCAACAATTTAAAACTTTACTCCATATAACTTGGCATAATCATCGGTCCTTTATCAAACGTTATTAAAAGCAAACCGAGTTCTATCAAAGGGGTTTTGATTTATAGCTTTATATCTCATTCATTGCGTTGCAGAGGCTTGAAGGATTTAGAGCAGGATTCCTCTTCCATGGAGAAGAGGTTTGCGTACAAGTTCCTCAAGAAGCTGCTGAAGTATGTCGACTCAGCCCAGGAGTTCATCGCTCACCTGGGTATGTTGTTCATACCAAAAAGGACCTGCTGAGACCATCCCAAAGTGCTCTTGTAACTTCCTTATCAAAATGTGTATTTTTTTATGCTCACAATGCAGAGGCCATGGCTGCCAGTGGGAAAACAGACAGGTCCCCTCATGAACAAGAAATCAAGTTTTTTGCCAAAGTAAGGATTGTGATATATGGTTACTCTACAGCTGCTGTACATGTATACATAGCTCTTTTTAAATGTATTTCCCACTGGCCTGATCTGATCTGGCCCTTGTCAACGTCCTCTTCCAGGTTCTCCTTCCCCTCATCGACCAGTACTTCAAGAACCACTCCCTCTACTTCCTCTCCTCACCCAATAAGAACCTGAGCAGCAGCGGCTACGCCTCCAATAAGGAGAAAGAAATGGTCACCAGGTGAAAATCTTTAGTTTCCCTTATCTACAGATATATAGCATATAACTCCTTACCCTTCTTTTGCTGAAAATCCTGAACTATTTTACTCTTAATTCCTAATCTTCTCTCCAAGAATTAACTCATTGTGATTGTCTGATTTCCTCCCTTTGTCTATCCATCACACCTCAAGCCTGTTTTGTAAACTGGCAGCTCTTGTCAGACATAGGATTTCTCTCTTTGGTAAGCTGATTACTCCTAACTGGCCAGCAGTGTCTGTGTGTTACTCTGTTGTGTGTATGTGAGTGCATGCATGCCTGTCTTTTTGTCATGTCTTAAATTGGTTCTCTTTATAATTTATAATTTGGTAATATGTGAACTTCAGAGCTTTAGATGCTAGACTTAAGCATTGTCTGACTGTTACTTTAAATTTATCATACAGACATGACGGTGGTGTCAATCTTCTGATCTAATCTAATCTAACTCTTGGCAAGAAAGCAACTATGCTTGTTTTCCCAGAATGTTGAACTATTCCCTTTTAAACAACAGAACCTTGAGCCCATGCCACCGAAAACGATGATTGATGATTTTGATTCTGAGACTTTGGTATTTAAATCAATCAAGGAAACCACTGAATACATTACTTTGACCACAGTGGATATCCCACATCCAGGTGAGGTGGTGAACTTCATATTGATCCCTTAACCTTACCGCCTCTAACTGAGTTAACTTACCCATTTGATTGGAGGCTGTTGGTCGTAGTGCATACACAAGACATGAATTTGAAAGCACTTAACAATGGTGACAGTGTGTACGTTGTACATGTCATATTGATGGCTCTCTTGTTTGTGTTGCCTTGTAGGGAGCGACTCCACTACCATCGTCAGCTGTCTGCACATCCTGGCACACACCCTGGACACCAGGTAAGTACCAATGTGGTGGCAATCAAAACTCACAGCGATTCTAATAAGTGTTTGAGTAACCAATTCCACTCTTAAGGTAATGACTTTAGATGCTAACCTTTGTTGGATCCTGAAGAGGACCAAATTTGTCTTGTAAATTTTCCTTTAGACAGTTATTACTCCGGTGTCTTATGGGAGGCACTGGCATTAACAAAGAGCATCCTCTGGCATTTACATAAGCAAAGCAAATTCCATATGTCAAATGTTGCTGAAGGCTATTAGTGTTCTTTTAGAGACAGATGTACTGCTTGTTAATGCAACTCACACATAATGAGGCTAAATGGGAAATATATCATTGTGTCTCGTTTGTGCTGAAGAGCCACAGCCAATGCCCGATACTCTTGTCTTTCATTTCTCCTTCCTACTGGGACACATCAAGGTTTAACAATGGGTAATTCATTCAGGAATGTTATGAACTGTGAAATGCTCAAAAACGGACGGACTAGTCATTTTAATGAGTTGTTCCGTTTCATACGATATGTCTTGAGTTGTGACATTGGCAAACTCACCTTTTTAAAACATTTGCTGAATTGATTAAATAAATCATTGGTGTTCTAGTATAAGGGCAGTTGGATTGATACTTTCCTCTCATATTTCATGTCTAAAACCTTCACAGACTGGGACAGTGAAGTAATTGCATATTTGAATGTGTCCTACTGTGTGTGTGTGTGTGTGGGGGGGGGGGGGGGGGGGGTGTAAACATTATCGTCCTTTTGCATATCCAGGGGTTATCCGGTGGTTTATCGTAGCCGTTGCCCTTGCATATGTCCTTATTTGGGTTTTCAGCCGTTTATCACACATTGTGTCTCACTCCTAACAGGACGGTGATGAAGTCTGGCTCGGAGCAGGTCAGGGTGGGGCTGAGGACCTTCTTCGAGAACGCCGCCGAGGACCTGGAGAAGACCTTCGAGAACCTGAAGCTGGGGAAGTTCACGCACTCTCGCTCGCAGATGAAAGGCGTGTCGCAGAACATCAACTACACCACTGTGGCTCTGCTCCCCATTCTAACGGCTCTGTTTGAACACATCACTCAGCACCACTTTGGAGTCGACCTGCTTTGTGAGTCCTTGTACACACAAAGGAATGATCAAACTTAGTGTGCAAAAGGATGCTGCTAAAGAACTGGAGTCTGGTGTCAATTGTATCAACAGGTTTTATTACATTCTGACATCATGGAACATATCCATCGCTTAATTAAAGAAATTAAAGCACCACAAGTCCCCCCTATTAATATAAATGAGCACAATAACAAGAGACTTCAACACAATTCTTTCCAATACTAAGTTCCTCACAGTAGAGTCTGCATTGTTGATAATAATAGGATATACAGTATAAGACTATTTATTTTTTATCTTAATTGAGCTACAAAATTAATGGCATTCCCACCAGTCTCTGACGTTTTGACGTTAGCATTTAGCTCAAAGCAGAGCTGCTAGCATGTATTTAGCCTTTGTTCTAATGTTCCTTATTTTTTCTTCCAGTGGATGATGTCCAAGTGTCCTGCTATCGAATCCTGACCAGTCTCTATGCACTGGGTACTGGGAAAAACATCTATGTAGAAAGGTATCTCAGTTTCAACATTGTGTTTATTGATTGAAAACCTCAGTGAAAAAAATACTCAATGCAGCTTTTACTAACTCTCCCCTACCCTGTCTGTGTCCGTCAGACAGCTACCAGCCCTGGGTCAGTGTCTGGCCACACTGGCTGGAGCCATGCCTGTCGCCTTCCTGGAGCCGCTTCTCAACACTTACAACCCCTGCTCTGTCTTTAACACCAAGAGTGCCAGAGAACGAGCCGGTGAGTCATATGTAATGATACTAACATTATAAAAAGAGTAATTACAGAGGGGGACAAAGGTGGCAAACCAAACATATTTTATTGTGTGATAAGATTTTTTTTCTGATTTCTATATCCTACAGGGAAAGAGAGCGAAAGGCGTATACATACATTGTCTTACATCTTAGATAACATGTGTAAGAGCCAATTAAGGCTCAGGTATAAGTAGGAACCAATCTGTGGTTACACAAGTGCTACCCGGAAAGAAAAGCTGTTTTTGACTTCACACACACACACACACACACACACACACACACACACACACACACACACACACACACACACACACACACACACACAGAATGTTTGTAAATGCAAGTAAGACTTTCATTCAGGAGGAGGAGAAAAGTGCGTCAAGAAGGTAAACCGTGGCACAGCATGTCAGGGCTTAAATGGGCATGGGCTTGGCCTCTATAAAACGTGTTTTGATAATGTTAACATTGTTGTAATCACAGGTAAATGTGTTTCTTTAAGCCCTGGGCGTGCCGGACTCGGTGGTGGAGATGTGTCCCGGGATGCCGCGGCTGGACGGTCTGGTGAAGGACATCAACGACATGGCGGAGTCTGGCGCGCGCTACACGGAGATGCCGCACGTCATCGAGGTGGTGCTGCCCATGCTGTGTAACTACCTGTCCTACTGGTGGGAGAGGGGACCCGAGAACCAGCCGGCCAGTGGGGGCAGTGTGTGCTGCACCACCGTCACCTCCGAGCACCTCAGCCTTATCCTGGGCAACATTCTCAAGATCCTCAACAACAACCTGGGCATCGACGAGGCCTCCTGGATGAAGAGGATTGCAGGTGTGTGTGTGTAGGGGGGGAGGGGGGGGCGCAGGTTTATATCACGGCGCTATACCAGCAATTTATTAACTTGTGCAAATAAGGCGAGGTGCAATAAAACTAGCCCTTCTAATACCTTATCACTTAAGCACTTTAGAACTTACCACCAAATTTTGAATGGTCCCCCAATTTGTGGTTTGTCGTGAGCAATATTGTTTATTGTTTTTATATTGTTTGTTCAATGTTCTCTTTTACTGTTATTATATATATGGGACTAAGGATGTGAATTAGCCACTCGCTATGATCCCGCATGTTAACAAAGATTTAACCCAAACTGAAAGTTCCTGATAGCACATTTTAAGATAAATACCTCTTAACTGCTCATGATGCTAATGTGAAAGGAAGGGGCAGGCAATCATATTCTGAGGCCTCCACCATTTTAAATACAAAAAAAAATAAAAATCTCTTTCATTGTGCAGTGTACGTGCAGCCCATCATTAGCAAGGCCCGCAAAGACCTGCTGAAGAGCCACTTCCTGCCTACGTTGGAGAAGCTGAAGAAGAAGACGGTGAAGGTGGTGTCTGAGGAGGAGCTGTTGAAGGCAGACAGCAAAGGAGACACCCAGGAGGCCGAGCTGCTCATCCTGGACGAGTTTGCGGTCCTCTGCAGGGACCTGTACGCCTTTTACCCCATGCTTATCCGCTATGTGGACAACAACAGGTGGGCTGGCTGAGCAGTGGATGATGCAGTTTGTTTTACTGGAGTATAAAGGAGGAGAATGGGCTGATGTTAGTGTATGCAGAAGAAATATAGAGATTACAACAGTCTTTCCGTGTTTTTTTTATTTTTTAAATGCAGGTCCAGGTGGCTGAAGGAACCAGACGCTGACTCCAATGAGCTCTTCAAAATGGTCGCCGAGATATTTATCCTCTGGTGCAAGTCACATGTAAGTTCCTTATCCTTGTCCTCTTCAAACATGTTTATACAGTACGCTACAAGAACACAGAGAGCTTTATATATCACGTTTTTTTTCTTTTTTTTTATCTGAACATTAACAAAGCATAGATATATCTTTTTGTCATTTTTTTTTTACTCCAGAATTTCAAAAGAGAAGAGCAGAACTTTGTGGTCCAGAATGAAATCAACAACCTCTCCTTTTTGACTGGAGACAATAAAACCAAGATGTCTAAGGTAGGGTTTCGAAATTTGTCCACTACCTCACAACTCGCTGTCAACTTTATATTTATATGAAAAGAGACCCCTTTCAGTCATGTGTAAGGTCACCTTGGAGAGTGTGTGCACATTTGTATGAAAAGTTGAAAAGAAAGCTGACTTTTACTTAAGACTATGCGTGTGTGTGTGTGTGTGTGTGTGTGTGTGCGTGCAAGTGCGTACGCAAGTGCATGCGTGCGTGAGTGCATGCGTGCATGTATGTATGTATGAATTTATGCATTCATGCTTGTTACAGTAATTGACAGAAACTAACATTCATCCTTCTGTTGAGAGAAATATTTCTCCATACCTTCAGCCCTTGTCAGCATCGCAGGGGTTAGAAGGTTTGATTTCTTGTCTGCCTGGTTGAGCTGTTTAAAGGCAAACAAATTGTTTTCATTGCCGTGCACGTCAACGCGAGGACCGCGTGCCTCCATTAACTTCCCTCTCATCCTTTTTTTCTTCAATCTGCCTCCCTCTTTCTCTCTCTCTCAAACAGTCCTATAAGGAAAAGGTAGAGTGACGCAGTGCATGAGCCTTTTACCTGCAGCTTATTGGCTTACATGCTCCAGTCGCCGAGCAGAAAAGCCAATAGCTTGCGCCGCTGTGCTATATAGTCTGTAGTGTAGTTATTTATGATGTCATGTGATTATTTTGTGGCCTCCATTCATCATCATGTATGACATGGTTACTTTGGTCATTCCTCATTCCCATGTGGGCGGAACATGCTTCATCCGGAGTAATGAAGCCCAGCCGCTCTGTGGCAAATCATGTGTTCACGTGCCACTGGTGTGTCTGCAGTAGATGGATTGTGGTTCCCTGGTGTGTTTGGTAAATAGTTACCTCCAGCTATGTACATTATGTTGTGGTTGCTGTATGTATGTGTGTGTTTCAGTGTATGTCTATTTATATGCTAATTAGCGTTTTCACTGAGCCAACTGCTTCAATTTGGCTCCAAAGTGCAGCTTTTCCCTCACTGTTTGGAACAGCGGCAGTCTGCTAGTTCTGCTTTTCAGCTGAGGTGTGAATCTTCTTAATGCTTCAGTAGCACAGACTCAGTGGGGTCACAGACTTTTGCCAAGGCTGAAAAATGAATGCCCGACTTGCCTCCAGCTTTTGTTCAAATACAGTATAAATAAGCTCCAATAGAACACTGTTAAGGTTTCACTCTAAAGGTGGAGTCTGTGATTCTGGAGAATTCCTTTTTGTCAAAATCAGTGACTATCTCCTCACGATCCGCTACCTGTCCGTTATGCGTGCCCTGAACAATGAATCCAGTGTAAATACACAGCCTAGGCTATGTAAACTGGCATGTTGCTAGCTACGGTGGGCCCCCCTTTGTTGATAAATCTTTTGTATATGTACCCATTGACAGGGCCTTGGCTGTTTTTTAACACCAGCTTTTTTTCGGCGCACACACAGTACGGAGCTAGCGGTACCGGTAGTGGATCTTGAGGAGATATTCACTGATTTTGACAAAAAGTGATTTTGACAGCAAGTGCTTCCGGAATCGCTGACTCCACCTTTAAATGTTGACAGTAACTGCTTTAGTGCAACATTTAATTAGCAAATTAGTATTTATAACCTTAGATGACCAACTTCTGAAGCTGCCATAGCTTTTATTCCCCCACTTTCTGTAGCCTGTTGTTAATATCATGATTTTTGTAAGTCTGGAGGACAAGACCAGGAGAGGAGACACAAGAAAAGGCGCGGTGAGTTCTACTCTATTCAGACCTCGCTGATTGTGGCCGCTCTGAAGAAGATGCTGCCAATCGGCCTCAACATGTGTACCCCTGGAGACCAGGAGCTCATCACTCTAGCCAAGACGCGCTACCTCCTGGTGAGAATAACTTTATGTTGTGACAATTTTTTGACATTTGAAATAGATCTTAAGAGACAATAGTCCAAGTAACTTGAAGCATGAGCACTTCTTTTAAAAAACAAACAAAAAAAAACATCTACATTCCACTATAACAAAGCCGGCGTTTGCCTTCCTATTCCCGCTTCGTTCAACAGAGAGACACAGACGAAGAGGTCAAAGATCATATTCGGCAGAATCTGCATCTTCGAGAAAAGGTCAGCCATGGGTCAAAATCACTATCATGACTTTAAGTGGTTGGACTATGCATATATATTGTCTTTGTTTGTAACACACTCTCAGTCAGAGGACCCTGCAGTGAGGTGGCAGCTAAACCTGTACAAGGACATAGCGATGAGAATGGAGGGGCCTGCGGACCCTGACAGGGTGGTAGACCGTATCCAGAGGATCTCTGCTGCTGTCTTCAACCTGGAGCAGGTTGTTGGGCTCACGCATTTGCACAAACTCAAACATATTCATCACACGCAAGGTGCATAAAGAGAATGTCACATAACATACAGCCATGGCACTTTTGAGAAAGAACGTTGATGACGACACACAAATCACAGTGATCTTCAACATAAAAGTTGCACTGGGCTGCTTGCCTATTTCTGACTCCCCCTCTACTTCACTTTTTCTTTCACATCCGGTAGACGCAGTCGGGTTCACAATGAGCCTCCAAAACACAATATCATCAGAGACCTTGAAAAGTTTACCTGTTGATTTAGGTTCCAGTGTGTTGATCAATCATGTGACCTTAACACACTCTTCTCCTCCCAATAGGTGGAGCAGCCTCTGAGATCCAAGAAATGCGTATGGCAGAAGTTGCTGTCCAAGCAGAGGAAGAGAGCAGTCGTCGCCTGCTTCCGCATGGCACCGCTTTATAATCTGCCCAGGTCTGACTGTATTCATTACACTATTCTATACTTTAGCCAGAGTGTTGTTTTTTTAACCTATAAAACTGTGCCGAAGAGCCTTATAGTCCATGAATCCATTTTGACAGTTGCAGAGAGCTCTCTGGTGTAGCAGCAGTGGCAGATGGGAAATGGTGTACTAAGAGTTGTAACATTGCCGCTATGTTTACTAGCCATATACCACACCACTTTCCTCTTCTTCTGTCTGTCTGACTCACACACTCTCATTTCTCCCACCCTGGGTTCTGACCGTGCATTAATGCACACAGGCTCCCTCCCTCCGTTTGTAGGGACAAATGTCTGGCCCGCAGCTGTTATCAAGGAGCAGAAAAAAAGGGACACAAGCAATTTCATGCCCTGCTGCTCTGTAACTCAATCACAGACTGAGTCAGGCAGGGAGCTACAGTAGGGAGGAAAACAATTATGAGGCCCAACCTGGGGGCGGCCATCTTCAATATGTGCTCAGACGATGCCTCCCGCCTGCGACACATTTATTCAGAGTTGTTGACAGTGAAATATGACACAGCGTAGCTCATAATTATAAGACAGCAGTTACAATTCAGGCAGGATTGTTTTTTGTTTTGGAGTAATACATTTATGTTCTGAGGCATGGATGTGAAGCTTCTGGATAATGTCGACTTTATGTTGGAAGTTTTTCGACATTCCGAGGTCACCTTTTCTCTTTTGTCTCTCTACTCAGCCTCTGTTCTCTCCTCAATGTCAAACACTGTATTGTACCTCGTCCCCTCAGGCACACAAATAATAATTACTTCCTGAATACCTACCGACATATTTGGCTGGAGATAATGCATGAGAACACAGGCTATGACAGTCTTCTCTCCATGCTGACGGTAACGTAGTGCTGACCCAATACTGCTACTGTATTGCGCACCTGTCTTACCCACCCCCCCCCCCTCGCTATACTCCAGGCACGGTTTATGCTACAAGTTTAACTCGCATTAAAATCTTCACGCTGGTTTTTTCCACTGGTTCGTATTAAGAAAGCTGAATGTAGAAAAAAAAATAAAAACTCTTATGAGGAATAGTTTTTGGAAATGTATTGCTTTCTTAATGAGAGTTGGGAAAGATGAAGAAAACTGATGCTGCTCATGTCTGTAGTGTACGCTAAATAGGAACCTAGAGCCCACAGGCCATTAGCTTAGCTTAGCTTAGAGACTGGAAGCAGGTGCAAAAAGCTAGCCTGGCTTTGTCAGAAGGTACATTTTGTTTGTTTAATGTGTACAAAGACAACTTTAGAGCTCCTTGTAGGTAATCATTTTGTTTTACATACTTTTGGACAGAGCTATGCTAACTGTTTCTACCTGCTTTTAATATGTACTGTATCCAAAGCTGACCCCCTCCTGGCTTTAGCTTCATGCTTACCATACTGACATGCGAGTAGTATCAATCTTCTTGTCTAACTCTCATCCATAGAGCGAAATAGCTTATTTTCCTTAACCTTTTGCTGATACATGGGTACTAAATATAATTAATATTTTATTATATCAACTCGTCATTCTAATCTATAATTGAAACTACTGCCTGCTAAAGGTTTAGGACTAGATTTAGAAGAGAGGAGTTGTGAGTAGATCAACAGACTGACTGAGCATGTACATCACAGCTCTGCATTAAAAAAAAATAACACATAACAGTTTTTTTTCTCAGGTGACCAGTTGGATGTGCCAGTACCCTTCACTAACCAGTATTAACCTCTCCCAAAGTGACTAACCCCAACTAATCTCCTCTCACCCTTCCTTAGGCATCGCTCTATTAACCTCTTCCTCCTGGCCTATCAGAGAATATGGATAGAAACAGAGGAGTACTCTTTTGAGGAGAAGCTAGTGCAGGATCTTGCAGTAAGTACTTGTGTCCCCCCCCCCCCGTCCCCCCAGTGCCATGTTGTTGGTTCCCATGTGCTGGGAGCTGAGCGTCGCCCAACCCCTCCTACTGTAGCACTTCCCTGTAATTGTTGTTGTCACGTGTCAAAAGTGTTTGAAAGCGCCCCAGTTCCACCAAATACCACCGGGTATATACATCGTCCTCCGTACGATGCGTGGACACCCATTTCTTGGCAGGCATGACATCACCGCTGATGTCAGAGCCAGCTGATGTATTTTTTACCACTGTGTCCCATCCAATATCGGTAAGGGGGCATCCTGCCACGATGCCTCGATTTACCCAAGAAATTTCTGAAAGTTGTTGTGTCTTTCTTAAATTTAAGCAATCACAAAACATTACAACCCTGCATTGTGTTTGTAGAGAAAGCAGAAGAAATACAACATGTTCAGTAGCTGCTTTCCTTTACAACTACAAGTGCTCCACCAATGATTTTGCACTTTGTAGCCCATGATAACCTGCAGCATAATATGCAACGTCTGATTAAAAATGACTTAAGGATTCATAAAATAGAGCAGTAACTTCAGTGTTCAGACGTGGAATAAGAAGCTATCATGAAAGACATGCTGGAACTCGACACCTACTGTGCCAACGGCTGTGAGAGGTTTTTTATTCTTTCTTTTTCAATAATGGAATGAAGATACAAATTTAATTAATACAGCTTTTGAAAATCTAATCCCCTTAGACCATTTAATGGTCATATCTTATTTTCACATTATTTGAAATTGTAGCCCAGGGCTCCACAGAGGAAGTTACGGGTGGGACAGATGAGGAACTTTCTCTTCCAGAAAGAATAATAGAATCGAATAGAAGAATAGTTCCAATGTGTCTGCTATCATGAGTGGTTTATCATAGGAAGTCTATGATAAAGTGTAAACTGGGCTCATGGAGATATCCACCTTTTAACAGTGCTGAACATCAATCACTGTCTGCGTCTGTATGTGTGTATGGGTGTGTGTGTGTGTGTGTGTGTGTGTATGTGTGTGTGTATGTGTGTATGGGTGTGTGTGTGTGTGTGTGTGTGTGTGTGCGTGTGTGTGTGCGTGTGTGCACTTGACAGCATGCGTGTATTTGTCATTGAGCCTGTGCTCTTGCTTGTCCTTCATTGTCTGCATGCTATCAGTGTGTCCTACCACTGTCTATTTTCTTATACAACCCAACTCTCCTAAGGTAAGCGGTGTATAGTTGAATGGCAGTGACAGACACTTAAACAGTTGACATTCAGACCACACCCCTGAGCTCCAGGATTTACCCATGTATGCATTTGTCCAGAAAACGCAGTCCAAAGTGGAGGAAGAGGAAGAGGAGGAGATCCGAAAGCAGCCCGACCCTCTTCACCAGCTCATTCTGCATTTCAGCCACAACGCTCTGACCGAGTGCAGGTAAACACGCACACCTGGCCACCTGGCACCCACAACGCTTTGCTCCATCTGTGCTACATAAAGGTTTTTGGCAGCCTCTCAGCTAATAAAGAGCCGCATTAAGCTAAATCGTCGTCATATATTATATACCCGAACAGAAACACAAAAGTCGCTTTCTCTCTGGAGCTTTGCTACTTACAGTGTACAGATATTGCAGTGGCTTTAAATATAACCCCTGAAACTTGCTTTTTATTACCAAGATGAAGATGTGATTGTGTGCCATACAAGGTTTAACCGCCAGATATTTATCTTCTCTTTTATGGTAGTTCCTTGGAAGAGGACCCCTTGTATATTGCATATGCAGATATGATGGCAAAGGTAGCTACTTTTGTTTTTCCAAATTGCTGCCACTGAAATGTATGCTGTTTAGCCAAAGTTTTCAGAGTTTGACATTGTGCTTTCTCTCTCAGAGTTGTGCTGAAGGTGAAGAAGAGGAAGAGGAGGAAGGGAAAGAGAAAACATTTGAGGTCGCTATTGATTTTCTCGACAGGAACACTGCTCTGCATTTCACTTTGATTCATATTCCTGTGAGTGGTGCTCATCCGTATTATCATTGCCCACAGGAAAAAGAAATGGAGAAGCAAAAGATGCTGTACCAGCAGGCCAGACTACACGATCGAGGAGCTGCAGAGATGGTGCTTCAGATGATCGGTGCCAGCAAAGGTAGGGAAGGGAAAACACACACTCCCCTCTTCTTATAACGGCATCAATTGTGTATGATGTATGATTTGTTGTCATCAGGTCGACTTGGTGCTATGGTGACTTTCACCCTCCAACTGGGCATCTCCATCCTCAACGGGGGTAACATACTGGTCCAGCAGGTAGGGATCAACTGGAGTACTGAAGATCTGAAGCTAAAAGTATCGGACCCACTGTTTATTGTCTTTTTAACCTTGATGCAGAAAATGCTGGACTACCTGAAGGAGAAAAGAGATGTGGGCTTTTTCAAAAGTTTGTCGGGACTGATGATGTCCTGCAGGTAAGGAAGCCATAACAAAAACATTTCACATAAACGCACATGATTTACTTTTGATTTATTTCTAAATGGTAATTTAATACCAAGCATGTGAAAATTATATTTTATAATGTCCTCAATGGCTCTGGTTGAGAAAATAACTGCTATCTGATTTGCTTTGAGACAAAGAATGTATAACAGAAAGACTCTTTCACAAACTGTGGAGTTTAACAGACATGGGAATCGGGCAGGAAAATATTCTACTGGTTGCATAATAAGAGGTAGTTTGGAATCCAGTGTCTTCGGAGCTTGACCTTTATATATAAGGGACAAAAAAAATCTCAATATTGACAAAGACTTTTTTGAACGTTATATTTTGGATTTCTTCTCTTTTAAGCCCCCAAATTTAATTGAAGTTGAATACCTTTAAAATACATGTCATGGAAACACAGAATGTAGTGATTAAATGTATCATATGTCAGTCATTGTCTTTTATCTCCTACAGTGTCCTGGACTTGAATGCTTTTGAAAGGCAAAATAAAGCTGAAGGTCTTGGGATGGTTACTGAAGAAGGATCAAGTAAGTGAGGATAATAAACGCTGGAAACCCTCTGAGACTAGTTTTTGTTATCAGTATGAATTACTGATTTGTCCTGGTACTGAATCAAAGAGGGAACATTCAATATCTGCTCCAAAGTATGACTTTACGCATTGTAGAAAAAGCTGCATTAAAGACAGAACCTCAACACTAAAAGTTAAGCTTTTCAAATGTGTTTGTTGCCTAATGCTCCACATCTAAGAGGTCTTTGTTAACTCATTTTGAAACACAGGTTATTGTATTCAAAGCTTTACTTATTACTTAGGCTGAACTTTTTCTCCAGCAAGAGAACTCAGCCACTGGGTGTTACAATTGTGGCCTTGACCACGTCACAAGTTATAGGGGATATCATCCAGGACACATGCAGAAACCTTGGTGTTACATGATGCGTCTCAGTCAGGCTCGCAATTGACTGCCAGACAAATGTCCCCGCATTTAGCTTGACCAAACATCTGCTCTTTAGTTGTGTTGCCGTTACATGCCTCATCCTCATGTGTCTCTTTGTGTGTCACGTTGTATGTCATCACCACGCAGGTAAACCTGTGCTACTGTATGTTTAAGTCCTGTCGGTCTTGAGTATTCTAAAAAGCACTCCCAGTCACAACTACATCCACATGAAAATCCACATTTGATCAGACGTCTCTTAACTTGATCTGATGGGTAGCATACAGTATATGAATATGTTTTCCTCATGCATATTCCAGCTCATTTCCACCTCATGAGCACAGGCATAAGTGATGGTAACTGTTAAGTCTGCTACTCTGTCTAACCTGTAGACTAAAAACTGTAGCCTCTAGCGAGCGGACTGTACTCTCTGTAAGACTTTGTTTAATCGTAACCGCTTGTCAATGTCGCAAAAAAATCAATGTGAGTATGTCAAAGATATTTCTATAGCGCTCTATCATTCTCTCCTGTTTCCTACTTCTTCTGATTGACTCTCAATGTCTTCTCCCTTGCTTATGTCTGCCTTTTTGTTTTTGTTTGTTTCCTTCTGATCATGTTTTTTATGTCATCGGTCGCAGTCAACGTGAGTGAGCGGGGTAAATACACGGTTTAGATTCTACTCATTCTGTGCAATGCTGACATCTTGATTGCTCTCAGTTCAAACTCCTTCCTCCCTCCATTCATTCCCTTCTAAATCCTTCTTCACCCCCCCCCCCTCCGTTACTCCTCCTCTTCCTCCCTGAATGCAACACAATCACCTTCCTTGAGCCCCAGGGACTAAAGGAAAAATGCATGCATGCTCCTATTAACATCTGGATAGATTGTTCAGTCCGGGGTCAGCTGGCCCCAAACTGACTCAAATCTCTCCACTATTCTTAGTCTTCTTTTTCTAAAGAAGTCAGTGCTTGTCATTTTTGTGGGACCTTTTTATCTTTATTTGATTTTTACTGATACTAACCAACCAGCGTGTAATAAGATATGAATCTCGCAAAAGCTTTGATTGTCAGACCCAACAAAGCTTTGCTGGCGGTAAACAACTAAGCTAATATATTTTTTTTGTACCTTGATTTCTTTTGTAAAATGATGCACTCTACCTCGCCTTGCGTGTTCCGAAACCCCCCCACATAAAGTGCTCATAACTTCATTGCCGTTTAACAACTACGACGGTAGCTTTACGAGGAAGTGAAAGCTATGCAAGCCCCCGACGATGCCTGTACTGACATTAAAATGATGGCTCTCTCTCTGACCTTCTTATCGGCGAAAGGGACCGTTAATCTCATTTCCTGTCCTCAGGTTCCAAGGTACTGCAGAATGATGAGTTCACTAAGGACCTCTTTAGGTTTCTGCAGCTCCTCTGTGAGGGCCACAACAATGGTAGGTGGACACTTTCCCCATAAACATAAACCACACAGTTTTAGATTTGGCTGGGCGACGTGAATGTACTCCTCTACAGCAAGTTCATTCTTATTTTGTCATCTGTTTTTTAGATTTTCAGAACTTCCTGAGGACTCAGACAGGGAACACAACTACAGTCAACATTATCATTAGCACTGTAGACTACCTACTAAGACTCCAGGTATGATATTATTACAGACATCTTGAAATATGTAATATATCATGTTCTGTAATGTGCCAAATAATTGAATCCTTTCTTTTATTTAGGAATCCATCAGCGACTTCTACTGGTACTACTCTGGTAAGGATATCATAGATGAGGCCGGTCAGAGGAACTTCTCCAGAGCCCTGGCAGTGGCCAAGCAGGTCTTCAACTCTTTAACGGAGTATATACAGGTACATGACTGCACCACAACAAGTTCTCATTCAAACCCTGAGCTTAAAGGATTGATTTTGAAGCTCTCTCCTTATCTCTGTGTCCCCTGTGTCTTCTGTGCTTCTCCAGGGTCCATGTATTGGGAACCAGCAGAGCCTGGCTCACAGCAGGCTGTGGGATGCAGTGGTCGGCTTCCTGCATGTTTTTGCCAACATGCAGATGAAGTTATCCCAGGTACAGAATGTACTTTTGTCTAAAATAAAGAGGTTGAGTTGCTGTGTATTTGTACTTGACTATTCCCACTGTACAGTTCTAACCTAATAGATTACTGAAGGAAATTTTAGAGAACAAATGTACTCTTTATATTTGTGTGTAAAAGCAAGCATGCAGGAGTATTTAATGTGATAGTATTGCTACTTTTACAGTACTACTATTCACCCGCCAATGGTATTTGCCTTCATCAGCTGCAGGCTCCTTTATAATATCTGTAACCACTAGAGGGCTCTCCAAGCTTAGGGATAACCTCAGGCTACTGCAGTACAACACCATTTGTCATTCCCCTCAGCAATATGATGTATGACTCCATCTATACTATTTCCTCCCTGCCCAATAAGCCCGAAATGGGTTGAAATCCAGCCACCAACCTTATCTCATGGTCATCAAAAAGGGCTTGGTCTGACAGTAGAAGCCGAGACGAAGGACAGCACAGATGGAGGAGTTTGAATTTTAGCGCATCAAAGTACGCTTCAGATTTATGGCGTGCTGAATACAGCCTCCATAGAGATCCTAAACGAGTCAGACGGACCGGGCCATCTGCTCTGTGACAGTAAAATAACATTAACCCCAGTGCTGATGGATGGATGTTACCTTGAGGGCCCTCCTGGGCCCAAGCAGGGCCAATTTGGGTCCCCACAATCTGAGGCAGCCTTGATCTCTCAGGGTTATTATTAGACTGGATGGCTGTATCCTTACAGGGAGGCAATGAGTAGTCTGTGTGATCTAGTGGGAGTCAAAGCTTTCCCTTTCCCCTTTTTTTTTTTTTTTTTTTTTCAAACAGGACTCCAGTCAGATTGAACTATTGAAGGAGCTGCTGGACCTGCAGAAAGACATGATTGTCATGATGCTCTCTCTTCTCGAAGGTTTGCTCACTGATGACTCACCATATGCAGCATTTGTTTGCAATGATATTGTCTCCTGTATGACTTTCATCAACTAATCTGTTTACTTGGACTTTCATCAAATATTTACTAAAGCAGCTTTGCCTGATTTACATATTGTTTGCTACCGTATGCACAGGCCCTTTGTCACGTTTGTCTCTTTCTCCTTGTGGTTCAAAGGTAATGTTGTCAACGGTACTATTGGCAAACAAATGGTGGACACCTTGGTGGAATCCTCTAGCAACGTGGAGATGATCCTCAAGTTCTTCGACATGTTCCTCAAGTTGAAGGACCTGACTACCTCGGACAGCTTCAAGGAGTACGACCCCGAGAGCAAAGGGGTCATCTCCAAGAAAGACTTCCAGAAGTCCATGGAGAACCAGAAACAGTATTCCCAGGCCGAGATCGAGTTCCTCCTGTCCTGCGCCGAGGCCGACGAGAACGACATGTTCAACTACGAGCAGTTTGTGGAGAGATTTCACGAACCCGCCAAGGACATTGGCTTCAACGTGGCCGTGTTACTGACCAACCTCTCGGAGCACATGCCCCACGACGCCCGCCTGGCCACGTTCCTGGACCTGGCTGAGAGCGTCCTCAGCTACTTCGAGCCCTACCTGGGTCGCATCGAGATCATGGGCGGGGCCAAGCGCATCGAGAGGGTCTACTTCGAGATCAGCGAGTCCAGTCGCACCCAGTGGGAAAAGCCACAGGTGAAAGAGTCCAAGCGGCAGTTCATCTTCGACGTGGTCAACGAGGGCGGGGAGAGCGAGAAGATGGAGCTGTTTGTCAACTTCTGCGAGGACACCATCTTCGAGATGCAGCTGGCCTCTCAGATCTCAGAGCCCGACCCGGTGGAGCGACCGGAGGAAGACGAGGACGACAGCCAGAGCGTGGCGGAAAACCCCGAGGAGGAAGAGGAGGAGAGCGGGATGCTGGAGTCTTCCTCGGCCTTCACCATCGCCTGCGTCTCCATGAGGAAAAGCCTGTGCCACTTCAGCCAGCTGCTCACCTTCAAGAGCATGAGGCGGCGCTACAGAAGGTTCCGCAAGATGAGCGTCAGGGAGATGGTGCGCGGCTTCTTCTCCTTCTTCTGGGTGATCATCACGGGCCTGTTCCACTTCGTCTACAGCCTGGTGTGGGGCTTCTTCCATATCCTGTGGACCAGCATGTTCGGAGGCGGCCTGGTCGAAGGGGCCAAGAACATGAAGGTGACAGACATTTTGGGGAACATGCCCGACCCCACGCAGTTCGGGATCCACGGGGACGTGCTGGAGATGGAGAAGATGGAGGCCAGCGAGGCGTCGGCGCTGGCGGAGATGAGTCAGATGGCTCAGGGGGACGCGGCGGAGGCCGATCTCATGGCAGAGCTGCTCAACATACAGCCCAAGAAGGAGGGGAAGCACGGGGCCGAACCCGGGCTGGGGGACGTGTCTGAGGTGGTGGTGGGGGACGCGCCTTCCATCGCCAGTGCTGTCAGGCAGAAGAAGCTACAGGTCAGCACTCAAGTAAATAAGGATCTAATTCAATAAAAATACTTCTATTCTTGATCATGTTTTTAGCTAATATACATTACTACATTACATATGATTACACTAGGATCATTTTTAAAGTAATTGAAGCTCATAACAATGTATTTGTTATAGCTGGCTGCAAAGAAGAAGCCTTCAAATGGAGACCACAAGTCTGATTCAGAGAAAGGAGAGTAAGTTTTCTAAATGTATTCATTGCTTGTCCTCAGTGAAACTGAAATCGACATCATTCTTTTGATATATTTTCTGTGATTGTGTCATCTTTAAACATGATGATGATGGCATAGGGAGTGTGTAAGTGTGTTTTTTTTGTGATATTGTATATGTAAATTAATCTGTAAGTGCTTCCGTGTGTCACACCATGTACGTAGGTCACATGGATATTGTATTCATGGATATATCTGTGACCTTGCAGTAGCATGTGTCCGTCCGTCACTAATAAGAAATGAATGTTGCAGTTCATCAGATGGTGAGAAGAAGGACCACGACAAGGCCAAAGACGAAGCCCCCCCAGAGTCTCCAGTGGAGGAGAAGAAAGCCCCAAAGAAGAGGCTCGGCCTGAAGAAAGAACCACCAGAGGCCTTCATGGCCAGCTTCTTCGCTGGCTTGGAAATCTACCAGACCAAGACGCTAGTAAGATATTTCCCTCACAGCACTCTTTTAGAAAATTAAGTTCAGAACTATGAGCTTTTGGCAAGACAAGACTTTTGTTTTTTCAAGCACTGGTCAATTTTGAGATTTTGCTTCCATTACTAAATAAACGGTCCAAAATTAACATTCAAGTGATTATTTTACTAAATCTTGTCTGTTGCGACTTCATATTTCTCTTATACAACCATGTTTTTTAGCCGTTATCTTAACTTGTTTTTGTAATATTTTGTTTGTAAAATGTACACATTATTAGTTTATTAGTTTTGCCAAATTACAACAATTCTGAAAAAAATTTAATATTTATATTTTGTATGTAAGTAATCAAATGGAAAAGTCCAATGATGAAATCTATAAGTTTAACATTTTACTTAATTCACCTGTATTACCATAAGTAAAGAGAGTACAAATCAGCTTGTTACATGAAAACAAACTACTGTATACTGATTTATTTATTGATTTACAGAATTATCTTGCCAGAAACTTCTACAACCTCCGCTTCCTGGCACTTTTTGTGGCCTTTGCTATCAACTTCATTCTGCTATTCTACAAAGTAAGCTTTCAAATGAAGGTACCATAATCAATTCTTGGTAAGTTGTTTTTGTTGTGACTGCTTTGGAAAATCCCTTTTTAAACTTCCCCTTGTCTTCCAGGTGACAGGGGATTTCTCAGACGATGAGGACCCCTGGGATGGTCGAGGTAGAGTAGGGGAGGAGGAAGATGAGGGTGCACTTGAGTATTTCGTCCTACAGGAGAGCACGGGATACATGGCACCAACGCTACGCTGTCTGGCTATACTGCACACTATCATTTCTTTCCTGTGTGTGGTGGGATACTACTACCTGAAGGTACAGTAACACCATCCAACAGTAAATAAACACATTATTACAAACATATATTTTTTTTAAATATCTCAACACTGCTTTTTAGCTCATGGGTTTAAATGACAGTGAGAATATTATATGTTTTGATGCTCGCCTACATACACACAGTCATGCACTTCCTCTTGTTTTTTTTTGTTGAAGTAAGCAGGCTTTATACACAGCATTTTGACGTGTGCTGTATGCTATTCGTTTTACTGACTATTTTAATGACGCAGCCACATTTCCTCTGTGTCCAAGGTGCCCCTCGTGGTGTTCAAACGTGAGAAAGAGATAGCGAGGAAGTTGGAGTTCGCCGGCCTTTACATCACAGAGCAGCCTTCGGACGATGACATCAAAGGCCAATGGGACAGGATGGTTATCAATACGCCGTGAGTCAGCTACAGCGCCGTGATTACACTCTCAGTCATAATCTCTTATCGACAAAGGTCAAATGCTGATTTATTTTGTTTTTTGAAGTTTTTTCCTTTTTTTTCCCCCTTCTTTTTACCAGTTCCTTCCCAAACAACTACTGGGATAAATTTGTCAAACGCAAAGTAGGTGGCTTATGTCGTTTTTGTGTAATCTGTTTTTGCACACCACACAATAAACCCTTATCTGATGATATTTACCAAATGTCACCCTCTCCTCTCTTTTTTTCTCTGTTTTGCTGCGGTTTTGTAGGTGATCAAAAAGTATGGAGACCTGTACGGAGCGGAGAGGATAGCAGAGCTGCTGGGGATGGATAAAAGCGCCCTGGATTTTAACCCCACGGAGGAGACTGTGGCTAAGGAGGCCTCACTGGTGTCATGGTTAGAGCAGACGCGCCAAAAGCAAAGACAGAGGTCAAATAGGAAATATGAGCCCTTTATATAAAGTTTTTTTTTAATTCTCTCTCACCAGGTTGAGCTCAATCGATACAAAGTACCATGTCTGGAAACTTGGAGTGGTGTTTACAGACAATGTGAGTTTGAACACAGTTTGGGATGATACATTATGTTGTTGTCTTATGGACAATGGGACGAACGATTTGATGGATGGATGGATGGATGGATGGATGGATGGATTGATTGATAGATGACATATTGAAAGATGGATTCTGATCATCTTCTCATTTTTCTTTCCCTCACCAGTCATTCCTGTATCTGGTTTGGTATACCACCATGTCCATCCTGGGCCACTACAACAACTTCTTCTTTGCCGCTCACCTGCTGGACATCGCCATGGGCTTCAAAACCCTCCGCACCATCCTCTCCTCGGTCACGCACAACGGCAAACAGGTGAGAGCGGGGAGGATGCAGGCCCTTCTCTCGAGCAGCAGGGGTCACTACAGAGCCTGTGGTTAAACCGCTGTCTGTTTATTCACTGACGTGCAACCACAACCCACGTAACAATAGTGTCAAGCCTATTGTCCCCTTTGCCAATAACTGATTAAATAATGTATAAGCAGTACATTAGGTCTTACTTTACTTGATCATGAGATATTATCAGTGATTTACTGCTTAATCATTTGAACACATTATTTGATAATAGCAAATAATGGAAAAACTTCAAACAAGATTATCTAAGCAGCTGGAGTTTTCTTTTTTCCCCAACAAAATTAAAGTGTGGGGGAAAAGAGAGAGTAAATAAAAAGTGGCTTATCAGGTGATTTAGCAAACTGTAAGCTATTCAAGCATTCACCAGCAACTTGGGCATCTCATTAGATATGTGTGTTCTGTCACCTGACTAATGGCCTTTTAACTTTGATTTGGTCTACCAACTCCTGGGAAAACTCTCTGTTTCTCTACACTCTATGTATAAGGTTAGCAGGTATCACACTTTTCGCTTTTGTCACCTTCTTCTTTGCAACTTGTTGAGCAGAATGTGTCATCCAGTAAAATACTGTATGTGTATGTGTCAATTCAAATATTTGCATCTCTCCCTTGTGAGATAATTGGGAGAACCAAGGCAGAAGGTAGATACTTGAAGTGAAGGAGGCGGGGAATCATACATGGGAAATATAGATGCGTCCAGTATCCTCTGACATTTGAGTTGAAATGGCTTAATTGCCTCCGTTTGTCTCAACCCTCCAATTCTGACTGATTGCCATGTCCACTGACCACAGGCACAAATCATAATATAATGTCACCTCAATCTCCAAGGGCGGAGTGACACCCGAATGGCGAGGCCGCAAGGAATCGGCGACACCTCCACTCAGCTGCCGTTGGGGCAGATCAATCCCACTGTCAATCAAAATGCAGTTTGCATCTGCTACCACTGTTGTTGCTATTTAGGTTCACATGTAAGACAGTACATGGGGCGCGTGTGTGAATGGATATTTATGTCAGATGTTAAAACAGGCCCTAAAAGCCCATGTAAACCCTAATCCACTGAATCCTAATTATGTCATTTGGGGAGTTATTTTCATGATCGTAAGGGGAGTAAGAAAGAGCTACGCATATGTATCAATCCAAATGAAAGATTTTGTCATTGAGTTAGATAAATATTCAGTTTGGATGCTTATTACACAATAATTGTTTTGAACCAATCGCGGCAGTTCTCTGCCCAAACGTTCTATAAAAACAATGGCTGTTGCTGTTGATACGACCACACCCAAACAATCTTGTCAAGCAGTCTGGAGTAGAACAGCTGTTATTTTAACAAAGTTTAAAATGATTTAACATTGAACATTTATTTTCGATCAGATTTTTGTAATTTAATATCGTAATCGTATATTGATTTTTAATATTTTAGATCAGGTTTCCTGAGGCTTTTAAAATGTGTTTGCTTTAAAGAGAAAATGTGTCTGTGTAATTGGTACTTACACTGAACTCTGTCTCCCTTTCCACTTATTAGAATCAACAGGAAGTCTGAAATTAATTTTTTTTCCCGTGTGTGTTTCTCTGAAGCTGGTGTTGACAGTGGGCCTGCTGGCGGTGGTGGTCTATCTCTACACTGTGGTGGCCTTCAACTTCTTCAGGAAGTTCTACAACAAGAGCGGAGACGAGGACGAGCCCGATATGAAGTGTGACGACATGATGACCGTGAGCATCCTGTTCCACGTGTTTCTTTTTCATTACAAAACACACATCCTGGTGCCAACACTCAGACTAAGGGAACCATGCACTCTTCCTCCCTCCCTCTGTCTTTCCACAGTGTTACCTGTTCCACATGTACGTGGGGGTTAGAGCAGGAGGGGGCATTGGGGATGAGATCGAGGACCCAGCTGGCGACCCTTACGAGCTCTGGCGTATCCTTTTTGACATCACCTTCTTCTTTTTCGTCATCGTCATCCTCCTGGCCATCATCCAGGGTGAGCGCACTGCAAAAAACTCTCCAAGGGATAACTTTGATCAAACTTACTGTATGACTAACTGTACTCCAGCAAATTGCAACAAATGCAAAGACACTTACTATATATCTGACACTCTTTGCAATTGCCTTCACAGCTCCACACATCACACTCCATCTTATAAGGAAGTTAGGGGTTTAAGATTGTGGTTACGTTGATTAGACAGTCACAGTCTATATGATATGCTCACAGTAAGTCCCGTTGTGGTTGCAGGTTTGATCATCGATGCCTTTGGCGAGCTGAGAGACCAGCAGGAACAAGTCAAAGAGGACATGGAGGTGAGAGTGGAATTCATTCACACATAGAATTGCCAACATATGGTGTTCTGGTGGGAGGGCAGGGCAGGGGAAGCAGGGGTGGAGTGAGGATCAGGGTTGAGTCCACTCAAGAAAAGAACATTAAAGGGTTTAGTGACCTTTTTAACTGTGTGATGGTGAAAGCTACAAAAATCTTCCTTTTTTCCATTAACTACTATATCATATTACTAATATATAAGACCACAATGTGTGTGTGTGTGGGGGGGGAGGTGTGTGGGACAAGGAAGAAATTAATCATGGCATGCGCACATTTTCTTTTATTGCAATCATATTATACACAGTCTGGTGTTTTTTTACAGAAAATTCTAAATTAACTGTCTTTAAAAAAAGAAAACCCCCTTTCCATTCAGGGCATGTTGATTTTAGACATGCGGCATAATGTTGTTTCTTCGAGCTATCCATCGGAGCATGCTTGGCCAATTCAAGGGTATTTTCTCAGACTTTTGAAAGCTCCGAATACATTATACAACTGTTCACTGGCTGAGTAGGACTAACCGTGACGAGTAAAGTGGCACTTTTTAAAAGAATGCAAATTGTCTTCCGGATGTCTTTGTTTCATAAAACAATCGCCAAGAAAAACAGAAGAGTGCTTGTGATTCAATTATCTTTTCATTGTCTGCCCTCAGACCAAATGTTTCATTTGTGGGATCGGTAATGACTACTTTGACACAACGCCTCATGGCTTCGAGACTCACACCTTACAAGAGCACAATCTAGCCAACTACCTGTAAGTATCAAGCATTTTATGTAACCTTTTTATTATTAAGGTGTTTTAAGGTTGAGTCTGCAATTCTTGAGAATTCTTGTCAATAACATTTTCTTGTCAAAATCAGTGAATATCTCCTCGCAGTCTGCTACCTGTCCAGACTGTGTGCACTGAAAGAAAATCTGGTGTTAATAAACAGGCTAGGCTCTGTAAACTGGTGTGTAAACAAAGGGGGCCCTAAGCAACATGCTTGTTCACAGAGTCTATAGACTGTGTATTGACACCACTTTTTCTTCAGCCCACACACTCTTCAGAATCACTGACTACACCTTTTAATGTTTATTGAAATCTGTCACCAACATGTTTTGCCTCGTTTATACAATTTAACCACTTGACTGATGTCTGATGGTTATCTCAGCATTTGAACAGAAGTCACTAATATCCCCAGTTAACCAGAACACTGGATCCCTTCAGGTATTCTCTCCATCTGTTTCCCTCTGCCCTCCTACTTGCCCAGTGCCGCTGCATAATGCCACATGACAATAGAGAGTCTCAGTCCATTTGTGCTCACAGTCGTCAGCTGGCCGGAGGATATGAGAGCGACCTCATTATGCAGCTTCATTACTATTTAATGCCATGAACTTTGTTGGAAAATAGGTTTGCGATAGTGTGCTCTCATACAGTATTCATCATGATTTTGCATGCGGCGATGCCCGTAGAGATACCGCGGTCCGTACTAGAACCGTGATCAGATGCTTTTTGTGGCAGAATGTTAAAGTTTGTCATGACATTTTTGTTTTGTCTCATTGGCCTTTTTTTCGAAAGGTTTTTCCTGATGTACCTTATCAACAAGGACGAGACAGAGCACACTGGCCAGGTACGGCATAACATTAAGCTAATAACCTTTCTCAGAGGAATCTTCAACCAATCGAAAAAAACAATGATTATCCTGTCACTGTCAGAGATACCGTGTCATTGTGCAAGGGCTGAGTCATTCAAGGGAGCTATCTTAATGCAAATTTTTTCTGACCAACGTTGCTGATTATTTTCTTTTACATTTTTATAGAAGCACTGACTAATTTAGCTGAAATGTATTAGGGTATTACATTAGTGGTAAACTTGAAATGACTCATTATAATTCAAATATATTCATAATGTGCAAAAGAGTCATTATATGGATTGATGCTTAATTCTGTATTGTCACATTTGACCAAGATCTGATATAAACCTGACAAATTGTGTTAAAACAGTATAAATGATTTAGATTATAATTAAGATTGCAGCTCTTGGGATATATTTTGAATATAAATATCCAACTGATTGTTCAGCCCATCTCTAAGCATATGTTTCGTTGGCGTTCATATCGCTTTATGTCCAAAAGGCGAATTACTTCTAAGTTTGACTAACACTTTGATTTCTGTTTGTCCGTCTCTAGGAGTCGTATGTGTGGAAGATGTACCAGGAGCGCCTCTGGGATTTCTTCCCAGCCGGAGATTGCTTCCGTAAACAGTACGAAGATCAGCTTGGATAGAACACAGACACCATCTTTTTTTACCTCTATTCATATTAAGTGGGCCGCTGGAACTTGTAGTCCTATACACAGGACTATTGGACTACAGCAACACACAGTCATCCCGCCAATGCTTCGGGACTGAGGAGAGACAGAACTATCTTTTTTATCCAAAAGAGCGAAGTGTCTCCTATCCATGTGGGGCACAGTGGCGGTCTTTGAAGAAATGACTTGTGACATGCTCAGACATTTTGTTCATTGAGTTTTGGGACCCGTTTTTGACAGCGTGTTGCCTTTTACTCCACATAACCCCAAATCATTGCACAATTTTTATTTATTTTTTGGTCTTTTGGAGAAACACTGGGTTGTGTGGGGTTATGGGACAATGTGTCAGTCATATTATGCACAAGAACCCAACTTCAATATTTTGATAATGTTGAACTTGAGACTTAATGCCAAAAGGAAAGTGGAATAGTAGATTTTACGTAGTGTGGAAAAATGTGATATGAGAAAAGTTAGTTTTTTTCAGATGTTGTAATCTTGCATATTGAGATGAAGTTTAAGAGTGAAGTGGCAAAAAAAGGTTTATTATATTGGATTAAAAAAATGCCTAATTTTTTTCATGAAGTGCCTTACTGTACTGTATCTACATTACAATGAAGCTATGCAAAACTTCTGTTATTTCTTTATTGTATGTATAAACAGTAATTTTCCTGGAGCAGTAAAAAAAAAGTAGCTGTTCAGATATGAGTTTGTGACTGGACACTTTTTTTTTCATTTGAACATTTAATAACAGCATTGGTTTGATTTTGAATTTTTAAGTTATTTTGAATATTTTGCTGAATGCAGCATAAACTGCTAACTTTCAAGGTACAAAGTGTAAAGATGTCCGAATTTACCGAACACCTTCAAACAGAACAAAAATGTAATTGCTATTGTATGGCCATTTGTATGTAGTAGCTTTGCTGATCTGTGCATTTCTTTTGATGGGAAAAAATAAAGAAATAAATGCAAGAAATAGTAATGATTATTATAAATATTTGTATTTAAAGCGGCAACGAGTAACTTTTAAATATCTTTTAAACAGCCTCATGTTTCCTCTCATAATCATAAATTACCTTTAACAGCAAACAAGTCCATCAGTGCAAAGAAAGACGTTTTTATATAGTTTTTATTACTGCATTTGATCTGGTCGTACACCCAGTCCGATTTTCGGTTCACGCGTGCATGCTCTATGGTCACATATCCGCATTGGTCGCAGATTTCAGTGTGGCGCAGGAACGCGATTTGAGAAGCCTATGGCTCCAGGTGAGGGAAGGAGATAGGGAGACCAGATCCCAATTCACCAGATGTGGGACAAAGACTACGTTTGTGCGGGACAAAGTGCCGTTTTCTTTAGCAAAATAAACTCGTGTCACCACCAGTAATGCCAGAGACACGGCTTTCTATATTAAAAAACACTATCTTTAGATCAGCGCGCAGCAGTTAAGTTAGCTACTGTTAAACAAATAGAGTTAAGGCTGCGGCTTCACATTAAAAGCATTTCACTGGCTTCACATAAGCATTTCACTTGACAAACGTGAGTTGGCTTTTATTTTGAAGTAACAGAAAGGAAATGCCGAAGCAGGCAGCACCTTCACAGAGCCACTGAGCCCAGCAGCCCCCCGACAGTGCGATACACACACACAGAGACAAACGGAGAGACGCACACTCACAGACTGCTGTCTCCACACAGCTATCGGATATATAGGCTACCAGATTATAAAACACGCATTTAAAAAGGGGGGCTCACTTTCAATAACAATGCGGGACAACGTCTCAATTTGCGGGACGTGTGAAAAGTAATGGAAATGCGATCTGGTCACCCTAGAAGGGGAGCGGGAGCCTTGTTTGAGACAGTTATTTGTCGTCATAATTGATAACGGGGCTGAACCATCAAAGCAAAAAAAGAAAATGCAATGAAGAAAAGCAAAAAAGGGAGAGTGATAGGCGGGTGGGAGGGCGTTGCCAAGCAACGTATAGGCCTACACAATTTCACGGAGTGAACCTAGACTGCAGTGTTTACTCCTAAATGAATGAGCGGTAGCCTACTAAAGACTCGTTCAGCTCCGTGAGAGGTGACAATGCATCAACTCATTGCAATCAGGAGTGTTTAGCACTTACTGGCATTAGTAGATGCTGTGTCACCACCACTCTCACCGAGCCGAAATGAGTCCACACACGGACACGCACCATATTGCTTCCTGATTATTTGAATCTTGCAGCCCTGCACGAGCAAGCAAACAGCTTCACGACAGCTGGCGTCGTAATAATACTACCGCTTTTGTTCAAAGGTGTCGCCAACGTGCCGACTTACTCGTAGTGCCTTTAATACGTGGAATAATAAATACACCCCACACAAATACATCTCAGCTTTTAAAACCTTAACCTGTTCACATCGGCACACAATCCTTTCAGGCCAAAATTCAGCAAGATGCAGCATCTGTCTCTGCAGCTAATCCAGATCTTTACAAGAAAAGATACCCACTGTGTGCAGGAGCCCTACGTTCATTTACTTGCCCCAAACCACAAAGCTATAAGACAACTGTGACCATCCAGGAGCCTTTAATTACAGGGGGGTACACACTGGCTGAGTAGATGTGCACTTCTGGTTGGTCAGAGACGTAGGACGGGGCCTCAGCAGGCTGCATCATGGGAGTTTTAGCCCCAATACCCATGGTGCCACCTGTCAGCTCACATCATGTCACCACACCTCAGGCACCACACAGTGCTGCAGCCTGCTGCTGAGAGCAGCTCTGCCTCCTCAATTCTTCCACTCCCGCCTTTAACAGCTCTGGCACGACCATAACTGGATTTTATGGTTCTGGCGCACTTTTATTTAGGAAAATACATTTTTCAAATTAGAAAAGCAACTTCAGTCCTCCAAACCATAAACTGTAGTTGCAAGAATAAAAAGCAACAGTCTCCAATAATGGTTTACAAATGCTGTAAATGTCATGGTACATGTTTAGTAAATATGGTTTTGAGTGCACTGTGGCAATATCAGTTGAAACTCAATTTAAAGTTCCCCATTCTATTCTATCCTCTAACAAGCAAGAAGATAATATTTAACATAATGTGGCAATTATGTAGACGAGAGAAACCACTGATATGATCATTCCTTATAATTTGACATAATGAAAGCTATGGGGAGCTGTTCTCAACATGAATAGCAACAATTAAGCCATCAAATAGACATATTATACCTATTCAATTTTAGTTTCCCATCGTTGGCAGCAAAATTAGGTTAGGCCTCTCATTTTCCTCTCGCATGGCCCGAGGAAATTTATGCAAACACTTACTCGTGTTTCAGCAAATATTAGAAATATTGGACATTTCCACACTTTTGAAGTATCATTTTAGATTAAATTCCGTTTCCGACGAACCAAACAAGCTTCAAATATGTTATTACAAAATAAATGTAATGTAGAGAGAAGTTTGGTCCTCCAAAGAGGCATAATTTCTAAGTTGTCAAACGTTTCCTTTCTGCACTTTCATCACCAATTTCAGTTTTATGTATTCATCCAATACAAACATGGACAAGGTAAAAACCAAAAGACCAAACTCCCCCGAGAAGAACTGAAGTGCCAACACCGTTACACTATTATGTTACCTGGCTGTTTGTAAAGAACAAATGGGACATGGTAAGAGAGGGGTTCATTTAGCGGGCAGCTCGTTGCTGACAGCCCTTCACACATTTTAGACTCCAGAGACTTGATCTCCTACATACAACCATGATGAAACAGGATTCATTGCCAGAGGCTTAATGTGTACTGACACAACGCAGGGGACACGTTAGACTAGGCTATATATTCACGACCGACTTCTTCAAGTGGAAAACCTTTTATCTATAGCTACTGAAAAAAAACTTCCCAAAAAATTATTTTTTTGATTTTGTTTTATGTTTTTATCTCACAACACATGCCATAGGATTAGCAATGGCATATGCTGCAATG
Source organism: Ammodytes marinus (assembly GCF_949987685.1). Lineage (NCBI taxonomy): Eukaryota > Metazoa > Chordata > Actinopteri > Uranoscopiformes > Ammodytidae > Ammodytes > Ammodytes marinus. Next base: position 16,345,724 of record NC_137219.1, on the reverse strand, counting down.
CATGACCCCTATTCTCCTTCTATCTCTGTGATTCCCTCATATAACATATTGCTGATGTAATGCAGCCCATAGTTGAATCTGGCCTGGCTGTCCACAGCCCTGTGGAGTGACGGAAGAGAGACAATGGACTGAAGCGCAGCTTCGGTCCCAATTTGCGCCGTCACCTGCAGCTGGCGACGTGCAGAGAAACCGTCCTGAAAGGTGACAATTGACAGCGTATATGGTCGGTTGGTTGATGAATCCTGTCAGTTTGAGCCTTTCCTGCAGCATCACACAACAAACAACACCTTGATGGCTACACCTGGCACACTGAGGGAAGAGGAAGAAGAGGGGCAACATGGGTTATTTCCCATTTATTTAACAAACTTATTAGGTCTGATCTATGCCACTAATTGATAACGGAATACCGCTTTTTTTTCTACAGATTTGTAGAACAGCATGCATCGTTCAGAATGGAAGACTGGCCCCTGTTTCATTGATACAGGCCAAATATTTGTTTGTTATTTGCACAAAATGAGACCTGGTACGATAGTTTTCGTGATGATTTTTTTTATAACTCCAGCAAGTGTCAATTTAGACTTTAAAAAGAAGCAAGTTAAGAAACAGTTTGCGCAACAATCCTGACTCAAGAGTAACTTACTTATGTGGCTTTTCCCAGAGCTTTCAACCACACTCTGTATCACAAATAAGCGAGTTTTCTTCCCAGTGCACAAGGAGACATCTTCAAATTGCTCTTTTTGTCCGACCAACACTAGAACCAAGACATGTAAAGTCTAAAACGGGTGAGAGCAGCAGAAGGGTAGAATTTTTATGAACAATGATTATGATTATTTCACAAATCATATCAGCTCTGCCACTTGTCAGATAACAAACAAGCAACCAAGACTGGATTATATGCAATCACACGTGAATTTAGAGAATGATGAGTGTTTAGGAGTATGAATTGCGTTATTTAATCTCCAGACACATTATCAGACAAGCACAGATGAACAATGTCATTTTTAAGTGTGAAACAATTAAGTACTGGAGATTACATTTTTTTAACAACTAATGCAGACGTGCTCTTATAAAACTCCTAGTATTTGAAGTGTACAGCCTCCTCGAACTAGTAATAAATGTGTGTTTGAAATTATATGAATACAGTAAGCACCCTCCATGCGAACATTAAACCCACTGTCCTCAGTTCACACACTGCAGTACTGGCATCCACTCCTCTGACAGATGCGTTCTTCCCTTAAGCTCACTCTACATCGATAGAGTTTATGTGCAGTTTTAAGTGCGAGTGACGCAGAGAGAAAGAGCAAGACGGTTGGAGCAAAGCTGGAAAAGGCTAAAGGTCCGTGTGTGAGTTCAAATCTCCACATTTGTCACCAGCAGGGTTCGAAAGAGACAAAGAGAATTAACGCTTCAAAGTTTGTTCTTCAGGACTTTCAATCTCGAAACCTGTAAAAATGTCTGTGAACCTGTAAGAACCTATAATTGAACTGGATGGCAGCCTCAAGGAAGCTTGGAGAAGAAGTCAGTGGGGAATAAGGTAAATCATTACATCTGGTATCTTATTATTATTATTGGCACTTGAGGTCTGAGCCTTTATTATGTGAGGACCACAGTTCCCTTTGTGGCCCCGTTCGGCATCAACCATAATGCTTTGTTCTCCAACATCTAAGACTTTCCTCTGAATGAGGAAGGATTGGATTGATGGATGGTCGCTTGCATTTACAAAAATCCGAGGTGGCAAAACACAGTTAAGTTTCTTCTGATGTTTTTCTAGGACATGCAAGTTCGGTATTAGAAAATGTGGGTGGAAAACCCATCACTTGCTTCTCAAGAGAGAAAATTGCTTAAATCTGTCAACTTCTATTGAATTCATCTTGGTAAGATATATTCAGACAGAACAATGTTCTTAATGAAAAGGAAACCGCCAACCTTCTTGTTGTACTGATAGATTAAACAATCCACTCCAAAAATGACCTGAACATCATCTCAGGTGTAATGATCTGTCTTGCCCTTGGCCATCCGCAGAGAACTAGGTCTTAGGCTCTTGTCCAATGGGATCTGTTACATGTCCAAGGTCAGACGGAGGCACTTTAGCCAGAGGCTGTTCCGTAACAGAATGCTGCAGGGCCAGCATGAGGGACAGTGATGCGAGGTGAGCGGTGCTGAGCGAGGCTTTAAGTGAGCTGAACAGGCTGCTTCATACTCCACGGGTGTTCTATTGCGCTGATACGGCAGGGGACAAGTCAAGTACAGATCCAGTTCTGACACCCGGCCAAACATACGTGGAGAGGACGAATCAGAATCACAAACAAGAGGAGTGTGTGACTGTGTGACTCTAAAAGCTTGATTAGTCTATGTGGTTTTGATTATAGACTTTGTTCATCAATTTGAATATCTATATTGTAGCCTGTGCATTGAAAGGTTGCCATCTTGGGAAATAAGCTTATTTGCTTCTTTTGGATTGAATTGGAGTGCAGAGTATAGGTATAGGAGAACCGACATAAATCTCATGTCAGTAGTTATCAGTAGCTTTTAAGCCGATAGAAACATGGCAGACTTACCTTTTGCCAAATGGATGGCTTAAATCAAGGTAAACGTGTTGGAGTGTATAGTGCTGCAAGCTTCCTGATTATAGTTTTCCAAAGCAACCTCTATTTCGAAGATAATTGCAGTTTCATCACACCATGCAATTCACCATTAGCAAGAGCCAATGAAAAATTGCAAAGAAAATTTGCCATAGCGCTTGGCATACACAGAAAAAGATGACTGATGATGACAATGAGCACAGTGATTGTATTATTTAATTTGGCTTGCTCCATCTATGAATAAAACATGTTATTATCAAAGCAGAGTATGAATGGGGTTGACACTGATGCTGACTAATGCAAGTCAGGGAAGGACAGAGAGGTGGCCCCCCTTTTCAAACGTTCCCATTCTTCTGAGCTGATTCCCCAATTCTGGATGTTAGCCAGCATTTGGAGACTCAGAGCAAGTAAGTGTCTCAAGTAGACAAAATGTAAAATCCCAATGGACCTTCTGTCATAGGCTGACGGCCTCAGCAGTGGATAGAAATGCCTTGTGGCCTCTGGTTGCTCTTTCTTATGATGGTGGTGCGGGTCATAAAGAGAGCGGTGAAAGTTTGGTGGTTGTCAACTTAGCACATAACTATAACACATACAGAAGTATCGTGGTGCTTTGGGGGTGCACTTAGGCACAAGTGTTTGCAAAGTTGTCATATTGCTAACCCATTTCTGCCAATCAAAGCTACAACCTCTATAAGCTGCATGATGAGATTGTGCTAGGTAGTGGTGGTGGTGAAAGCACCTTTAGTTTCAAACAGAGCGACATACAGTATGTGGAAAGGATTTTGTCAGGGAGTTGTAGTCGCTTGGCCACCGGAGGCACGAGGATCTCTGAAGAGTTGGAAGCCTGAGCCTACAGCAACAAGCTAATGGCAAGTAACTTTCTATGTATTTTGGGCGACCTGAGGTTAATAAAGAGACGCGCAATTATATAATTTTGCTCTGGACAGCAGTGAAAATGGAAAACAGACACAATAATGTCATTGGATCCTGTGTGGAAGCCTCAAGTGCGTTCCACAGGTAATTTCAACATGACACACAGCTTACAAAGGCAATTTATTGTTGTTTTCCCCTCTTCTTTATTAAATTTCGTGCCCCTGGACCTGGCTGCTAGCTTAGACAGCTTTAGGTTATTGTGCACATAAAAACAATGCTGGCAGTTGTCACCAGAGTAGAAAGGCGGTATTATTGTTATCTGAAATGGGTTTTTATGTTGAAGCAGTTATCTTGCACTGAGATGAATTTTACAATAAGTTATTGATCAAAGATACAACAATCGTATCTGTATTATCCTCCCGGTGAATCTTTTTTATTTTTGACTGCAGATAAAACAGTTGGGATTGTAGCTGCAATCATTGTTGGAGATGGGACTTGCGATGGCCAGCCATTACCTCTCTGCAGTTGATGAATGACCTGCGGTGATTGAGCATGTAATAACCGCCATTATGGGTGTGCTGCCGCTGCTTCTGATTTTGGACTCCCCTCTCCTCGACTGGCGCATGCAGGGAGACAAGGGTTGGCATGAGTGTATTTCCAGCAGAAAACAAACAGTAGGCCATTTTTGACCTCCTTTACTCATCTAAGGTTATCCTTTTTTTTTTTTTTTTTTTGCCTCACTTGTCCAGCAGTACACACTCAATGTCACACTGAATTTCCCAGTCTCAAGTTAAATCGGCACAGGCCAGCAAGTCCACAAATAGAGAGGCTAGAGGTGATTTTTTTATTATTTTAAATTGACTAATATTATAAAACCAAGGCATTTAAAGACCTACTTCACCGGTGGAAATATGAAGGTGTATTGAACTCTGAGATCCTATGTAGTATAAATGTGCAAAAATGGTAGACATCGGTTCATCCTAGCCTGAGAAAAGGCAGAAAGAGTGTTTTATGGTCTCACTGTCTAACCCCACATGTTCCCATGTGTGACATCACACATGGTAAAATGTAGGGTTAGGATTAATAGGACAGCTAGGCCAAGGCTGAAGACTGAGGGAGGAAAAGCCTCATTCATTATATTATAATAGCGATTTTATAATGATAGAACGCCAGTTCCTTATGGGTGAAGTATTCCTTTAACTTATTAGAAAATAAACTAAAATATCCACACTTAAGGTTAATGCATGCAAATAAAATAACAATTCACTGATAAATACTTTTAAGTTAGTAGTTTTTTTTAAATGTTGTTGGAAACCAAATGGAAACAGAAAACTAAAAACAAGGCATTTACTGAGGGCACTCAAGAAGGCAGCCAGGCAGACAGGAACAGCAGACCGACCAGGGAACGAGCAGGGATGCCACAGCAGCAGCAGAAGTGGAAGATTAGAGATTCCCTGAGGTATTTATTTTCTGTCTTAAAGAGCAAATACATTTAAATTGCCGCATTGCGCTCTGGAATGGGCAGCTGAAAATGAACCTGCAGGTTGCAGATGGAAAAAAACACATAGCCGATTACCTTTTTATATTCCTAACAGAATATTGCAATGTAGTATTTCATATGTATTGTGTTGTAAAATAAAAACTCAAACCACTAAGCATATTATAATAAAATAGTGCAAAGTCATATAGGAAATGCACCTTAAGCTGATTTGATTTAAGCATGCTAACGTGCACAGTTTGTGAATGGCGTGTGTAAATGGAGTTGTGGAAGGTTTGCTTTCAACTTGTTCCAAAGAAGCGTTACAAAGCTTAATGCGCCTGGAATACCATGCAACACATTGCAAGACCTTCAAAAGCACAAGCTGTGCAAATTATCCAAAGATGCTACCTTGACTTTACTCTCTTATCACTCAACTCCTGAGCGCAGTACACTTTCGGCCAATTAGCACACAGCACCGCAGGGAAGTGAATCTCATCAATAAACCATTGCATATTATTTAGGAGGGAAATTAAAGATTCAAGCACAAGACTCCTAGAAAGACAAGTATGGCTTTTCAAAAACCATCAAAATCAAATCAAATCAAATCAGTTTTATTTGTATAGCCCAATATCACACATAGACATTTGCCTCAGTGCGCTTTACAAAGGGCACTTTATGAATTAGCCCTGGTTCTTCCTCAGACATTTGAAGAGATGTCACTTTTTAATATTTACTCAATGGCTGTGCTGTCATGCCATACTTCTGACAGGCAATGCACCAGGAGTTCTCAGCAGTGGTGGAGGACTGGACATCTGTGTTTATTTTCCATTAAGAGTGGCTCTCTCATCTCTCTTCATCAAGAATACACTTTACTTTGCATGTATCAATTATTTATTCAAGTAGATTGAATAGGGCTGATCTCGCTGATACATTACAGACACTTCTCTCATTCTGATTCATATTTGACACAAAGTGGTAAATCTGCATTAGTATGAGGAGACTTACTTCAAGCAAAACACAGCATGTTCTAGACTCTACCCAGAGGAGATATTCAGCAGGGTGATCTCAACGCCAAATTCAAGGGATATGGTGTGTATGTGGGAGCAAGTCATTTGCTGGTATGCTTAATTGTCTGCGTGGTTGATGCAGGACCACATGATGGGCACTGGCTGTATGCCCAAAATAAACACCTTATCCTAGAGATGGGGGTGTTGCTGGGTAAACTGCCCGCAGGCATCAGGACCCCTGACAGACATCTCACCCAATTAGCATTCGGCACCTTGCCTACCGCTTTGGGCAAAAAACACTGTTTTAATGTAGCACAATTTATATCAAGAACAAGCAGGGTGACTCTTGTTTTTGCTAAGTATAGAATGAAACTCAGAAAGGCCAGGTGTGCCCCTAAACACATGCAGACACACAGTTTGAGTCATTAACAGCCTGTCGATTTTGAATGTGCACAGAGAAAACTGTGAACTCGTCACAATTCGGAATGGATTAAATCAAAGTTTGCAAAAGTCTGCATACTTCTGAATGGGTTTTGGTGCATGAGGGTCAAGGAGCTTTTCACAGTCCTCCAACACAGTGTGAAGGACGGGTCTGATTGGGTGTTCCTGGCGCCAATTCCACTTTTCACAGCTTCTGATCTTGGGAGTCTGTGAAAAGATGCTCCTGTCATTGCTCCACTTTTTTTTCACGCTTTTGTCCGCCACCCTAACCCCGGATTAGCAGTTGACGATGAGTGAGTGCGTTTGTTTTATTTAATGTGTGGTGCCCAAGCAGTACAAAACCCATTAGTGTACAAGTATTTTGTGATACACACACACACACACACACACACACACACACACACACACACACACACACACACACACACACACACACACACACACTCTCTCTCTCTCTCTCTCTCTCTCTCTCTTGGTTGTCCATCCATTTTGATGATGACATCCACTTTTAAACTTTTTTCTAATATTTAAAATAACTTAATAACTTACTTGTTCCCTATCCTATCACATGTCTATCAAAGCCTAAAACCGCCACCTTCAACAGACCCAGGCTCCGTACCTGCCAGCTCCGGGTAGTGACAATACCGATGCTACCTAACCCCATGGTCCCACATCTGTCGGTGAGATTTTATGTGGCTATATAACCCAATCCTATACCTACATGATCTCTGACAAGTTAAGTAGGATATGTAAATGTTTTAGTATACAGAGTAGGCACCACATGAGCTTTCCTCCTTCCTCTGGTTCTTGAAGCGCGTCTTCTGCCCCCCAGCCGAGTGTTGGCCATGATTTAACTGACTGTACAACACTACAACACTCGCAAAGATTTCAGATTGAGGCACATGATCACGCCAAGCAAATTATTCACATCCGTACTGGGATGAGGAAAGGACCAGGACCAGGAATGGGTATCAGTTCGTAAGCTAATATTTGCTTAACAGAATCTCGACAGCCCTGTGAATATTGTTCACAAATATCCTCCACCTTGCCCTGACTTGACTTTCCCAAGTCCCTTTATTTCTTAAAGGTGCTACGAGGAGGAACTTATAAATATTTCTGAAGCCGTATAATGTTTCCTCTGATAATCATACATTACATGTAACAGCAAACGAGAACATCAGTGCAAAGAATGCAATTTTTATATGTTTTTTCTGAATGCCTTTGTCATGGGTACGCTCACCCAGGAACAACAGCTTGCATTGTAAAAACACCAACGCTTTTGTCCGAAGGGGGTGCAATAATTAACACAAACTGAAAGTTCCACGGAGCACCTTTAAGTTAATATTGACTTATTATTCTATTAAATAAAGATATAGTCAGAGTGTTCAGAATAAACAGGTAGAACGAACAAAACAAAACATTAAAAACGCATTTGCCTTTAATTATAAGCTCTTTGTTAACACTAATGGCAAGGTTAATTAAGGTGGCCGTGCAAGGAGCTTGGGAAGTAGGATCTGGTTCAAAGAACAAACTGATATTTACACATCACTGTTCACACACATTTAAAAAGGTCATTTAAAGCAGGTGGAGGAAAAGCTGCAGATCAGGTAATGAAATACCCTTAATCTGAATTTCACAGAAGCATATTAATTTGATTGCACTGATGATATTTCCATTGCCTGCTGGGCTGTGCTGTTTTTATAGCTGTCCCCGGGTGAAATTAAAGTTCGGCCACAGTCTTGGCATGACTGAGTGGGAAAACCTTTATTTCCAGCTAACTGTGCCGGCAAATTGCTGCCAAACAAAATGAGAGGGCAGTCACAACAGAGGCTGTGCTGAAAGTTCAGACGGAATACTTCCACTCAATCGATAGGGACCACAACTAAGAGTCACGCCTCACATTTCAAACCTTCACTAATAGGACTGACAACGGCATCGCCTCTGAAGCTAAAGTATTGGCCAAACTTCTGTGCATGTACAATTCTGTGTCCCTCGGGAGCCATTAGAAAGGGCGACTATGTTGGCCTCCAGTCCCAGTGAGGGGCTAAGCTGCTGGTAATTTGTGTCTTCAGAACAGCAAGTTGAGGCGGTCCCACCATGTGGCTGTGTCAGGGCCTCGCAGAAGCTCTGATAATGAGGCAGGTTTGCCTCATTAAAAGCCACGAGGCTTGCACACAAAAGAAACCTGACATCAAAAGCCTCCAAGCTGCCTTTAGTTTGCCTCTGCACACATGCTCTGGACCAAGGTACTAATGCCACAATATTAAAGTCACACACAAAGCCTCACCGCTGCTGCTCTGCTCTCTGTTGCCTGACAACCAAAGGCAGCGGTTTGTTTCTTAGTTGAACAAATAAATCAATATTCTATATTTAAAATGTTGGTATATGGAAGAGGCTAAACATCAAATAAAACTCTCAGGGAATGGATTCCCTATGATGAATGTCAAAGACACTGGGACAAACTTGCCAGAATGCTTTCTTAACTGGGTGTCATCACTGTGTGGATTTATGGACGGTATCGTTTGTTATGATGAACTATAATGCCTTCAGTGATCACATGATTTTTCATCGCCATCATTAGTTTAACATTTATGTCTACAAGTTGGTATCACTTGAATTTTTAGGCTTATGTCATTTCTGAGTGTTTTCTAAGTCTATATATATAAAATTGTGAAAGGTGTACACAGACAAGAATACGATTAAAAAATAAAAATAGTTTCCAATTGTAAATTAACAATGCATTGATACTTGGTTGGATAAGACCTTTTCAATAATAACTATTTTACTTGTACTGCCAAATTAGTTCCCTTTAAAATGCACTAATTTTATTTTGTTTTGAACCAAATATCTGCTAAACAAATGGCATTGGCCACAGCTGTATTTTGTATTATATTAAATAGGAAAATGTTAGTATGCGCTCAGGGGGCATCGCAAACACTATACGTACCTGCACTTCATGTTGCAATTGTCATTAAGCTAAAATAAAAAGATTCTAAATATCACAAAAATGTTTGAATGCTTGGTATTGTAACACATTTTGACAAAGGAGCAATGGCTATAAACTTAGTGAATAAATCCAAAACAGTTTTCTTTTCATTTTACCAGCGGCTCTTCCTTCCTGTGGTGTTTCCACTTCTCTAATCCCAATGCAACATTTTTTTTGGAGATGAATATGTAGGACTATAAATCACATTTTCGGTAAACACATCAATCATATCATTAAAAAAAACTGTATTTCCGACAAGTGTAAATGCAAGAAATCTCATTACATTAATGTGAGAACACGAGACAGCATCTGCAGGGGAAGCATTGATAACTGTCAAACTTCACTAACATGATGCCAGGACTCCAGGATCTTTCAGCTTTTTTCATAAATCAAGGTTCTGCCCTTGACTGGTTCAGGAGATGCAACGTCACCACCAGCCATTTGGAAGCATCAAATGTATGTGGGCGATTGGGAGTGACATCTGTCCCACACACTGAAATTGAATCATCATCATTGCTTATTACGTAGGTGAAATGCTTAGAATTCCACACCGTTCCATTAAAACTTGAATCAAAGATGACTAAGCTATTAAAGAAGGAGTCTTCTTGTCCTTCCCTCTGCGGGCATTTTGCCATTGAGCTGAATGGAGTCACAGGGGGATTGATGCTGTGCGAGTGTGACAGGAGGCAGATGAGATGAGCTCTGACGGCTCAACTGGTGGACAGCAAAATGTCAGGAGCCAGACGGCATATGCACAGACTAGAGTGGGAGGGAGAGGAGTATGGGCTGTGTATTGTTGGTTAGGGAGTGTCTTTGTCTCTGTCATCTGTCCATGGCTTTGAAGAGATATGTACACATTTAACTATGTGAATAGCATTTTAGAACATCAAACAGGTTATTCATGGCTTCAGAGATCAGGAATTGTGTGTATGGTTTCTCTGTAATTCTGCACCACACTGTACACAATGTGGGTGTTTTAAGTGTGTAAGCATCAACATAATGGTTCCCCAGGTATCAGCGTGTGAACTGAGGTAAGCCCTAGAGGCTCTGTCACCGCCTGAAAGAAATGTTAAAGCTTGTGGATCTCAGGCCATAAGGATGGCGACGGGGTAAGGCTGTAGATAAGCAGATGCTCGTTGCTCAGGCATGAAATGATTTCCGAGGAATTGTGGACAGAGATACAGAGAGGAAGAGGAGAGAAAGATGGAGAACCAAAGTGACAGAACGACAAAGAGAGGAGGCGGGAAACATGAATGATTCACCACGCAGGACACAAAACATTCTCTCTTTATTCCCGTGGGGATGAGTCACAGTGGATTAACGTACAGTTCAGTTTTTGATGTCGTATGATGTGTTGCCTTGAAGCATGTCAAATCCATCCTGTAAAAGCAATTTTCGGAGAGATGTCGCTAAAATTGAGACGTTATCTAGACCTTGTATCTTCACGTCTTTGCAACATTTCTGGTCTGGTGATCAGGAGGCTACGAGTAGAAATTGTGACGGGAGCCCTCGGTGTAGCAGTAAGCTATATTGAACCTCGTATGGCTTGTGATTTGGATATCCCGCGGTCGATATTCACCTCTAGGACAGGGTTTGGCATGGTCTTGTGCTCTAAGGCCATTTCTTGTTTGACAAAAACACTACAACTGTTCATCTCAGAAGATTAAGGAAATCATTTACAGCACAAAATTTATTGCAAAACGGCCCAAAGTCAAACCTCTCTTTCTCTTATTTAATTATTATTATTTGTTGACATTTTAAACCTAAAAACATTCAAATTAGAGAACAAAATGAGAAGAACATTCTGCATGGTTTCAAGAAAAGAATCAAGGTCTGCAATAGTACAGTGTTTTTTGTATCTCTCTTCTGCCCTTACCGTTGTGTCGCGGCCAAAGTCTTACTGTTAAATAATGATGTTCAGCTGTGGGGGAAAAGGCATTGCCTGGAGGCAGAGTCGTTAGCGTGAGCAGTCCTAACTTCCTGTCACTGACTGCAGTTAGCAGTCCCTTCACGTCACCACATTAATGCAAGCAGCGAGTTATAGCATCATCTCAGATAAGTCAGTGTGATAAAACATGATCAAAACCATCAAAACAGACATTGGGAAGGATTTTTAACTGCTCCGCCATTGTAGGCGCATAAACATTCACCGATCTGTCGCTCTGCGCGTGCACCGGCAGTGAGACAGGTGCCGGTTTGTAGCGTTCTCTCTTCTGATTGGATATCAGTAAAGGGTTCATAGAAAAGTTTATTTTGCTGATTACACATAAATAAATCGCTTACTTCACCTTTAAGTGAGTTGACACTTGGCTGATTAAAAACTTCAAGCTCAAACAAGGTAAAATATATATTTTTTTTCTTTTTGTAAGCTTACAAAAAACACCACTCCCACAGTGCCCAGCTGGGTGTCCAGAAGTAACTAGCTATACATTTCCATACACTTTCAGTGGCTCAGCAACTTACTAACCAGAATATTTCCTACACATTTTCTACATATACCTTTCCAATTTTAAAAACAACATTAGCTTAGTCTTGGTTTCAATTGCAGTTGGTATTCAACAAACAGTAGTCACATAATTTATAGGCCTAGATGTCTTGTAAATGAGCAAATATGAGCAAGCAAGACTTTTTGTTATAATTTCAGGCATCCCAAAAGTGTAGGTCCAAGAACTATAATATTCTTTTGAAGGCAAATAAGTAACTGTCTCTGTATGATTTTTTATATATTATTTGTAAATGTATTTTTTATACTATTTAGAATAACATAAAAAGAAAAATTAGCACCAATTAGCATATTTAGCATGACTCTATTTTGGCATGGGTCTAAAAACCAGCCCTGCCAGGCTTGGGCCAAACTACCATGAATTTTTGGGAAATATTTATAAAATGATGCACCATACATTTGGGAAAGTTCCACCACGGTCATTCTAAAACATTGTGTCTTAATTTAAATAGAACCAAAAAAGGAAAAAAACAAGAGTTTATGAGACTACAAGACCAGGAGCAGTGGCTGAAATGAAATTGGAAGAATGGCTCAACATAAGAAATATAATAATAATGAGATGTAGGCTTCAAGAGCCAATAAATGCATCAGGCTTTTTCTGAAAGTAACTCTTTGGATCCAGGACACAATATCAATTTTAACAACCTTTAAAGTCAGTACACTGAGTGACAAAGTATGACACCAACACAGTGATCCAAGGCAATGATCAATAAGCATTTGCTTGGAGTGAAATATATTTTACTGTGAGACAGCCTCTTATTGAAATCATCTCGCAGTCCACTTGAAACGGTTGGAACCTTGAACCTGATAGCTTTTTTTTCCAAACTTTTAGCAAAAAGAAATCCTGGCTCAAATCCACTGCAGTGATTTAAAATGAAACGTGTTAAAAAAAATATATGCATTTCTTGAGACATGTATTCCATTTTGAATGACTACAAACATCTGATGCATTTGGCTGTATTGCCTTCTCGTTCTCATGGGATGTTTGATGTTACGTGCAACACTAACAGATGAGATAGAAATGAGAGAGTATAGGGGAAAGGAGAAAACTCTGGAGCAACCCCATTGGATGTATGTGAGATTTATGACCTGTAATACAGAGGTGAGAAGACATTTGTTGATCTCCTGCCACCACAGGGCTGCATGTCGACACCATTGAATTCCATTGATTAAGAATGACAAATGATGAATGAAGCAATGCATCAGCTCTTACAGGGTAGTTCAATATTACTCTTTGATTACCAATCACATTTGAACACTTCCCAATCATATTAACTCAGGACAATGAGACAGTTATTTGCAGTCCAACAAGCTCTCATCTGTCACTCATGGTTCTGCTGCCTGTTGGTTTTATGAAATTATACTGTTGCTGGCATTTATCACTCCCTTTGTCGCCCGTACTGCCAACTTATCACCATGTGGGCATTCCTCATTTTATGCCTGTTGGGTGTTCTATACACTCATTTCGTGTGACAGTTGTGTTGGGTTCTGTATTAGCTCTCTGTATTATAATGTCAACGTGTATGGGGGAAAAAGCTATTCCACCAAACAAATGTGTCCATTTGTCGCAGTAAATAGCTTTCTAGATTATGACCTAGAATATTATTTACTATTGGTATTTGAAGTGTACAACTCTTTAAAACAGAAACAGTAGGCCTTTGTAGTTCAGCACCTCTAACTCCACCCCAATTGCAAGACCTTAACAGAACTTTTAATTTCCTTTCTTACTAAAGGGTGAAAAGAATGTTGTACGCTTAATATGGATCTACGATGAGCAGCCAGTCAGTTAGCTTAGCCTTACTGGCTGGAACAGTTTTTTATGTCTTGGTTTTCGTGTAGAAGAACACAAACACCATATTAGCTAATAGGTTAATTTATGAACTTTAGAGGTGCTGATAATGCTGGATTTTGTTACCCCTCCTTTTTTAGCTGATCAGTGATGACACAACCCAATTTTAATAAATAGTTAATTCGAGAGGACTAAAGACAAAATTCAATAGAAGAGGTGTTTAGATGCGTTTATTCTGTGTTGTTGGGCTATTAGTGGTGTGCAGCACTTTAAGGTTTACTCTTGTATAGGACAGTCTCAATACAAGTGCCATTAGGCGGTGGGTTGACTGGAATGAGGAGGACAACAGCGATGATGTGTTATAAATTGTGTAAACTCTACAGAAGAAACAATCCCTCATTCAAATTAGAGAGGCGCGTGAGGCATTTAGGCGCATTCAAAACTCTGAGGATATGTGGGTAGATTCTTTGATAAAGGGACACCACAGAAAAAAAAATGTTTGCATGTGAGTTGGTGGCCCTTACATGCATCTAGCCTCCGCTGCATTAGTATTTATTTTACCGCTACACTCCATATTTTAACGAACATAGGCCTGCTGAAGTTGTCTCTTAACTTTCAAATGTATGAACACACTCTCATTCAGGTGTCGTTGAGGCAGCTGTTTGTCATGCGCTCCCCGCTTGCCCTTCATCCTTCATTAGCAGTCTGCGAGTGCTGGTGTACAGGTAAGAGATGATGATGGCCCTCTGAGTATCACTCTTTGATGTCAGAGTGTGCGGTTGAAGACACAAGAATAATTACAGGTTAATGGAGCAACACGTGTCTCACATGTGTCTCTTTGACTCTCACACAAATGTATCACCAGATGGACCCCCGCAGCCCATTTACTGGTGGATTTAATCCACTGGATTATGCAGGCAGCTTTTAATGTGAATATCTTTAAGTCTCTTCATTACTGAACTATGGCAGGTGCTCTCACTGTTAAAAGGCAACCACATTCTCGCCTGGGTTATGTTGGGACATATGCCCAATTCTGAGGGTGAATATTCAAATAAAATAAAAGTTGTACTGTATCTATGAGACTGCTCTCTCTCTTCAACATCAGCTGAACAGAGGTCTTTGATTTGGTAATAAATTGCTAATGTAGAAGTGCTTTGATGTGACGCACGCTCTTCAGAGCTATGTGTTCCTCAAACATTGATAGACCATTTATGTTTGTTTTGAGTGCATTCTCTTTTTGAAGGAGACATGCAAGGTTTGGATCACACTAGAAGTCAGGAGGATAAATGTTACTTGAACAAGGTTATATAAGTTTTTCTCTGAGTAGATATGGAATGTGACAATACTAAAGAGATCAAAACAAAGATATCATATCAGATAAAAAAATAAAAATAAACAAAAGTTTACGGTTGTTACTATGGTTTTGAAAGTGCAAGCGGCCATCATTGAATGATGTGGAAATGGATAAAAAAAATACTCTGATTATCTCGTAGCAGAAGACAATGATTGCAAAACTTCTCCTCTCAGAGAAAAATAACATAATTTCCCATAATCAGCACTAGCAGTGGTGGTGTGGCTTATAGATTTTCCGCTGTGAGAAATAGTAGGATTCATCCACTATAGCATGTTTCACTGAAAACCTAACCTCAGGATATTGCATGAGAAATCGTCCCCTTGCATGTGAATCAAGAAGAGTGGAACAGTGTCCTGGGGCTGGACACAACAACAACTCATTTAATCAGGGGATGAAAGAAACACGCTTTGCAATCTTTAGATTTACTGGGATGAACTGTGAGTACAAGTTTCCTCTAAAGATTAAAAAAGTCAATGAAGTCGCTCTAATAGTGCTAGACTTCTCCTTGGCCACGGAGGACTATTAACATGATGGATCCTTTTTCACAGCTGTTTGCAAGATTGGATGTTATTCATTCTCTCTTTGAGGACTTTTCCATCCCTCACCTCGGAGAGAGGCAGATGGAGGCATTCAGCGGGTGGTCCTGAATTACAGTAATTAAAAAGACACCGACTGCCCTGCAAGGCCGGCCCCGACATGAGAGCACCGCAGTGTCCAGACAGACAAGCAGATTTAGGGAGTGAGATCAGATATTGAACTGCCGTGATCAATTCTGTTCAGTCTACTTTCTCTCCTAGTTTCAAGCTGGGTTCAAGTATGTTTGAAAAGGTGTTTTATTTTTTTTATTCTCTCTTCACATGTGGCTGCTGCTGCTGCTGCTGATAAGATGCTTTGCTGCTCTGGCCGAGCTCATTTGAAGCCCTGACGCCCTTTTTTGCGACCCAGGAATTCAGTGGTGAGGCGACTGGATAACCTGATAGGGAGGGGAGTCTGCTCATCTCGTAGGCTACACAGTGTCCACAAAGGACAGGATCTGAAACAGTCTGAACATGAGCACAAACACACATCACACCTCTGCATATATGGAGACTCAGTGGTGTCAGTAGTGTGAAGAGTGTCAAAAAAAGCTCAATCCATCTCATAATAACCCCAAGAATATTTTCGACCTTGTATAAGACAAACGGCCTACTTTTCCAAATAGTGATGTTGGACTACTCTTATTACGTTCAGCCAAAAATGGGCCACTATAAATTGTCACTTAAACTTGTTTTGCTTATCTTTGGGGAGTAACTATAATTATGAAATTAACATTAGCCACATATATATTGCTATCAATACTTGAGTGATACCAATGCACAATTTAGCAAACTCCTTATTCCATTTACTCACTTCACTTTAGTTGAAGGTTGACAAGCCACAGACGCTAACCAATCAATAATCTATATGCCTAAATGAGTACAAGCCAACCAGTGGCACAGAAGGGCGATTCATTCCCAGAGATTTAGTCGGTGCCAGAGAGACTATGCCTTTGCTTTAGGATTTTATATATATATATATATATATAATATATATATATATATATATATATATATATATATATATATATATATATATATATATATATATATATATATATATTTACACAGTATATTATATATGATGAAATTTAGTTTTTGTTTGTTTCTTTGTGTCCTTAATGGCAATGATGTGATGCTACTGTATGACAGGACATGTATTATGGGCCAACTAATTACATTGGCATGGGATGTTACAGGTCTAAAGCATGACCAATACGGATTGCTGTTATTAATGTGACACACACTCACACAGTGTATAGCTTACGTGATCACTCGCACGTGCAAAGGTTAGCCCGGGTCCCGTCCGGGGCAAGGTTGCGGTTGTTGACGCAGGAGTGTCAGGGGAATCGGTGTTGGATGTCTTTAAAGGAGTGCAAACCACAGGTCCACAATAACAGCTCAATCAGAGCAGCCTAGCACCTAATCTCCTCTGTCAAGGCAACATTAAAGTTGCATTGCAGAGAGGGAGAGCTCATATGCCACCCAGCCACAGCCCATTGGTACAGTACGCTGGTGGTTCACTCATTTACTGTCCGTCGGTGACATAGATACTGCCTCTTGATTCTAATTGACATTTATATTCATGACTTCTAAATATAGCTTTTCTTCAGTAGCTTTGATCAGATATTGGATTACTCTTTTTTAATTGCAATTATCTAATTGGTTCTTAACAAGGTTTTTTGTTCAGCAGATTGCTTGAAACAGCAGTCTTTTCCTCAAAGCGTGTTCCACAGTGGGGGGGTGGGGGGGGGGGATTTATAAATCTACTGGAACAATACACGGTACTGGCAAATCATTATGTCAAACAGGAGTTGTTGCTTAGGGCCAGAGGGAGACTGAAAGAAAAAAAGAAAGAACAGGCAGGCACGATGCCGACAGATAAACATTTGTAGCACATCAAAGCCTTGAAGAGAGAGGGACATCAGAACAGTCGATTCTTTCAAGCCAGTGTGGAGAGGAGACTATGCCAGGGATCAACTAGATTAAAGGGCCCTCCAAAGTGAACCATTGATCCTGTCAGCAAGGTTATCCTGAAAGATATTCTATCGTTAAGAGTTGTCTCTAATTTGGCTTATAACAAATCAGCAACAAAGCAGTAGAGCATGCAATCGTCTAAATGAATTTCATTTAGCAGGAACAGTCCTTGAAGGGGGAGTCAGCGGTTCTGGAGAATACTTGTTGTCAAAACCCCTTTTTTTCCAACATCAGTGAATATCTTCTCACGATCTGTTACAAAATCTCCTGTTTATACACCGCCTAGGCTCTGTAAACTGGTTTGATAAACAAAGGGTATGTAAACAGAGGGGGCCCACCGTAGTTGGCAACATGACCGTTAACAGAGCACAGGCTGTGTATTAACACTGGATACTTTAAGATTGCATGGACAGAGGAGGAAAAGAAATGGGGGAAAAAAATACAAGAATTGGAACATATTGAGGTTGATCTTTGTTTTTGCCATCATATGGGTGCACAATTGGGTCAGGAGATAAGCAAGCCCCTGTGGACTGATGTAATCCATCCCTGGCTGTGTTGATGTCCTCCCCCATCTTGTCTCTCTCTCGCAGCCATGCGGTGATCAGACAGTGACCTGTGGAAAAACAGCCGTGCCTTCAGGATAGATGCAGATGAGCCGCGACGAGGATGCCTGAATGATGGTGGCCCTCGTTGCTCTCCTGACATCTGCTGTCGTTAGAAGCCCCGCAAATGTTGTTTTGCTGACGGCATGAGGCAGGGATTGTGGAAGAGGTACCTGCAAAATAAAGGACGACGAGGTAGCAGCCTACAGTATATTGGAAAACAATTACTTTTTGGGCTTTGGTGTCAAAGGTCATATTCCTCTTTTCATTCTCTAATATATATGATCAGATTTCAACTCCATATTTAATTAAAAAAAGTTAACAATCCATAAAAGCTTGTCATTATTTCCAACAGGCTTCAGGGATTTAATCAATAGGACACAGGCGGCAAATATAATCAATTTGAACGAGCGTGTATGGGCGCACCTTCACGTCTATGTTCATGCTTGGATGTATCACATAAAATGTTTTAAAAAAACGCATGCTCTGAACTTTGTGTCGGTCAGCAATTCACTGGCAATGATGAGCCAGGTGTCTGTCCTTTTGGCTAGATGCCTGGAAATGGCTTGAGATTAGACTGTCAGGCTGGGTGGAAGGCGGAGGGGGCGGCTGGTTAGGGATACGCAGAGCTCTGTGGAACAGACGCGGCTAGGTTTTTCATGAAGCGCATCAATCACTCCACGGCGCTGACCTAGTAGCAAAATCATTTCAGCATGAGAGCTGCATTATGACAAATGTCAACGTGAAGTATGGGAGGGAGTCTCATCCGTCTGTTGTCCACTAAGCAGCTTCCTTCGGCCCCATAGCTCTTTATCGCTGTGTGTGTGTGTGTGTGTGTGTGTGTGTGTGTGTGTGTGTGTGTGTGTGTGTGTGTGTGTGTGTGTGTGTGTGTGTGTGTATAAACACGTTGCACTATCCTATTATCAAAGTGTGGCTTATTATTATTTTATTTTTTTATCTCAATTGGATTTATACTTTTTTAACATTTTCATCTGTACTTTCTCTTTATTTGTGTTTTATTGTGCAACAGCTTGTCCGAACTAGAAAGGTGCTGAAAAACACAATTAACTTACTTTTCTGTATTCCAGATGGTTTGCAAGCAAATACATTTTGGTCTAATGAATTTGCATTAGTGATTCCCAACCCTTTTGTTTTCGGGCTTGTGACCATTCACAGTAAAGCCACACATGCGTCATGACAACCATTGTCACAGCTTGTCTACTGTATACTGTTTTAGATGCAGGTAATTCAACCTTCTCGAATTGTTTCGGTTGAATAGTATGAAGAGTCTGGGTGGAAAAAAGTCCAGTTAATTGAAAAGTAATTCCCAAGAAGAAGAAAAAGCACAAATGAAAAAAATGTGTGCAGCAGAAATACTTCTGTTCTTATTCCCCAGCTTGTTAATGGCCTTAGATTTGTCTCCCGATTCCAGAACCACTTTGGAATACAGCATCACAGCGTTACACAGAGTAGAAAGAGAGGGCTATTTGATCATTCTCTGTGAATAATGAGTATCGGATAAGCAGTCAACATTGTCCTGTGACCTTGTGAATACGAGCTAAATCAAATGAGGGGAATTCATTCCACAGATCAAAGTAGCTTATTGGTAGCCACTGGATTTATAAGTGTGTCTCCCTGGTGATTTGATTGGAGTTTGTGGGGCAGATTAGCACCCATCATCTGGATTAAATCATATAAGGACCTTACAAACATCCAGGGCAATTGCCTAATGCCAAACAAATAATTCCCCAATCAGCAAAATGACACGCATGATGTACACACACACACACACACACACACACACACACACACACACACTGAAAGGTCCCATGCAGTGAAAAAACATCTGTCACTTCAGTAGTCTGCTTATCTGGCCCAGCCATGTCAGCTCTCTCCCGTGCGAGCACACAGGCACTAGCGGTGGTGTTTTATGCTCCGCAGATGAGTTTGCAGATAGCCACACTGCTTTAGCCACAATACTGTTCAAACACAGAGAGAGAGAGCCGGGGGGAACTGATAACCAGAGTTACCGTCCCTTCTCGCCCTCCCGTTACCAAAGCACGCACAAAAGACATGCCATTGGAGGTTATTAATGGTTTACGTGAAGCACACACAAAAGCTCCTAGGATTTGGCTTTACTGGTCAGACTTTAACACCACCACCTCAACCATGGGCGTATAGGTTTCATTTCAACATGGGGGGAGGGTGCATTACTGTAAGCATGGGGGGGGGGGGGGGGGTCTGTGGTCCCTCCCCTAAAGAATAAAGGAAGTCAAACACTTAATTTCCTGCACCGATGTCTGCCTTTTCTGCATCAATTTACGTTGATGTAGATAAATAGTCTTTATTTAATCTGAGTTCAAGAAATTCACTGCAATGGTGGGAATTTAGGCAAGGTTAAGATGTTATGGTCTACTTTAGAGGTGTCTAAAATCATTGGGAAAAAAGAAAACAGGTTACCGGTCAGAAGGATATAGAAATGTTTCCACCACCCTGAATTGTTATTTTCACCTCATTTGGGGAGAAAGGGGATGTCTTTCAAATGTTTCTTTTGAAGGGCACAAATGTACCTCTTCTAAATATTGAGGGGGGGGGGGGCATATCCACTGCAGATGAGTTTGCACACATGCCCTTATTTCCTGCACACACTCCTTCCAGTCCCCACACCTTGCTAAACCAACCCCTTGAAGCCAGTCCAGCCTACCTCCTTCTCTTCTCCCCCCCTCCACCCTCCTTTCCCCAACTCTCCTCTCCTCTCCTCCCTCCCTCTCTCGCACTCTGTGGTCTGGGCTGCGTGCTCACTGTCCCCGAAACATGATGAACCATTCAGACCTATGGGAATTTCTCCTCCCGGCAAGCTACAGCGTCAGCAACATCTGTGTCAGTCAGCCAGAGTAGATGCAAACGGCAGCAGAAGCAGCAGAAGCAGCAGCAACAGTGGTGGCATTGGCAGTGACTTGGCTCAGCCTCTCAGTGACATTACGCCTCAACTTGACCGAGAGAGGAAACACGGTTCCTTTTGGGCTCCACTCAGACTGAGAGGAAAAGTTTCTCTATCTGTCCTGTGTCTCTTAGCCCGCTGAGCCGAATCTACTCATTTATGAATGACTGCGCTAAGATGCTGTGCAACTTGAGGATACTTTTCTAACCTGGACAGACTGGCCGGTGGCTGTGTTGGATTTCTGAGGTGGGAGCAAGATGCTGTACTACTCTGCTCGTCTGGAGCAGGGATGACCGAAGCCTTCCCATACTCTTCCTCCCCTTTCTCCTCCGTGCCCCTGTGCTCCCCCTCTGTGTCATGTACACTGGGGTCAAGTCAAGGCAGGATTTCTCATCCACCTCAATCCTCTCTCCAACTGTGTTGTGATCCTGTTCCTCAGCGCCACACTTGACCCGAAGGCTTCCCAGGCAAAACAAAGGGATTAACTATGAACTTTGCTCCCACCAGGAGACACAGTCTGCCCCCCCAAACAAAGGGCCGTGAGACCTACTGAAAAGTCCTGTGTGAGTATGTCAATCTTTTTTCTTTTCTTTTTTCTTTTACGTCCAACGTCTCTAGAGAATCACAAGTGACTGAATGTGCACTTTTTGATTTATGCATGACCTGGATTTAGTGAGGGGAAACGTGCGTCATGTGTGCACAAGTGCATGTCTGAGAGGTCTCAGCATGTATTTTTAATGTAGCCTTTTACCGTAATGAGCGCAACAGAGGATGTGCTGCCGGAAAGATGTTCTTCTGGAACACTTGGTTTATGAAAAAACAAAAGTGCAGAGTAGATTGTAGGAGATATATTTGGACACAGATTGGGTGCTGAGTGTACAAGTTCTTGCCTAATGACTCGGAGAAATGTGCGTTTCCATATATAGGTTCTGAGTCAGTAAAAATCTTGCCTCTTCACACGCTGTGGCACATCAATTTTATTACCTCCATTCTATGTCTCCCGTGAGTCTTACACTAAGATGCCTGTCTGCTGGGTTGACCTTCATTCATCTTCCTCATATTTCTATGAACACTCTGAGCTTGTCAGCGGTACACCCAATTTTGAAGCCCAGTCGTTCTGTTTTCTTTTCCTCTCCCTGTCTCTCCCCCACTCCTTCAATCTCTCTTAAAGACTATCGCATAATAGTATCAAGCTTTCAAATCAGAATGCATGGTTCCAAAATTTGGAATGTGTGAGTGTTTTTTTAAATGTCTATTTATCCTTCTCCTCATCAAAAAAAGAATAATCAATATTTTTCCTGAAATCTAAAGCATGAAAACCTCTGTTCCCCTCCCCTCTTTGATTAGGTGGAAATGACAAAAACACGGAAGGATTAAGCAGTGAAGCGTGATTTTAACGAGTCAACCTGGTCCCCACAGATCATGTGAGGTGTAACGGCAATTGTACAATGGTGCTGGTGCTCTTAACCCTGAAAGTAATTGCCATTAGACAGTAGTGCTTTGGCGGCTTAGGAAAAAATCATGGCCAGATGGCAGACCAGACTAGACGCCATTGTAGTTGAATTTATTTTGTGAAATTTTGTGAACTGTGGTTTGGGAGTTGTCAAGCAGGGATACACTACGGCATCAGACCTGCACTTTGATTTTGATTGATCTAATTTCATATATAGTATGACAGCCAGCTAAAGTTTATGCAAACTGATAGTAACTCGAGAGGGAGAGCCGCAGACATACACAGATACTTTTCACTGTTCATCTGGTTTTATGCAATTTTATATGTGTTCCCTCAACTGAGCATATCTGCTTAGCTTCTGCAAATAACTCAAAATTGTTATTTGAACAGCATGGAGGTTATTTAAACACTACCTTTTGTTTTTTTGTATACAAATGAAATATCAGGATCAGGAAAAAATGGGCGTGTTATGAGTGGGGTACAATCATTTGACAAGATAGAGGCACACAAAGTGACAGGACCAGCTCACGTTTGTTCTCAATTGTGCACTTCATACAACAACACAAATGAGTTTTTAGCCAGATCATTATCCAAATGATAGGACATTAATAAAACGTTGCAGCAAAAAACCTCCCACAGGCATTAAGTGATCTTGTTTTATTTCCTTCAGCTGCTGCGACAGCCACTGGGGTGACCATAAATAGATCATAATATTCATCTAATGATCATATTCATCATTTCTTACGATATAACTCAAGCCTGTTCTTGTTTCCAAATTGTAGGGGAGAAAAAAAGTGTTGAATGAACAAAATGCAGAAATGTATTGTCTGTATCACAGAGTATACACCCTTACTCTTGTCACTACTATATCATGCCTCTTTCATTGATATGGTTGCAGTGCAACCATGGCCCTCTAACACACAACACACTGATAAATATTTCAGATGGCATGTTTTCAAAGTCATATCTTGTGAACACTTATAATCCTCTTTGATTCTCCTCTGATGCCTGAAACGCAGAATGATTCAAGCATTTCTGATGTCCTCTTGCAGAACAACATATGTAGGAATCTTAACCATGGGTCAGTGGGCTAGCTACAGGATGCACGAACCATTGCGCCAAAAAAGCTCTGGGCTTATTTGCGCATCATACTCACCACACAGACACACACACACACACACACACACACACACACACACACACACACACACACACACACACACACACACACACACACACACACACACACACGCACACACACATATGGTGTTTTTTGCCGCTTCTGCTTTGACTCCCCTCTCCTTTGCTCTCTTCGTCTTCTTCTTCTTTTGGTCTCTCTTATCTTCACTGCTTTATTTTCACACACACACACACACACACACACACACACACACACACACACACACACGCTATTTGATTTCACGTTTGTGCTCTACAGAGCAGATGTGCTGGCCAAAGGAGAGCGTAGAAAAAGGTTGTGCATGACTGGGAGGCTTGATGGGAGCCAGTATATGAAGCCACTGCATAGGAGCACTGATGGCCAGGCGCCAGAGGACCTGTGGGAAGCCAGCCCGCAACATGTCCGCCTCTGCACTCAGTGGAGGCTCAGGACAAACTTGTGCGACCTAGTATGTCCTCATTCACCAACTGGGCACTGTTTAATCACTGGATCAATGACCATTACTTATGCATACTTAGCTAACACAATAGTTTAGGAGGATGAATATGTAATGAGGATATTTTTAGGTTTTCTTGGCAAGAGTGTGAGCAAGGTGTGTTTGCATAGGGTATAATATTCTTATTTGTGAACACTGTACAACCAAGTAACAAATAGAGGCTGGTATGCTTCAGCAGTAGGCTATCTTTGTTTTTTAAATCCTTGCACACCGAGCTTCATATTTGACACCAAACTGTCTACGTCCATAAAAAGTCCAACAAGCAGCCCACAATAGACAGTATTTACTATTTATAGGGATGCAGTGTCCATGTTTACCCCACACTCTGAGTTCTGAGTGTACCATAAAAATGCTTCCTGCTTCGATTTAGAAGCCATTAGCAGGCTTGACTTGTTCCAACAGTTGAGGTCGTGAGGTAGAACAACTCCATCTTGTGTGTGTGTGTGTATGTGTGTGTGTGTGTGTGTGTGTGTCTGTAAGCTTAGTAACATTAAAGTCATCAGTGAGTCAGGAATATTCTTATTTCTCAGATGCCGTACCTTTCATCATTAATGAATTATATTCACTGATGGTCTTAATCCTACTTTTTGTTCTGAATAAGGGAGAACTAACTCTACAAACTATTATTTCAGCTGGTGTATTTTGGTTTAATTCCTCCCACTCTGGCTTCATGCTAACGTCACAATCATAGGGTCACAATGATACTCTTTGACTCTTATGTTGATCTTTTATACAGTCTATTTTATAGAGCCATGACGCTAGGGATGTGAAAAAAAATGTTGGTTGAAGGCTTTGATTTAGCAAAATCATTCTCTCACTGAGTGGAAAAGGGAGGAGAAACTTAGCTTTAGACCCCAATGAGCCATTTTACCTGAGTATGATTTTGTTTAGTTGCCAAGGTAAACAATAGAAAATGACAAAGGCTACTGGCATAATAGGAAACAGCATAGATTTCTATGAACAGATTCATGGCACCTCATACGCTGAACACTGTAATGCTGTGTAGATTTGAGTGATGGGATATGAATCGCCATTCACAATCCTTTTCCTGAAGGAGGACTCCCATGGTGACTGGAATGTTATTTGTGTGTGTGTGTGTGTGTGCCTCAGGCTGCTGCTGGCACTCCTGCTCCACCTGGCACTCTCACAAGAATGCCAATGAGTGAGGAAGGTATTTATCAAGTACGGTGTAGTGATTACATCCAAAGCATTGCATCGTGGGCAGAAATCGTGGGCGATACTTCTTAGGACGAGGTCTTTAGCAGCGAGAGAGAGTTAAGAGAAATCTTTCTTTCACACAAGACACCAGAGAAATAATGTGAAAGAAAGGAGCAGAATAAAATACAACGCAAATACCACGGAGCCTATCAACAAATGAAGCAGTTTGGGGGTTGAAAAAAAAGAAGAAAATTCTGCCCACAAGTGTGCCAGGGCATCCCGTTTGCCAGCTTGGACGGTCATACAGTTACATTTCTACAACCCTTCTGCGGAGGTGATCTGCCCCAAAGTTCCCCATACATGACAGGGCTGCTCATTTTCAATAGTTATTAATGATGATTCTGGAGAAACATTTTGAGCTTAGAAGGTCAAACACCCGACGCAGATGCTGGGCTGTAACATGTCACTTGCAATTCTCTAATTTCAAGCAGAGCAAGTGGCAAGCGGCTGAAAAAATACCAATGGCGTAGGTCCCAGTTGGCTGAGGTGCTCCCAGAGAGAGGAGCATGCTCCCTGAAAAGCTGGAAAGTGTTAGAACTTATTATCTCCACTCAGGGCCGGCGGTAGACAGGGGCCAGGGTGGGCCGTGCCCACCCAAATGTGGCCTGTGCTCACCCAATAAAAAAAAAAAAAAGGACGGACCTGTTCATTCGCTGTCCAAGAAAATGTCAAATAAAATTCAGACAATTAATTAATACTAAAGAATATACCATTACCATGCATTGCTTCTAATTGTATTATTGGGTGGGCAGGACAGCCTGCCTCCAAGTTACCCACCCGCTTATAGTGGTCACTGGTCAGCAGAGCCGGCCCGAGGCATAAGCAAAATGAGCGGTTGCTTAGGGTTTTTCAGTTTGTGTGTTTGATATCAACATCATATAATGTAAATGTAAAGTATGTAGTATGTATTCACTGCATTTAAATTAATTCATTATATTACAGAAAAATATGTCCCGTAAAAGAAAAAGAGCACCAAGCCCATCCCAGAGGACCCTGCATAATATTTTATTTCAAATGTATATTTCTATGGAAAATCCATGTGTCTTTCTTCAATAGCTTCTAATTCATCCGACCCAGTGTCTCCAAATTATTTGTTCACACAAAATTCCTCAGATTTAGCCTCTTAAACTCTCAAAGTGCACCAGATTCATGCATTTCACTTTAAAAAGGTAAAAAAAAATCTCCCGGCCCGGGGGCATACCTCCGGACCCCTCTAGCAGGGTTGTGACCTCAACTGGCTACTATTTTCATCCAGCTGGACATCAGAGGCAATACCGGAAAGTCTATATCTATATAGTGTGTATAGTATATAGCTCTGGACTACCACCACCCAGGTTGCCCAGTCCCAAAGCTTTCTCTTCAATCAGCTCAGGCTGCCTACAGTTAATACTGCGATAAAAAAAAAGATACATTATGTAGTATATAGCCTAATGTATATTATATGTCATTCATAAACATTTTGGAAAAAAAACATGCAACAAAATCTCCCACACAGCAACACTCAAAGTTTATTTGCATATTGTGTTCTACACAATTCACAGTAAATGCGCCAAAAAGCAGACGCAGAGATCTTACAGGGGCAAAAAATGTCTGCTCGCGTGCTCTGCGCGCGCTCGCATCTTCGGTCTCTCTGCCCAGTGTGCCCACCTAAAATTTCTACAGGCCCACCCTAATCTAACTGTCTAGAACCGGGCCTGTCTCCACTGCCGGTGTGAAACAGAAGAGCACAGAGACAGTCCGAATGGGCACAAATCTGTGTTTTCCCCAAAGACTATAATCATCCGTCCATCCGCATATTTACTCAAACCCAGGGGAATTAATGCTGCTTCAACACATTTGATTTAAAAACCTTTAAGGCAAAAGCCAGACCACATGGCGCTGTCATGCATTTGTAGGTCATGTAAGGCAAGGCATCAAGCCATACGAATCTCCCTTGGGCTTGTTTTGAGTGCACAGGTCCAGGTTTGCATGGATAGCCCCTCAGCAGTGGTGCAACAATGGTGACCACCTTCACTCTATAACCTGAGAGTGAAAGGTCCATGTGTGAAGCAGTGTGTGTGCTGCCCTCTTCTGGTGCAGGATGTGTATTAATGTACCTCAATTGCAATGAGCATGGATGTGTCTTTACTCTCCGTAACTGCAGTGCTGGAACATTGCGTGTTGACCATGGTGTTGACGAGAGATGGGAACTAGGCTGAAGGCTGTAGGCGGGGTATGTCATATGTGTCCCTCAACACTTCAGGGCCCGTTTGCTAAACTGTTCTCCAAACATGTTAGAAAAATAAACACTCTCATAATTGAAAATCTGACTTCACGTCCTTCCTCTGTTGGGCTTTGGAGGAAACATGAAACAGAGATGTTGTGAGGCCAATTGTCACAGACACCTCTAAGTAAATGCTTCTGTTGCTATGCTGTATATGAATGATCCCATATACTTAAGTGCTTCACTGCAGGGAACATATAAGAAAGGCAAGCAAAGTGCAGAGGCTCTCCTGGCAGAAAATGTTTGCTTGTTTGGTTATTTTACTGCTGTCACTCTTGAAAATTAAGCATGCATGCACTGCCGTAAATAGGAATTTGATACATTGCTGACAAATTAGCTGGCAGTGGGTTTGAAGTGTAGGCAGATTTGCACGTTTCACTTATCTCAAAGCTGCGTACAAACTGCATCAGTCAGTTTATACACTTTCAACATATTTCACGGCTGAATGTGCAGCACAGGCTCCCTCAGGCTGCACCAAAGGTTGTTTTGAAGCTTATACTGTAAACAAGTGTCATTTCCTTATTTGACTGCTTCTCACAGTATTTCTGCATGATTTAATAGATTATGTCGCATTTGACTGATAGAAAGAACACATACATTTTCTCATTATTATTACATTTTGATTAGCGTTTGGCACTTTTTGTACAGTGGTCATGCGTTCACATAGGCAGACATGTATTGGGATTGTATTTCAATAACTGGTTGTGAACCAGTTAACTCCTCATAATGACTAACTTTGATTTACTCATCCTTCATGCAACTCATGTTCCACCATATTCCAAAAACATGCACATGCAGGTCAGGGGAACTGAAACTTGCCCAGACATTAACCATTCCGAAAACTGGCAACCTTTTCGGGAAAATGTTCAATTTTCAGTCCAGTGCATGCTGGGAAAGGCTCGACCTCCCAATGATTCAGTGCAGTGTCATGTGTGTATATTAGAATGGGCAGATAGGTACCTTCAAAGTTATGTATACAGATTAACTGACTAAAGCAGATATACTCCAAATAGTGCAGCTTTTACACACTGCTGACATCTGCAATTGGTGGATCGACTTTTTATTATTATTACCGTGTGATGCATTTATTCTGCAGAAATGTTATAAAAGAACATCAAAAGGTGCCAGGTTCTTACCATCAAGTTTGCACACATTACATTTCTGACCAGAACACCAAAAGATTTAACGCTGTAAGCAGATTTAGATTTATTTTATTTGCTGTATGGTAAAAGAAAGAAAGATAATTATTTGCCATATTATCAAAGGCAAATGGCCACTATAAACTGAGTCTATGAGCCATTAACAGCAAAGATGAAGAGCAAGGGGAAAAATCACGTAATGACCTGGATTTTTGAATTTAGCCACAGATGTTTGAAGAGATTGCCTAAAACACTCCATATGGATACACCCATATGAGCTTTATGAGCTTGATATTTAGTGTGTGAGTTCAAGAACACAGTAGCTTAATGATTTTATTTAGTGTAGATGCAAATGACGCATAATAGATAAAACAATACATTCAAAACCAACTTTGAGTACAATACACTGACGTGATCGCTATCGTCTGCTAAGTCTGTTTGAAAAACAGATTTAACATATGATCTTAAAGGGGAAAACATATGAAGCTTGATAATATTGCTCCTTGGTGTCAAGCAAACTGAGTATTTGATGCTCAAAATGCATGATCCATGAATGGAACTTTAGAGAAGGGACAAATAATAACATCTTCTTCTCTTTTTTTCCCTAGGAGATATTCCTGAAAATGTCTAATCAAAACACTCTTGTCACGGTTGGATGCTCATAAAAACAAAACAAAAAACATGGAAGGAGAGAACATAGTGAACTCCACTGTGAATACCAGTGCAATGGATATCCATCTGGTCACTCACAGTCTATGGGAAGTGATCACCATTGCAACGGTCTCCGCTATAGTCAGCCTCATCACCATTGTGGGGAATGTCCTAGTGATGCTGTCCTTCAAAGTCAACAGCCAGCTAAAGACAGTGAATAATTACTACCTGTTGAGTCTGGCAGCTGCTGACCTTATAATAGGCGTTTTCTCCATGAACCTTTATACCTCATATATACTGATGGGCTACTGGGCCTTAGGGAACATCGCTTGTGACCTGTGGTTGGCATTGGACTATGTGGCCAGTAACGCCTCAGTCATGAACCTGCTGGTGATCAGTTTTGACAGATATTTTTCCATCACCAGGCCTCTGACCTACAGGGCCAAACGGACTCCCAAGCGAGCCGGGATCATGATAGGCATGGCCTGGATGGTGTCACTTGTTCTGTGGGCCCCCCCTATCCTCTGCTGGCAATACTTTGTAGGAAAAAGAACTGTCCCTGAGAGGCAATGCCAGATCCAGTTTTTTTCAGAGCCTGTGATAACCTTCGGGACAGCGATTGCTGCTTTTTATATCCCTGTGTCGATCATGACAATCCTATACTGTCGGATCTACAGGGAGACAGAGAAGAGGACCAAAGATCTGGCAGAGCTGCAGGGTATTAACTATGCCACGGACTCTGGAGCCATCAAGCCTCAGAAGACCATTATAAGATCCTGTTTTAGCTGTAAATCAAGGTCGGCTTCATCAAATGACAGGAATCAAGCTTCTTGGTCCTCCTCCAGCAGAAGTCATGCTGCCAAATCAGCA